>NW_028145755.1:247500-645000 GCF_977016875.1 Pavona decussata
CTTTGGCCTAATTCGCCGGCAAAATGGAAAACATTAAGAGACCATTGTAACATTGTATTGTTGAAACTGTAGTTTGGTGTAGGAATCAGTCTCAAGTGTGACCGTTTTTACTAAACGTTCACTGCGCAATACTTGAAAGTATGCTGATCAGTATTGTGTTGCACAACTGGATGGTTGAAACATCATAGTCTGGATGAAATTCTAATGCTAACCATTCAAATAAAAACTACTAGGTAGTACTTTTCTGTGGTGCTGTTTATTATGCTGTACAAGGTGATTCTAATTAACTTTTGAGTCTGTGAATGAAATCCGAAAGTGTGACCATGCAAATGAAAGCCACTGAGCAGTACTTTGCTGTGGTGCTTTTTGTTATGCTGTACAATGTGGTTCTAACTTTGGAGTCTGTGGATGAAATCCCAAAATGTGACCCGTATTCACCAACTTATCGCTTTTTCGGAATTTCTCTGCTGTAGTGCGCAAAGATCACTAGTCTGGCTTATAAAATAGCGAAAGACTAAGTATATTCTTAGAACTTAAAAATGTTCTAACATGCAACTGAACGTCGGCAAAGAATAAAATTGCAGGTGTGATTATCTTAGAGCATTCAATTCTCGCCTTAAAATTTTCCGCTAGTGAAAGCCAGGACACAAAAACGCTTAATGCTGAAATATGATGCTGCGATAAATGAGATCCCTTTTGAGCTCTAGGTAAGAATCTATCCCTTGATGAACCAAATGAATTGCTTACGAATGAATTATTTATAACTAACTAATAAGACCGGCTCCTTTCTTTTATAAGTTTACATTTATTCTTTCTTTGAGCGGTTTACAACCGAATGCTTTTCGTTTTTAGTTTTAAAAGACACGCCCTTGCTTTATCGGTAGAAATTAGTTTGTGGCTTTCATTAATTTACATCCAAATGTTTCATAAACAAAACGTCTTTTAGAGGTTAATTGCGTTCGACGTAGAAAGAACGCACTTCTAATACAGATTAGAGTCGAGATTGTATGGGACAGTCAACAAAAAAATGGATATTGGGACGCGTATCTGGCAACCCCCGCAGATTTTGCAGGGGCGGATGACATCATCACCAACTTGGCAAAGGAGAGAGAGCCTGGGATCGAGATCATCGAACGCACTCCCTAATCTTTGATTATTACTAGGATGTATATTAAGACTGGGTGAGGGTTTGTACATCGCATCTTTTAAGAATGGTTATTTTCGGCCAAACCTTTAACCGCGGTCAAACGACTAAAATAAGTAAAGACCGTTAAATGTAAGTTTTTTCTTTGAGGGCTCAAAGATGATAAGTTGTTTTGTGTGTCTGTGAGTTGACTAAATCGTTTTACGGTTTATTAAAAAAGTTTTGTCTTTCTTTACAGTAAGGTATGTGGAGACAAGTATACCCTGTGTTCCTACCAGTCTCCAAGGATGTCATTGCTGAAAAAAAAACTTTGCAGTAAACGCTTGCACCTTTTTTCAAACCACGGCGCTTTCTATCATTGAATCTATACATGAATAGATATCAAGCTAAATCGATTTTTTTTTTCAAACCTAGAACGTTGGTGGTGACATTGATGGCGTTATGGTAGGCCTGGATACGAGAGGGAGGGAATCAAACGGATTAAAATTGAAGGAGAAAAGCAAGCGATTGCTTGGGAAGATAGATTCTAGAGAAAAAGGTAAGTTGAATTTTTCATTCTTTACTTGATGAAATATTTTATATCGGGTACCGATTCCTTACTGGCCTTATTATATTTTAAATCCTTCCAGTATGCAAGGAGTTTGGTTCGAAAAAAAATGTGAGTCGAGTGCGGAATTCAGTCGCATTACTCCGTGTTTTTTACTTTAGACAATTGCGCCACCTCTTCCCCGCGAACAGACACTATTTCGCATTAATACACTATTCTCCCCATAAACATGAACAATGATATTAAAAACTCCAATTCCAGGGATTTGATTGGCCTAGCGACCATGGTATATGAGCCATTATACCATACCCGAGAAATATAGCGAACATTAAATTGGCTTCTGGTTGTTCTTGCAAAGCTAAATCAGCAAGATCCAGCCATATTTCTTAATTGTTGTTAATAAAATAATTATTCCACTCGCGCTTGATGAATTTGAGATGATTATAGCACGCGCCTCGTTGGCTATCTATCATCTCATATCCATCAAGCCCGAGTGGAATAATTATTAAGTATTTTACTCTCTTTCTTCCTGTGTCTCTTCAATACAGAAGTTGTAAAATTGGAGACGAAGTTTTGTCGACCCTACCCCAGCATTGTCAAAGTGGAAGAGCCAGGCATCCGGGGACGATTTTACTGGCCGAGTTTTGTTGAGCTACACCGCTGTGCAGGGGGATGCTATGTAATGTCCGGTAAGTGGGTGCGAAATCCATTTGTAAAGGTACAGTACCTTTCCAGGGAGACTACATGGAAACCATTCTTGGAGACCCAGGGAGAGGAAAAAATCAAAACGGGCGGAAAAAATTCGACAAATCTCTTTTTACTTTTCTTCGTCGAATTTTTTTTCACTCACTCACTCACTCACTCACTCACTCACTCACTCACTCACTCACTCACTCACTCACTCACTCACTCACTCACTCACTCACTCACTCACTCACTCACTCACTCACTCACTCACTCACTCACTCACTCACTCACTCACTCACTCACTCGCTCGCTCGCTCGCTCGCTCGCACACCCACCCACCCACCCACCCACCCACTCACTCACTCACTCACTCACTCACTCACTCACTCACTCACTCACTCACTCACTCACTCACTCACTCACTCACTCACTCACTCACTCACTCACTCACAGGAAGAAGTAAAAGTGTTTTCTAAGAGACGTAACTTTGGCAATTTACAGTACTTGACTTTTTTGCGCAAAATCGACATTTTTCCAGTTTAGGGATCAGTTTGGGTACATGCTGTTCAGTGTTGTAGCTGGCTCTCGTCCTACGCGACGAGAAGGTTTGCTACCAAATAACCAGAAATTACAGAACGGTCCAAAATATAGTTTATTCACTGGTGGTGCAGATAACAATTGTTTAGGCCGTATGAAAAGACAGCAAGGATGCGATGGACAGCGATAAATACATGTCAACGAACTAAATATGGCGGACAGCTAAAAACAGAAAAACGGGCGCGGCAGCTAAGCACTTGCAAGATATACCGCTGACAGGACAGTGTTGCAGCCAGAGCTGTTGATAAACTAACATACGTACCTGTGTCTCTTTTGTACTCTTTATATATCTATGATCCAAATGCTTTTTTGTTCTAATAGAGCTGGTGCACTGCAAAGTAACAGACCAGGAGAGTGTGGCATTCCCAGTTAAGGATATTGTCAGTAAATTGGAACTCACGATTTCTATGCCTAATCACACGGCCTGTTCCTGCGCATGCAAAAAGGTGAATTGCGGCGAGAGAAGACGATACAACGAGGACAGCTGTTCTTGCAAGTGTATTGAAAATGAAAGCAAATGTAAAAATGAGGATAACAAACATTGGGCTGAACAGTCTTGTCAGTGTGAGTGCAACACTGCGTCCAAGCATTGTACTGTGCACGGAGAAAAATGGAGCGACGACTCTTGTCAGTGCGAGCCAGATGACAGCGTGTTCGCTTAGGGCGATTTTGATTTTAGAGGCATTTTGTATGCAACCGTTAAGGTGTGTTATCGCGTGAATTTGTTTACAACTATATAAAAAAATACAAAAGGAAGTCAGCACAAGAGACACTTTTTGTTTGTCTTTTTGTTTTCTTTTCTAGCAGTAATTCTAGCAGTAGTTTGAAAAAAAAAATTGACAAATAAATTTTAAAAAAGGAGGGGATGTCATCTCATGCTTTTGTGTATAAGATGGTAGAAAATTACATTGAAGATGGAACGTTTTCATTGAAATCACAATGATTTCGCATGCCCAAGTTCGCTATTCAGCCTGGACTGAAATTTTATTCCATCGACACGCGATTTTTCACTTTGAGCGCGGTAACGGTCCGGTTAGCTCAAACCGTGATGAAACTTACTTCATGTAATTGCAAACTCTTTTGTTGATGAAGCCGGCCAGATATTTCAGCTCCCCCCTCCTAATCGAGCTAACAATTCAGTCTGGGATGAAATTTGCCGCGATTGCATGGCGGCCATGCAACGGGGCCACTAACTGAGGAGAAACGGAAGGCGATAATGATGAACCTGATACATGGATAACTTAAACCGACAACTGTCAACGGATCTATGTCCTGTTAGCTCTTGCAGTAGTTTTCACTGAATGCCTAAAAAATGTTGTATTTCATTGTTAAAGTTTCCTTGGTAAATGGTGAGCTATGAAACGACGCCAAGGCTGACCAACCCAACAAATAAATTTAGTTAGTTAGTTCTCTCCGCGCCATGAGGCGCATAAGGCTGCAACTTTCGTTTTCCAACCAGTCCTGTCTTTTGCTGCAGTCCTGGCTTCAGCCCAGCTGGTCCACCCTTCTTGTCTGCACTCTCTTTCCACTGTCCTCCTCCACGTGATTTTAGGTCGCCCCACTTTCCTCTTTCCCTCGGGTTGCCACCCCATTGCTACCATACAATCATCGTTCCTGTCTTTTCTAAGCACATGGCCAATCCAGTTCCATCTTCTCCTTCGTGTTTCGTCACTTATCTTTCTCACGCCTGTTATTTCTGAAATTGTGTCGTTTCTCATGCGTTGCGGCCACCATGCTCTCAATATCCGTCTTAAATAAATTTAGTACATTTTTTTAAATTGTAACCGTCAAAACTGCCCGTTTTTTATAATGAAATAATTCTACATTGGCAAGAAATGAACAACGTGATCCCTAAAACAAAGAAAGATGTACTTGATCAGATCATTTGGAAAAATTGTTTTATAAAAATCGATAACGTGTCCGTGTACTATGAAAGTTGGCACCAAGCTGGTGTCACTGAACCCCCGAGCCTTGTGGGTGAAAACAAAACCCGGCTTCTATCTTTTCATGAGTTCTTACAGAAATTTAAGATTAAATGCAACTTCTGCAGTACTTTGGCCTCACTTCTAAAATATTGGGAAAGTGGAAGAATTATTTAAAAGACGAAAATCAAATTAACACGACTAATTTACTTGCCTTTGATAAGATGATTTGCAAAACAATACACAGGTTACTGGTCGAAAACCAAGATTCCAATCCGCCAACGGCAGAGAAAAGGCGGATGGAAATGGGATTCAGCATGGAAGAATGTCAGAAATTTTATTCTATACCATTTGTTGCTACAGAAGAAATAAAACTTTCAATGTTTCAATATAAAATAATTCACAGCATACTTTACACAAAAACTGTTCTTCACAAAATGAAAAAAAATAGAGCATCCTTTCTGTCCTTATTGCACAAATGCGGGGCAAACAGTCACCCATTTATTTGTATCCTGTCCTATTGCTGTTTCCTTCTGGTCCGACTTCACTGGTTGATACCAGTGCGTTTCCAACTTTCTAACTCTACGCAAGAAAGAAATCATGTATGGCATCTTGAATTATTGGTCCTTTTGTTCAGCCCTAAACCATCTTATTCTTATTGGTCAATACCTAATCTATTGTAAAGCAATAAATAGAGTCAATTTTCTTTTTGCCTATTTTAAAGCGTTATTACATCAGAAGATTGAAACAGAAAAATACATAGCATTCAGTTCAAACAAATGCAGCGCACTTTTTACGAAAAATGGGCCAGATTCTTAAATTAACAACTAATTTCAATGTTATTGTTTGTATATTTTTTTTTGTAGTTTAATAGTTCGAATTCTTTAAATGAGATTCATTGTAAGCTTTGTTACATGTAGTTAACAGTGTAATATATATGCCTTATTTTCTCGCATCATTTATATTGTATGTAATATTTTATACCTCAGCTCTTTAATGTGTGTTTGACTGTCAAATAAAGAACTTGAGGAAACTGAAAAATCGTTAACCGTCAAAATGTCCGCTAAAATAAATTGAATTATCATCCATCAAACGGACCTTTCCCTCTTCAAAATGAACCCTCTTGATAATAATAATAATAATAATAATAATAATAATAATAATAATAATAATAATAATAATAATAATAATAATAATAAACTATATTTTATTGATTTATTCACGTGCTATTTTAAGTTTCGCTTGGCTCACAGGTTACGCTACGCGCCCTGTGTTGCTTCCTGATACTGTGCATACAGATAGTTTTACTGCGCATAACATCATCATCATCATCATCATCATTATCATTATTATAAAGGCAGTGTAAACTTCTGGATGCCCAGAACTTAAGCAAACGATGGTTGGGCGGCAGACTGTAGCCAACCTCGCGAAGACTAAACCGTAACAACTTATCACTAACTTCTAACCAAACACTTAAATCCTAATGTTCACTTATATTTTTAGAAAAATCATATGCGCTGAAGCTCTAAAAATGAATCACATCGTAAAACCCTAAAATTACTTTTGGACTAAAATGCTTTGAAAACGTCTGACAGAAAATCCAAACTTCTAATCCAAACTTCTAATTCTAGTTACTATTATTATTATTATTATTATTATTATTATTATTATTATTATTATTATTATTATTATTATTATTATTATTATTATTATTATTATTATTAACAATGATAGTTATGAATGAAAAGAGCCTTAACAAAATTTCCGAATTAGGTTCTCTCGTGATCCGCTGAAGAAGATTGATCTGACCTACAGCGACAATCCGTCGCCGACATGCATTTAAAACTTGCAGAGTTAAAATTTCTATCGGGGAAAATATCTTATGCCGTTAATGGGTTTTTAGTTGAAAGTGTACAATAACTAACTATACAAATGTCAAGGAGTGTATATAAAAAAAAATTAAAAAAAGCGCCGACCGGTTAACTCCATTGGTAGAGCACCGGGCTCCCGTGCGGGAGGTCGTGGG
This sequence comes from Pavona decussata, assembly GCF_977016875.1. Lineage (NCBI taxonomy): Eukaryota > Metazoa > Cnidaria > Anthozoa > Scleractinia > Agariciidae > Pavona > Pavona decussata. Next base: position 254,424 of record NW_028145755.1, read on the forward strand.
TTCAAACCCCGGCCGGACCAACACTCGGGGTCTTTAAGGATACTTCCTGGGTTCGCGGGTGTCCTTTGGAAAAAAATTCGTACGCGCGCAAGTTTTAATAAACCTCTAACAAACTATATATCATTATAAAGCTTAATAAATGTAGTTTTCTATAAAAAATATAATTTAGCGATTTTTTCCTTTTTTAAGTGCCAGGAGCCAGTAGAACCTCGAATCGACTGATGGTCGTTCCATTGAATTAATCGGTTATCAAACGCCGCGCGAAGAACGAAATCGCTGCACAGTGTTATTCACAAGGCATCAATCAACAAAAAGGTGTCAGGCTTTTTCGAAATTCTGATTGGTTTTTTAGATATCCACGTCTAAAGTTTGAGTAGCAAAAAATATTTGAGGCGTGTTGCGTAAACAGTCGCCAAGGGAAAAATATTTTGAAAATCAAAATTCCCTGACACCGTTTTGTTTGTCATTATTCCTCCAATCTTCTGGCCAAATTTCACGACAATCCGTCAAAACTACATACCCTATTAATTCGTTCGAAGTCGACATACTCTGCCAAAATTCAAGTGCGAGTTTTCGCTCGATAAAGGTTTGCACGAAAAACAAGCCTCCACAGGAGATTATGACACCTCATTAGGTGGCGAGCCAATCGAGCAACAGGACCCCATGGCGTCAACAACAATAGCACAGAATTTCGCGGAAAAAGTATCGCGTTGCAGACACGTTTTAGACTCCGCTGTTGTGATCGAGCGAGATGGGGAAAGTGGCGAAAGGAAAACGTAAAAATAAACCAGGAAAACGGGGAAAAACCAAGGCTAACGAAACCGATTCAAGCGCGTCAGCGGAGAGTTTGAGGAGTGCACTGATATCAGAGATGAAATCTATTGGGTGGGTTGTTCGTTTTGATTGCGTGTAATGTAATTTACGCTTCAAGCTAAAGCGATTATTCATTTCGCATCAAAGGAAATGTATAATGAAAGAAAATCGCATTTTTACTGTTATTTAGGTACGATGGTGATTTCTTCGTAAGAAATCTTCAAGATAGCCAAAAAAGGGCCACGTAGAACGCGCTATCTCCAGTATTACACGTGGGCTCATGCGCTTCTGGTGAGTTCAATTTCATCGGTCTAATTCTGCTGATTTTATGCCAATGTTTCATTACAAACGCGCAGTAAAACGTTATGTGGTTTTATCTCGCTTCAGAAGAAAGAAATCGGCCCAGAGGATGCAGAATATGATATTTGATATTTTCACAGGACGCTTGCAAAGTTACCCTGCAGGACTTTTGCACGGCAATCGACCTCTGTGTATTTGATCCAATAACAGTGGATAAATTTGAAGGCCGCTGCTCCAGTTCTTCGTGATCACCTTCGACAGAACCTTCAACGTCGACTAGAGTTTCTTGATCGAACCAAGAGCCTTTGTTGCTCTCTGCAAGATCACGTTTTCTATCTTCGCTGAAACCTATCTTTCCCTTTTTCTTAGGCCCTGGCTTCTTCCAGGATTTTATCCACGGGCTCTTTTCGTTTTTTGATGACTTTTCCATGTGGGAAGCGCGAAGAATATGAAATTCGACGTGAGAAATTTTCTGCAGGCGAGATGTAAACAAAATATGCTTATTTCTGAAATAAGAGCTCCCGGATGAAGCGTTTTGCCGCGAAAATTCCTCTGGGGCGTCTCGCACTAAGAAGATTATGACACCTTTTTTATTTATTTACTTTTATATGGAAATACGTTTTCCTAAATATCTCGCGCTTTTTTTAATATTTTTCAATTTTTTTTTCAGTAAATGTTAGATAAAATCTCCAAATTCTATTTGGTCGAAAAAAATGTTTTTTCACTTTATCACCCTATCGAACCCAGGAAGTACCCTTAAATAACTGAGGAGAAAGTGCTGCCTTTGTAATGACATCTGCAAATGGTTAGACTTTCTTGTCTTCTCGGATAAGGACGATAAATCGTAGGTCCCGTCTCACCACCCTTGTTTGTAAATAACTCTGTGGGACGTTAAAGAACCCACTCACTGTTAACAAAGAGTAGGGGACGTAGTTCCCGGTGAAGAGTGAAGACTTCATTGAAAAATAAATAAAAATGTAACCAATTAACAAGCATACAATTAAATCCACTATTCATGATCACAATTTGGTCCCCGTTTCTATTGATTCTGCCTCTTCGTAACAAAACATTTTTTTTGTGAAAACGGGCATTCTGTTTAATCCATCCTCGGAAATACAGCCGGCGAAAATAACTGCCATCTTTATTAATGAAATATTCTCCTTATGCAAATAAAGATGTTTTATATTTCTCGGTCATGAATTTTAAAATATTTAAGAGGCTGTCCGCGTTGGAACGGATAAGGCAAATTTCGGATTTTCACCGATTTTGCTGATTTTTTCTATGAAGATCAATTATTGTATCTCATAAACAAATATCACATTTACTTGGCTCAATGCGATTTTTTACATTGTTGGCGAGACGGTTTAGGAGGTGACCTCAAAACTAACCAATTTACCTTTGGGGACTCTACAATTTATCTATACATTGCCGGTGCTGCCAAAACGTCATTTCTTGCTCGCTGACGAGCCACGAGTTCCCGCTGTCCGGCCCAAAATCAGCTCTGCTTCGGTAATATCGCCTCATTTTGATAAGTGACAGCTCGCCAAATGCGCCGATATATTTGAGTTGCTTTCGGAAAGCAAAACAAAGCTCTACTTGTCTCTGCTGGATCCACAACGAGTCCGTAATTTTTCATGCAGGAAACAACTGGATAGAATAGCAGACATTTTGAAGCATTGCCGACCTTTCGGAATGTGCTAGGAGGGTTTTCACAAAATATTCAAATTGAAACACCTCTGGGTCTTAATTGAATAAGACTGAAATGAACACATATGTTGATAAAAAAAAAACCACTGCGTCACAAAACGTAAAGAAAAAAGGAACTTTCTCCCCAACTGATTCTTTGTCTTGGAGAGAATTTTTAGCTACTGATTTTATTCATACATACTGAGTAAAGGTAACGCTTTAAATTGAGCGTGGAATGAATATCGAATATATACCTTGAAATGAACAACTGTCAGTCACGCAAAACAAACACTGCTATAGCACATCGTGGGAAAGAAAAAAAGTTCAAGAGGTTTCAATTAAAATACCAATAAAAGGATAGATCTTCTCTACAATATGGCTAACTGGTCAGAAATATTTACATAGTGATTATTATTGTATTTCCAAAAGAGTTCGGTTCAGAAATGTGTCTATCGGTCTGACGGCTTTATGTTTAGTTTCGATCGAAATCCGTGAATATTAGCGAAATCGCAGAGTTCTGTACGGCACGTAGCGTAAAGTGCCCACAAATTTTATCCCGTACATTTGATTGGTGTTAGTGCTTTTGAGTTAAAATAAACTTGACCCCAAGTCAGGTCCCACTTTTGTGAAAATAGGCTTTAACTACATGTATGTCACGTTTAATGCATTCTGGAGTTTAGGAGGAAGTATTTTGAAAAAATTGTAACTCAGTCAAAATTTCACAGAAAACAAAAGTTATACATTTAAATTGTTATTGACAAATAGAACTTCAAATTATGTGTAAAATATTCAAGCTGTTTGAGCAAGGAATGACGTTTTGGCAGCACCGGCAATGTATAGATAAATTGTAGAGTCCCCAAAGGTAAATTGGGTAGTTTTGAGGTCACCTTCTAAACCGTCTCGCCAACAACGTAAAAAATCGCATTGAGCTCAGTAAATGTGATATTTGTTTATGGAATATAATGATCAATGTTCATAGAAAAAAAATCAGCGAAATCGGTGAAAATCCGAAATTTGCCTTATCCGTTCTAACGCGGACAGCCTCTTAACACTGTTGTTATTTGTATCTGGATTGGAAAAAAAATTATTTCAAATATTTTCGGCATAGAAAACTGCTCCTGCTCAAAGAATTGAGAGTGATATATTGTACACAACATGAGTTAATAATGTTTTGAATTATATCCGAATCAACAAGCGAAGCACTATTAGTTAATTTATGTGATGTATGGAAGTAGTTGCCTGAGGGAGGATGGAGGGGGGGTTACTTCTTTATATAAGTTCCATTTAACAAATCGGCGGCAGTTTTCTATGGTCTATACTCTTATAGACCATGAAATGACGTTTAAAATGTTCAAAACTCAAGTGGAACCACGTGCCACAGGCGAGTGGTTTCACTGACAAGTTTTGGACAATTCATGGCGTCATTTTATGGTCTATTTGAGTATAGACCATAGAAAACTGCCGTCGATTTGTTTTTTACAATAACATGGAAAAAGGATGAGCGGAATTGGCTATTTTTTTCGTTGAAAAAGCGCACACGCTACATTTGACGTCATTTTTATTGTCTGTACTCTTATAGACAATAGCTACGAGCCAATCAGCGCGCGGGAATTTGGACAGTTATTGTAAAAAGTTATATGCGGCGCCAAATTTGAGTATGGTTTTTGAAACGTTTTGGCCTGAAATAGGGTATAGATTTAATCCATTTTTGCCTGAAAGTCTGACGGAAACCATGTCTGAAAATAGGTATGAACTTTGGAGGCAGGTTTTCGAAAACGAAAAACTATTGTAGTTTTGTACTTGCCTAAAATCTATTACCAAAAATTCAATTTTTGATGATTTTCAAATCCAACAAAAGACATTAAGTTAGTTTGTACGAAAAACAACCTGCAATCCATAGAAAATGGATAATAAAAATAGCATTTCCCCGCCCCACTCCAGGTCTGAAAAAGGATACCGGAAAATTGGAAAATTGCATATTTTGTTCTGAAATAGAGTCAGGGTTTGGAAAGCCGAGCCGCAAGCCCCCACCAAAAATCCCCCCCCCCCCCTACCTCCTCCACGGGAGTGGATAAAATGGAGGTAATTAAGCTTCCATTCAAAATCAATAACTATAGTATGATGGTGTATCCGATTCACTTGGTACTTACCCATTTCTCAAACTGAAATAAAAGCCGCAATCAAAAAAGCTTAAGAGTAAGAAAGCACCAGGAGTTGATAGAATTCGAAATGAGATGTTAAAATGTGGTGGAGATAAATTGATTCCAATATTATTCAAGTTATTTAATCTTATTGTAAATTCAGGAATATATCCAGATATTTGGACAAAGGGAGTGATTACCGCTATTTATAAATCTGGCGATAGCTCTAATCCCTCTAACTATAGAGGTATTTGTGTGGGTTGTTTAGGTAAAATGTTTTGCTTTATCCTTAACTCAAGACTTCACCTATTGTTAAAAAATAACAATCTTTTACATAATTCTCAAATCGGTTTTCTTCCTGGAAATAGAACAGCTGATCATATTTTCGCTTTACGCACGCTGATTGACAAATAGGTAACTAATACACATTAAGGAAAATTATTTTGTTGTTTTGTGGACTTTAGGGAAGCTTTTGATTCCATTTGGCATCCGGGCTTGCTAAAGCGTTTACCCGATTATGGAATAGGCGGCCAATTTTTCAACCTTATTACTAACATGTATTCCAAATCAGAATACTGCGTCAAAGCTGATACTATGATATGAGATCTGAGTATTTTTATTATAACAGAGGGGTGCGCCAAGGTTGTATCTTATCACCCCTTTTATTCAACCTCTATTTAAACGATATTCCTTCGAGATTAGAAAATACCCAGGTTTAGACCCCATTACCTTGCCTAACGGCTTACGGCTAAATCTGCTTTTAAATGCAGATGACTTAGTACTAATTTCTACTAGTGCAGTGGGTTTGCAAAGAAGTATTAACTCCCTACATCAATTTTGTAAAGAATCCTTGATGTCTGTCAACACTCCAAAATCCAAAGTAACGATTTTTCAGAAACAATGTAGAAAGTCCATTTTAGAAAAAAATTCTTTCTTCCTAGCCTATTCGTATCTAGGATCTACGATTTCTAGTAACGGTAGTTTCATAATGTCTATACAAAAGCCTGTTGAAAAAACAAGACGTGCTATCTTTGCGACTAAGCGTTTTTTGGATTATTGTAAATTTCAACTCAAGATTTGTAACAAATTATCCGATAGTCTTGTTTTACCTATCTTACTCTATAATTCAGAAGTCTGGTGAGCCTATGATAATATGAATCTTCAAATATGGGAAAACGATCCAGTTGAACGACTCCATTCGCAATTTTTCAAATATTATCTTGGGCTTAACAAACGGGCACCCAATGTGGCGGCACGAAATGAAGTAGGAAGATTCTCTCTGAAATCGCGTATTTATCGTAATGTATTACAGTTTTGGTTACACCTTAAAGCTTTGCCCGATGACCATACAGCTAAGCAATGCCTATATATCTCGAAAAATCTTGCCCTATCAAACGATCAAAGCTACATGAACTCAATAAGTACGCTATTGATGAAATATAATCATACAACAAGTGCTAGTTTTTCTATTACTAACAAGAATCCCAACTCATTGAAACAATATGTATCCACTCTTTTTTCGAATATAGAGAAAGACCCTAAAGCGCATCAAATGAAACTTATTAAGATGAATACTAAACTTATTTTTTATTCCAAATTTATAAATAATATCAACGGTTCTGATTGCTATGACCTGGCAAAGAATATGAGACACAGGAGAACCCTTGCCAAATTTAGAGTTGGAAACCATAACCTTCAAATTGAAAAAGGTAGACATACAAAGCCTTTAACACCAAGAGAGTTAAGGAGCTGCGAATGCTACCATTCAAAAAATGTAGAAGATGAGTGTCATTTCTTTTTCGACTGCGTCTCATGTGCTGATTTACGGAACAACTTATTTTGCGACATTAGAGAATATTGTGAAAGTTTTAAGAATTTATTAGACGAAGATCTAATTGCATTTTTCTTCAATAGCGTAGACGCCGTGATTTGTAAAAAAAAGGAGCCATTTTATATATGAAGCGTCCTTGAGGCGTGATGATTTGTTAATCCGTAACTTGTAATTATTATATCTATCATCGGTGTTGCAATACCGTTAATGTTATATGGGAATGCCAATAAAATATGTTAAAATATGTTATGATGGAATATTGATTAAAAATTCACTTCTCTCCGCACAAACGCCCCTAAAGGCGGGCCGCGATAAGAGGCGACTGTTTTTCAACGGATAATTGCGATCGAAAGCATTTTTACCAGTTTCACTATATGTCGGCTATATCACGCGATTCATTCGTTTGGAAATTTTCGAAAACGGTTATATACATAAATACATACATGCATACGTTATTTTAAGAGTAGTTTATTGAAAAGTAGCTATTAAGCTAATGTCTTAGGATACAAAACAATATAAAAACAAGCAAAAAGTAAATAAATAAATAAAATACAAATGTACTCTTGCAAATATTCTAAATACAAGAAAAATATGCTCGAAATGAGTTATTTTGAAACCTCAATCGTCCAACCACAAACCCGTTGACAGGAACTCGCGGCTACCAGCTGTGTTAATTGTTCTCTGTTTTTTTTTTCCAAATATAGAAAATTGATCAAATTTATCAAGATGAAAACTCTCTTGTGAGCTAGTAAGGGTTATTGAACACGAGATTTCCAAAAACATTTATGACGGATTTGTAAATACAGTCGCACCTGTATTAAGCGGCACCGCATCAAGCGGCCACCAGTTTTCAAATCAATTCCCTAAACTAGATACGTGAGTCGCAAAACCTCGCAAAGCTAGGGCTGGTTGAAAAGCCCTCTTTACTCGTATTGTAGCATCAAATGAGGAGATTTAAAAGGTTTCTGAACATAGCAACTATTTTGAGGAGCACGGTGAAATCTATTTCTGACACGACGAAATGTACAACGGGCGGACCGACACTGTAGAAAGAGGATGCGGACGGCGGAGGCAGATGGCGGATGGCACGTGGCGGATGGGGCCTAAAAAAGAAAAAGAAAAAGGAACTAGTAGGATGTTGATACTGTTAAATTTATTGGTTAATTATCACCTTCTAAGAAATGCTAGCTTTGGCTATTATTTTTAATTTAAATTACAGTGCGACGCGCCTTACCGTGGCCACCCAGCAAACTTTTTTTTTTACAAGTTAGCCATAAAATACTAAACGACATGTTTTTAATAATTCGTTGTTGCGTGACTTGCCTGTTGGATTTCGCAAGGAGACGTGACCGTTCGCGTATCCTGATTGGCTAACTTGTAAAACAAAGTTGTTTGGGTGGCCACGTTAAGGCGCGTCGCACAGTAATTTATATCTTATTGTCAGTCAAACAGCGAAAACGCTATAGAATGTTTCTTCTCGTTTTTCAACCAAATCAGTGGAACTCCGTACATTAGTGCGACACACCATTTGGCAAAACAGTACGTTCACATTCATGAACACTTACGGGATAATCTGATTAACGGGAAACTTTACTGTATGAGCTCTTCTTAGGCATTATAGATTGGAAATCGTGGTTATTGCCCGGGGGGGGGGGGGGGTTACTCCCCGGAATTCTTGGTGGGGGTGTGCCGCCCGGGTCTTCAAATCCCGACCCTATTTCAGACCTTAACATGCCATTTTCCACACGCGTTTTCAGACCTGACCTTTAAAATTCATACCCGTTTTCAGATCTGATAATTATGCATCAGTGCCGAACGGAAGTTGACGCAAGGAGCAAAAGTAAGCTGGAATGACATAGTTTATCTATTTCTTTTTCTCGCTATCAGTTAGTCGTTCCAGTTACGCACTGAGAAGAAAAATATGTTTGTAAGCTTTCGTAAATGTTCCCCGCCCCAAAAACCCGACCCGATTTCAGACCGTAATTGTCAAAATCTATACCCTATTTCAGACCAAAACGGCTCAAAAACCATACCCTTTGGGGCGGCACATACCTATATACCTTATATAGGGGAGTACCCCCCCCCCCGGGGGTTATTGTTTCGAACAGGGAACGTAGTTCCCGGTGTTGTGGTGTGGTCTTTGTGTGTATACTCTCATTAACCGAAACGATCCGTTGGGTGCCCCTGTAAAAATAATTGTTGCGGTGACTGTGTTTCGTCGTCTTTTCTTGCGGTCATGCGATGTTCATTAATTTTTTTTTTTTTTCGCGGTGTTGCGGTGTTCAGAGGCTCCCCATGCCCCCCTCCGCGACCGTTCAAATACGGAACCCGTAAAATATTCCCAGAGAAAAAAAAGGGACATTTTTCAAACACGAGAAATTCATGTTCGTTTCAGTGAGGGACCACAAACAAAATCGCGATGATTGTTCAAGGGCAAACTGATTAGCGACCGGCTCTGCTCTAAATCAAAACTTGTGTGCAAATTTAAAGGGAAGAAAATGACACGTTCGCAAATCCTACGCAGGGAAATCTTTGGACTTCTTAAAATAATTTTTAATAACTTGTATCGATCTGTCTGTTCGAACAAAAACCACGATTTCCAATCTATAATACCTAACAAGAGCTCATACAGTACTTTTCCCGTTAATCAGATTATCCCGTAAATGTTCATGTTGTTTTGCCGGATGGTGTGTGGTACTAATGTACGGAGTTCCACTGCAAACTCAGACTGATTTGGTTGAAAAACGAGAAAAAACATTCTATAGCGTTTTCGCGGTTTGACTGACAATAAGATATAAATTAATTGAAATTAAAAAAAAAAAAATAGGCAAAGCTAGCATTTCTTAAAAGGTGACAATTAACCAATAAATTTAACAGTATCGTCTTCCTATTTTCTTTCTTTCGTTCTTTTTTCTTTTTTTTAAAAAAGCCCCATCCGCCATCCGCCATCCGCCGATCCGCCATCCGTCATCCGCCATCCGCCGTCCGCATCAGCCTTTCCGTCTCCATATTTTCCAGAGTCCCCTAGTAGGGTTATTTTTTAACAAAGTTGTACTATAATTTAAAATTCCATCAATATAAATATGTTTTTTTTCGCTCAAAGTGACATTAAAAATAGGTGAAACCGCGGTCGCTAGTATTAAGCGTATTTAAAATAGGGTCGTTTTGTTTAAAAAAAAAAACATGGGAGGTACTCCGAATTATCAGATCTATATAATAATTCATGCCGAATATACATGCTAATTTTACAAAAATATTTCTTTTATTAACCATCTGCGTTTCCGCAGATTCACCAATATATATCAGTCAACTTTGTTTTGTGTTTAAACAGCCTTCACACAGCACGGGAACTAATTCACGACAGCACAAATGGCGGCGGTTGTAAATTTGCTGAGTTTGTACTCCATTTTGTTGTCAATTTTGGCGACTCCTGCTACGATCTCTGCACGTCTCGTCAGGCCAAAGACTAACTTAAAGGTAGGAAGGAAAACTTGTAAGGCGTTGTAAGTGGCGAGTGACTGAATTTCAATATTATTATTTGACATAGAGTTTGCTTATGACATCCTCTTCTAGCATACAAGCAATTGATTTGAATTTGATCTCAACGGCGTTCTATGGCCTAATTCACCGGCAAAATGAAAAACATTGAGAGACTATTGTAACATTGTACAAGTGCATTGTTGAAACTGTAGTTTGGTGTAGGAATTTCTCAAGTGTGACTATTTTACTAAAAGTTTACTGTGCAATACTTGAAAGTATGCTGTTTATTGTGTTGTACAACTGGATGGTTGAAACATTATAGTCTGGATGAAATCCTAATGTGTGGCCATTCAAATGAAAGCTACTGAGCAGTACTTTTCTTTGGTACTGTTTATTGCGCTAACAAGATGATTCTAATCAACTTTTGAGTCTGTGGATGAAATCCAAAAATGTGACCATTCAAATGAAAGCTACTGAGCAGTACATTCCTGTGGTGCTGTTTACAGTATGCTGTACAATGTGGTTCTAACTTTGAGTCTGTGGATGAAATCCCAAAATGTGACCCGTATTCAACTTATCACTTTTTCAGAATTTCTCTGCTGTAGTGCGCAAAGATTACAAGTCTGGAATAGCGAAAGACTGTGTATATTCTTAGGCAAAGAAAAAAAGAATAAAATTGCAGGTGTAGTTATCTTAGAGCATTCGATTCTCGCCTTAAAATGTTCCGCGAGTGAAAGTTAGGACACAAAAAATGCTTAACGCTGAAATATGTTGCTGCGATAAATGAGATCCCTTTTGAGCGCTAGCTCAGAATTTATGTTTTGATGAATCAAATGAATGGCTTACGAATGAATTATTCATAACTAACTAATAGGGCCGGCCCCTTTCTTTTATACGTTTACGTTTATTCTTTTTTGAGAGGTTTACAACCGAATGTTTACTCGTTTTTAGTTTAACGGACACGCCCTTACTTTATCGGTAGAAATAACTATGTGGCTTCCATTAATTTAACGTCCAAATGTTTCATAAACAAAACGTCTTTTAGAGGTTAATTGCGTTCGAGGTAGAAAGAACGTACTTCCAATACAGATTGGAGTCGAGATTGTATGGGACAATCAATCAACCAATGAATGGATCTTGGGACGCGTGTCTGGCATCCCCCCGCAGATTTTGCAGTGGGGGGGGGGGGGGGGGTGACATCATCAACTTGACAAAGGAGAGAGAGCCTGGGATCGAGATCATCGAACGCACTCCTTAATCTTTGAATATTATATATTACTACAGCCGAAGCTCTCGTAAGCGACCACCTCGGGAATTGGAAAAACTGGTCGTAACTACAGCTGGTCGCTTACAAGAATGCAATCTCGTAAGCGACCAAAAGCTGAAACAATAGAAGCTGGTCACTTACTAGAGCTTTTAGCATAAAGCTTTCTACCTCGCGGTCTCAGGGTAACACTCTTGATCCAGCCGTAAATCATCTCGAATTTTAGATTCGAGGTCTTTATCTACGAACTTTATTAGGCAGTGCTATATTACTGTAAATGTGATCACGAAGTGTACACTTATGCCGTAATACGCATCAGAATCTTTGAGTCAGTCGCTTACGAGAGCTTAAAAACAAAGGAAAAGACCAGTTGGTAATTCCCAAAAGTGGTCGGGGTGGCTTATGGGAGGAATCGATTATGAGAGCTTTTGATTACAGCTTAAGTGACAGTTCAAACGGGGTTTCACAATGGTGGTCGTAACTAGAGCTGGTCGCTTACGGTATACGAGAGTGGTCTCAAGGAGACCTTTGACTGTAGGATGTATATTAAGGGTCATTAAAGGGGAAGTATCACGAAAATATGATGTCATTTCAAAACCCAAAAATGTTTGTCTGACAACAGAAACAAAAAATAATTGTCTAGTTTTGTTATAAATTATCAACCCAGTGCAATAAAACTGTCGATTAGTGCCTCTGGCCAGAGACAGAGTAGGTCGGAATGGATTAAAACTTGAAAAATATTAGGCTAATGTTTTTCAAGTTTTCGTATTTTTGTTTCCAAATTGCGCTTGAGCAGAGTACGAGTTGTTCCTTTCAAGAATTGACTTGCTTCCTCTGCTCTCGTTGTTGTAGAATTATTTTGTAGCTATGTGAAGGTCTTATTTCACCATTTTTAACAAAAGAGGTCAAAAACCCCATGATACTTCCCCTTTAAGATTGGTTGAGGGTTTGTGCATCGCATCTTTAAAGAATGGTTATTTTCGGCTAAACCTTAAACCGCGTTATGATGATGATGAACATAAGAAATACAAGAGAGAAGTATCGGGGCTTAAAAAAGTTAAAGATTTGACCATAAAGCATTTGGGATCCATGAATTCAAACCAAGGCGCTTTCTATCAGTGAATCAATGTATCAACAGATATCAAGCCAAATCAATTTTTTCAAACCTAGAACTTTGGTGGTGACATCGATGGCGTTATGGTAGGCCTGGATACAAGAGGGAAGGAATCAAACGATTTTAAATTGAGGGAAAAAAGCAAGCGATTGCTTGGCGAGATAGATTCTCGAGAGAAAGGTAAGCTGGATTTTTCATTCATTTCTTGGTAAAATATTTTATACCGGCCGCTGAGTTCCTTACTGGCCTAATTATATTTTAAATCATTTCAGTATGCAAGGGGTTTTGTTTAAAAAAAATGTGAATTCAGTCGCATTATTCCGTGTTTTTTACTTTAGACAATTCTCTTCTCCGCGAACAGACACTATTTCGCATTAATTCACTATTCTCCCCATAAATATGAACAATGATATTAAAAACTCCTATTCCAAGGATTTGATTGGCTTAGCGGCCATGGTATAGGAGCCATTATACCATGCCCCAGAAATATAGCGACCATTAAATTGTCTTCTGGTTGTTCTTGTAAAGCGAAATCAGCAAGATCTAGCCATAATTGCTGTTAATAAAATAACATACTCCACTCGCGCTTGATGGATTTGAGATTTTTTTAGCCAACGAGGCGCGTAGCGCCGAGCTGGCTATCTATCATCTCATATCCATCAAGCTCGAGTGGAACAATTACTAAGTATTTCACTCTCTTCCTGTGTCTCTTCAATACAGTAATCGTAAAATTGGAGCCGAAGTTTTGTCGACCGTACCCCAGCATTGTCAAAGTGGAAGAGCCAGGCATCCGGGGACGATTTTACTGGCCGAGTTTTGTTGAGCTACACCGCTGTGCAGGGGGATGCAATGTAATTTCCGGTAAGTGGGTGCGAAATACAGTACAATTTCAGGGAGACTATGTGGAAACCATCCATGGAGACCCATGGACGAGGGAAAAGTCAAAACGGCCGGAAAAAAATTCGACGAATTCCTTCTTACTTTCCTTGGTCGAGTTTTTTCCCCGAATTTTTTTCAGCTTGCGTGATCACAGGAAGAAGTAAAAATTTTCTGAGAGACGTGATTTTGGTAATTCACAGTACTTGACTTTTTTGCGCAAAATCAACATTTTTTTCAGTTTAGGGACCAGTTTGGGTATATGCTGTTGTAGCTGGCCTCTCGTCCGGCCTACATGACGAGAAGATTTGCTACCAAATAACCAGAAATTACAGAACGGTTCCAAATGTGGTTTATTCACTGCTGTAGCAGATACTCCTTACTTCCTGAGTCCTGAGATAACAATTGTTCAGACCGTATAAAAAAAACCCAGCAAGGATGCGATGGACAGCGATAACTACAAACTTGAAGTACGTGTCAACGAACTAAAAATGGCGGACAACTAAAAACAGGCAAAAACGGGCGCAGCAGCTAAGCACTTGCAAGACATACCGCTGACAGCACAGTGTTGCAGTCAGAACTGTTGATAAACTAACGCACGTACCTGTATCTCTTTGGTATTCCGTATATATCTATGATCCAAATGCTTTTATGTTCCAATAGATTTGGCGCACTGCAACGTAACAGACCAGGAGAGCGTGGCATTCCCAGTTAAGGATATTGTCAGTGATATGGAACTCACGATTTCTATGCCTAATCACACAGCCTGTTCCTGCGCATGCAAAAAGAAGCCGTGCGGCGAGAGAAGACGATACAATGAGGAGAGGTGTACATGCGAGTGTATTGAAAATGAAAGCAAATGTAAAAATGAGGATAACAAACATTGGGTTGAACCGTCTTGTCGGTGTGAGTGCAACACTGCGCCTAAGCATTGTACTGTGCACGGAGAAAAATGGAACGACAACTCTTGTCAGTGCGAGCCAAATGGCAGCGTGTTCGCTTAGGGCGATTTTGATTTTAGAGGCATTTTGTATGCAGCCGTTAAGGTGTGTTATCGCGTGAATTTGTTTGCAACTATATAAAAAATACAAAAGGAAATCAGCACAAAAGATACTGAGGGAGCCCATTCCTTATAAGCCCGGTGGCTTCCCATGGGCTTCCTCGCCATTAGTGTTTAAATAATAATAATTTGCATTTGTACGCTTTTTTTTATGGCAAAACAATAAACTGAAACTGAAATTAAATGCTAACAGTCTTTTTGTTTTCTTTTCTAGCAGTAATTCTAGCAGTAGTTTGAAAAAAAAAATAGACAAATAAATTTTAAAAAAAGGAGGGGATGTCATTTCATGCTTGTGTGTGTAACCCGCGCCATATCCGTAAGCATTGTCCTGGATCGAACTTTTGAATACAGAGGATCACACAACCCCAGGGGGGGGGGGGGGGTACTCCCTTGTATGGGCTGTATAGGTATGTGCGGCGCCAAAGGGTATGGTTTTTCGGCTGTTTTGGTCATAAATAGGGTAAGGGTTTTGGGAAGCGGGCCGCACACCCCTACCCAATTTTTTTTTGGAGTACCCCCTCCCCCCCGGGGCACATAACGCACAAACAAACTGCATGTTCTGAACACTTCTCATTGCCCGAATCTCGTGTAGTAGAAATGCACGCGCCAGACGTCGCTTTACGTGTAAATAAACCAAACTGACAAGGATTTGACAAGATCACGTGATATCTTTAATTTACTGAGGCGTCTGGGAGAATATCTTGCACCAGAAAAACTACTTAATTTTAGTTTCAGCACTGTCAAAATGGTTCCACTCCGGGAAAAGTTAAGCAATAGTAAGGTTGGTGGTTTGTCATTGGTTATAAAAGTGTTATGATTTGCACGCGATGTGCGTGATATGGGTCACACAATCTGAAGATCTTGAACTTTGAACCCTGCCTACTCTCATGCCTCAGTTGGCCAGGCCCCTATAGTCAACTCTTGTCTTGCGGACACCTCGGCATTACAGACACCCCGATAACACGGACACCAGCTAGATCCCCGAAAAAAAAATGGATGTTTGACTGAAATAAATTCCCGCTAATACGGACTCTCGCTATTAAGGACAGTAACACGCGGTCCCGAGATTGTCCGTATTAAAGGGAGTTGTATTTAGTACCGGGGGGGGGGGGGGTGGGAATTCCCCTATATAAGCTATATAGGTATGTGCGGCCCCAAAGGGTATTGTTTTTGAGCCGTTTTGGTCTGAAAACGGGTAGAGATTTTGACAATTACGGTCTGAAATCGGGTGTGGTTTTTAAGGGAATCACGAGGGCGTATAAACGGTATTTGTCATTTCAGCTCCAAATGAATAGAAGAGAAAGAGAAGTATCCAAAATATATCATTCGAGCTAAATTTTCGGGTGAATTTTACCAATTCTCTTGACTTCGGCACTGATGCGAAGCTTATTTACGCTACAAGCCAGGTCTGAAAACGGGTGTGGAAAATGGCATGTTTTGGTCTGAAATAGGGTCAGGATTTGGAGAACCGGGCGGCACACCCCAAACAGGAATTCCGAGGAATACCCCCCGGGGGTGCCATACTATGCACTATACAGTTCAAGACTGTATTCTCGAAGTTAAAGATGTGAAAGCTGCTGCGGCTCAACGGAGACGCTTTCCGTTTGGGCGAAAATTTCGGTTCAACCGGATTGAAATAGAAACGGAACGTGTGGGTCAGCTCGGATCAAACGGTAATTTCTCGGAACAAACAGACGATCTTAATATGGGGTGTTTTCACATGACGTCACGGCGGCCATGTTGGTGTCCCAAACTAAACTTCTGGGAATTGAACTCTATTTTTATGCAAATACTTCCTTTTGTTTCAGTAAACCAATATGGCCGGTAGTCACGTGAATGAAAACACTCTATAGGGGTACTCCACTTTGTTCACTTTGCTGTCTTCTTGTGCTACAATTGCGCCATCACGATCGCTATTTGCTCTTCCACTGAGACTGCAAGTTTGGACCAAATGGAGAAAAGTCTTTCCATTTGACACGGAACATTTCCGGAGTTTCCATTCGAAAATTTTGGCATCCCAAGTTAACGGTAATTTAATTAACGGACTGGGGCGAGTGCATGCGCAAAAGGCACACTCTCAAACAACGATCTTCTTTTAGTTTGGATTAACAGATTCTTCAATTAGCAACCTAAGCGTGCGTGAGCAGAGGAAATGATGAGTGATATAGTGAACTCGGAAAAAAATGTTCATATGCGCCTCAGTTGGAAGATTAATTGTCTCAATCATTTCGTTTTATTTCATTGTTTTTCCTGGTATCTGAACAATTCTGTATATAACTATAACAACTTATTAAAAAATTCAGTTGCGTCTAAAATAAGCTACACAAAAACATTTTTCTATTCACTGTTTTATCTTAATTCTTTAACTATATCATATAGGTGGATTGCATTGCCGCCATGTTGGTGGTCAAAAGAAAAGAAAATTTGTTCACATAGGGTGCGTTCTTTTTGGGAGAATCCAAAAACGGATTTTTGATCTCAGATCATTCGGATCATGGTAAATCAAAGGAACCGACGAATCCACTCCGGGCAAGGATTCATTGGTTCTTATGATGTACCATGATCCGAAAGACTCGAGATCAAAAATCCGTTTTTGGATTCTCCCAAAAGAAAAAGCACCCATAGTTTGCCTAAAAATGGAAGTTAACTCCCAGAGAAGAAGAATCTTTTCGTTCCATACCACCAACATGGCCGCCATGAAGTAACGTGCAATCAACCTATTCGCTATTTATTAACATCCAGCTACTAATATTTCTTTTCTTAATTGTTATCCTACACATTCGCACGTGTCCGGATTTTGCATTTCTCCATTTACGCACTCATCTTTGCACGTGCATTTACAACCGTTGTCATCAAGGCTTTGATTTTCATTGCACGTGACTTGACAAGTGCACGCGCAAGCCACGTGCTCCTCTACGTCACGCACATACTCCTTGCCATCTTGAGAAGACACTGTGACATTCCTTATCAGCTTTGAAGTGGGTTTACATTGCTGTATCACAAGAGGTAAGCCACAAGCACCTTTACAACGGTTTACTTCGATAAACTGAGGATAATTCCTTAAACCTGTGACTTCAGGCTCAACTTGAACAACTTCGGGAGACAGTCGGCAAGGAATTTCGGGAGGCTGCTCGTTCCCTGCAAAATGAAGCGCCATATGTGCGTTATTATTTTACACTTCAACAGGTAACGTATATTGTAGTTTACAACATGATTTGAGAACGTGATTTTGCTGTCGTAATTCAAACAAAAAGAAAGCTCTTAAGCTTTCGTTAACTTATTCAGTCCGCTTTGACAATCCCCGTCGTTGCGTTTGGTTGTTATCCAAATTGTAAATCATGTTTTAATGGTTTTTGCTCTTACGAATTTCCAAATAAGTTAACTGCGCCATGAATCTATGCGAGTATGTTTCTAAATTAACAGACAGCTGTGTACCTCTCTTGTGTTCATATGAACGTTGGTACCCAGGCCTTCTCAATCGTAAGAATGCCTCTCTTTGGCTCAAGGCGTTCCATTCCCGGATGTCCTCCTCTTTAACCTTTGGAAAACAAGCATTATCGCAATTACTACAAATTCACATACATTCGAACTCCGCCTTACAACCTCCTCGTTATTACGACCGCCTTTTTGTGCCACGAACGAGTTGAAATTCCATGTCCTTAGTTTCACAACCTCGTTATTCGATCACAACGTTATTACGGCCACATTTTCACGGCCCAAAGGTGGTCGTATGAACGGGGTCCAGTGCAATATATAAAGACTTCAGTATTACCATTTTCCGAGAATTTTCTCTAAATGTTCCCAGCCGCCGTCGCGTTCAGTTAAAGCTAACAACGCAAACTTTACACTACGTTTTAGATTGTGTTTTCTCTCTTGTTAGAATTTATTTAGATCTTTTTGTCAAAAACGAAGAAGTATTTTCGAGGCTGTCTTTCGCGTCATTCCCCTGAAAACGTCGTGGTTGATCTCGAGAGGTGAAACAGTGAACCACATTGAATTAGCGCGGATGATAGTAGCATCATCCCACGCGCCACGCGCTGCCAGCTTTCATCACTAATGATGCCAAGTGTTTGACAAAGCATTGTTTGTTCCAGCGTGAATCCGTTATCTCATATGTCTGAAAGTGATTCAAGGAAAAAAACTTTATCTCAAATGTTTGAATGCCCATCCAACTCCGAGATAATTCGTCATATGAAATAACAACAGTCTTTTGTTTATACTTAGTAAAAATTCGAATTTCTGTCACTCCAATATTCCCTTTTTAATGTGCTCTCCATGGCTACTTTACTTTCGGGAAAGAATGCCGCTCATTTTTAACACTCTGTAACGTGCCATAGACAATACATGATAGTGATTTTTGTCAGAAAAAGGAGAAAAAAAATTTTCTAGCGTCGCCTCCTTTTTAGCATTTTACGCTTCAATTTAACCATTAGTTTCTCGCTTAGAAACTTTTCTAAACTGAAAAGTTTTGCGATCCTCAAACACGCTTACATTAACAAAGAGCGGAACCAGAAAAATTAAGACCAAAGGAGTTAACGTTAAAATGAGATGACTCACTGTGAAACTTATGATAAAATTATCTCGTCAGTCTTACCTCTGTTAAAAGCTTTCTCCCAGAAGAGAGGTGTACGAGCAAAATTGCAGTACAAAGAGTGATTTGAAACAGAGTAGGAAACATTGCTGTGTGCTCTTCTGTCGCGCCCCACTCGATAGATTGAACCACTTCCTGTGTGGCTCAGCAAGATGTACGATTTCACATGCAAACAAGGCTTTAATAAATTACCAATAGAGCGCCACGCGAATGTTAGCATTAAAGAACATGCGCTTTGGCTATTGTTTAAAACTGGAATTAAAAGTCAAATTAAGATAAATTTGTCAGTGTCATTGTTTAACACATTGCAAACAGATGAAATCGTCGACAATTTATATTGGTTTGGTGTCCTTTTTCTTCAAGCGTCTACAGCCGTTTATAAAATACATAAATTTTAAATAAAGTGCGCTGCATGTGGTTGCAGTGAAATGGCGCACTTTTTCATATCGCATTTTAAATTTTAAAATTTTGACTTCTGTAATAGATAATCAATTACGCGCTTTTAGGCATTTTTACGCAAGAAATTTTGTACAACATGAATAAATGATGCTTTTCACGATAGGAGAAAGGAAAAACGTGAACTTAAGTGGCGGGAAAATAAAGGAATGATGCACGAAAGGGCTATCGTTAAAAAGTATGATTTATTTACAAAAAATTGTTTCAGATAAATTTAAACTTCTTTCTTTTATCATGTTAGAAAATCATTAACTTCCACAATTTAAGGCAATTCCTTGAAGGAAATTTTCTCAACGTGAATTTACGGCGTTTTGACATAATTTGAAAAAGGAATGAATTGGAAAATTCAGGGACACAAAAAGAAATAGCTTCTTTGTTGAAAGCCAAATCATACAGCTGCAAACAAATGTAAGTCACTTTTTATTAGAAACCAATTACCTACTTCTGCAATTTTATTGAAGGAAGTTTCCAAAGCATGAATTAACAGCGTTTGTCATGTTTGAAAGGATCGTGGCATGACAAGACTTTATGTCCTTTCACTCTTACTTTAAAAACTACAAATTTAGGCTCAATAATAGGCTCGGCAAATTACAAAGTCAACTAATAGTTGCCCTGAAACTCAATAAGGCGCAAGGTACTTTCGCGAAGCAATTAATAAACTGAGAGAGAAAAATTGCTGCGAATAAGATGTAATAAATATAGCTTCAAACTGGCAAATTTGGTCCCAACTAGTTGTAAAAACGCTAATTAGATGTTTTTTTAATTAATGAAACTAGCTTGTGACGCTATATTAAGACAATCAATCAATATTCTGCTATAACAGCTGCTTGCTCCTCCGCTTTTCACGTCAAAGGATAGACAGGAAGTTTTTGCTCAAGTTAATAGCTTTTATCGCACGAGTGTCCGACCCGAATTACGATTCTCCCCCTCAAAATCAAATGAAAAGCTAAGGCTAACTGGTACGGTGTAATAAACAGGACCACAGAAAAATATTGTTTAATCCACGCTTAGTCCAAGACTTTGGAACCACCTTACGCGACAGAAGGTTAACGTCTGGGTTAAAATTCTCCTCTGTGATGGTTACAGAATATATGCAATTCTTCTTCCTTTTTGTTTTCTGCTCACATTTTTTAAGAACTTTCCCTATGATTCAGCAGTATGAACAGGCACAATACGGTCATTTTAACCCAATCTTATTCTCCGAAGTGGACATTGATAAATGTTAAGGCCGTATTCAATGACAAAATGACCGATGAAAGAGGTAAACAAAAAATCCTCGTGTTTCTCCGCAATTAAAGTTTGCCAAGAAGACGACCGTAAGCTAGTGTTTCCGCTTTACTGTTTTGAGTTCAACCAAAATGTACGACTGTTTTTATCTATTTTACCGAAATACGGAGCGGGAGATAATGCTTGTTTCGTCTGGAAGATAATCGGCCATAGTACATTGGCCCCGTCCAGCAACACGGCTTTCGACCAATCATAACACGCCATTCAGTTAAGATAAAATATTTTTAATGCAATATAAATAATGATTGAAAGCTGTTTTAAATGTCCTATTGATATCATGATCCGTGACATCAGCAGGTAAAAACAAACTAGATAAAAATTAGTGGCGTTTCACCTGTAATTTCTTCTTTACAAGGTCTTTGAATGTAATTTTTTAAAACATAAATTTTGAACTGCGGGTGAAAGATTAAATAGCAAAAAGACTCTCGCAGTTATCTATTGTGGACTCGCAATATGACCAGTTCTCAGTTGGCCTGATAGCTCATTTAGTAGAGCACTGCACCGGCATCGCAGAGGTCATTGATTCAAATCCTGTTCAAGCCTGAATTTTTTTCAAGCTTTCTTTTCGCAACTGCTTAAGTTGCGTAAATAACTGCGAGAGTATTTCTACAATTTACAGGGTCTTTTTTCTTTCAAATGTGATAGCCACGTTTGCACACACATTACATGAACCGATCAGGATCTCCATTAAGCGTGAAATGCAATCAGACACCAAACTGATATTGTGATAACTCGAACTTTCCGGGGAAAAAACCGAGACTGTTTGAGTTATTGAAAGTTCGCCCGCGTCATTGGTTAAATCTTTAAGACCCATACTAAGACCGATCAAAGTAGGGATAAATTACTTTGCGTTCGACTATGCCCAAGTCTCAGTCGGTGTTTTTATTTAGTTTATAGACGGTTGTCAACTTTTCGCCGCCGTAAACGTTTCGTCGCCTCATTAACGCGGCGTCAATAAAACACTTACTGGAGACTTAAAGTACAGTTTTAAACATGCTAAACATGCAGCAGGTGGATTAACCAACATTAGTGGTAATTACACTCTTTTACGCAGACGCTTTGAAGAACTTGATATCCCAATTAACTACTCATTTGGAAAAGCTGAATAATTATGGAATTCAAACTCGAAAAAATTATCAAAGAACTACAGTTGCCTACCTCTCTCAAAGCAAACACCACAGGAAGGACCTGGGAACGAGGTTGAGTAGGCGAGACAACTCTTGTTACGGCTTGTATGCGAATACTATAAATCATTAAAGTAAACAATAAGCAAGGGACCGCAAACGAAAATGCTACAAGTATACGCAGGATCTGTAAAAAATCTAAATAGCCAAAAATAAAAATGACTCAAATTTTTGCAAGGCTGATCGGGTCGCTGTCGTGTTAAGTTTTTTACGCGGTCCGATCAGCCTTGCAGAAATTTGAGTCATTTATAAATCATACTTAGCTACTTTTTTTTTATTTTTTTTACTTTTTTTAAGTTAGAAAAATAGATGAACTCAAAAAGACTCCCAAGCGGGAACCTGACCAATTGACTCACGACTGGCTGCCAAATTTTGCAATTTTTTTCTAGATATCCTGACCCTACTTTGACCCTACACCTTAGTTAATTTCTCACCTTCATGAACTCTTTGAATGATTTTTTGCTTTCATTTCTATATTTGATTATTTATTCTTATTATTTTATACAGATCTCCATTTAAACCAGCTACGCTGAACTGGAATTTCTGTTTAAATAATGTATATAAATAAATAAATAAATAAATAAATAAATAAATAAATAAATAAATAAACTTTGTAATGATCTGTTATGTATATGTAATAGCATGAGGCCGAGTAGAATTAAGGATTAATTTTCACTTGTATTTTCAAAGTTTTTCCAAATTGCCCGAGTCGCGCAGCGACGAGGGCAATTTGGAAAAACTTTGAAAATGCAAGTGAAAATTAATCCTTGATTCTACGAGGACTCATTGTGATTACGTGTTTATAACATAGAGGGCAAAATTTTCTTAAACCTATCAAGGCACTTCGTAAAACAATTAGCCCGGGAAAGGCGTGAAAGCACTTGCTTGTAAGCAAACAAACAAACAATTCACCTGTTTCTTAGCGTACAAAACAGACAAAACGAAAAAAGTTGATTGTTATATACTGCAATTAAGAGAAACTACAAGGTTAATTCTTGAGCAAACTAAAACTGAACAATTAAACCAAATGTTGGGCGTCAACTGAATATCCACCTGCACCGTGAAGCTTTCTACCGCTTGGAAATAACATGAACACAGATCGATAAAAATAGAAAACCGTGGTTCCAAAGAAGGAACTTGTAGAATAATTCCTTCCACTGAAATTGACCTGCTCCTTCCTCTCATCAAAAGGGCACTGTTGTTATTGGTTGGTTATCGTTCGTTGAAAGAAGATGAAAGCTTTTGGTCGCTGACATGAACAATTTCAGTTTTCAACCAAACAAATTCGATCAAGTTTTTAGCTTTTGACTCAAATAATCTTTTGGCCATCCCAATAAAATGTTTAGTTTCCCATCGCCCGACCGACCCATTTTTTTTCGAAAAAGTAATAAATAATAATAATAAAAAAATCCAGATTCACTAGTCAAAGAAGCAAATACTTTAATTTACAAGCACACGATCTTGTTTTATTAACAGCAATTGGTATGATGTAGTGTCCTTGGGTGCTTACCATTTACATGGAAAACCCGGAAATTCCAGTTCGAAAATCAAATGGTACGCATCATTCCATTTGGAGTACTTCTGAAATTATGGGCTTCTGGTCAAAGTGATGCATTTTTATTACTCCTTTTGGGATTAACAGCTGATGTTCATACATTTTGCATGTTATCCTGCTTCTGTTAGGACAAGCTAAATCATTTCGTATTTATGCCGAAAATTTCCATCTGGGTGGTTAGCGTAAATGGTAAGCAATTAACATCGATACTATACGAGTAACGAGCGAAGAGACCACGTTTTCGAGTTAACTTTCTAACCAGGCTTTGTAACTAAGCAGTGCAGCCTTCTCTGGAACCCAGACCCCTTGAAGTATTCATTTTTTTTTTTGACCGACCGACCGACCCACCATCACAAGAGACGGGGCGATGGGAAACGAAATATTTTATTAGGATGGCCTTTGCTGTTTCCTGTAAGAAACGACAGTTCACCTTTAGGAATTTCTTTATAGCTGTAGCACTTGATTTCCAACCATGACCCTTAAATATTGGCTCGTTTTAATCTCGTACCATTTCGACATTCCCGAACCGACGACTGAGATCGGGGTACGAGATTAGGCTCGTTTGTACCATATGAAAGTAAGGAAGAGTAATAAATGTGTGAATGTAAGAGTGAATGGGAAGATCTGGAACGCGGCGTCCCAATTCTAATTCTGCAGCGCAGCCCGTTTCTCAAAATTCTGAACACTTACAGGGGTAGAAAACCTTTTCCTTTTGCGTGTAGAAGGTTTCTAAATAAGGATTCGTTCTTTTCTGATTTTAAATGCTTACCATAACTCTAACATATTGGCAAGTTTGTACTAAAATTTTGTATGCTAATTTAGGGAAAACGCAAAGGAAAGGAAAGAAAAGAAGAAGAAAGAAAAATAGAGAGCAAGAAAGAAAGAGAGAAAGAAAGAAAGAAAAAAAGAAAGAAAGAAAGAAAGAAAGAAAGAAAGAAAGAAAGAAAGAAAGAAAGAAAGAAAGAAAGAAAGAAAGAAAGAAAGAAAGAAAATGAATGAATGAAATTCTGGACTTTGTTTTGATCTTCCTTTTCGCGCGCAGATTGCGCAATTTGTTGATATCCCAGTCTGCTATTCGATCCCAGAGCAGGTTGAGCAACGAAAGATGGAGGATTTGGCGGTGGAGGTTTGTGGTAAAAACGGCGCTTATTACAAGGTGAGGCTCGTAAAATTGATTGACAATGAAGGAAATCTTTAAAAACGTATCAAAAAATTATTTCCCAGGGTTACGTGAGGAATATTCACCAGGATCAAGTCACAGTCGCTCTTCAACACGAGTACGTATGAAAGGCATTTGGTGGCTTGTATTCATTGTTTATATACAATGCTCGCTTTGCTGATTTTTTCGTGCAATTGTTCCCATACAGCTTGAGTAACTGCAGGAGAGTTTCCTACGAAGAGGTACGCTTACCTCCAACCAGCAACCAAAGATGTGATTTGTATGTGGATGACGAGGTCGAGGTACGTTTAACGTGAAAATCCTGTTTATCTCCGGACGCCGTCCCATGTGATCGAATTGCAAAAGGTCATTTGCAAGAGTAGTGGCTTAGACAATCCTTATCTCGATTGTTTTCAATCAAAATGTGATTATTACCTCCTGCTAAGGTTACTTTAGGGACGCTGCCTTATATCCTTCGTATTTTATGGGCAATTTTCGTATTTTAGCTGGCAAATTGATTGTGCAATCGCGAGAAGTGTCCGGTCATGTCTAACTTGTTTACTACGTAAATTTGTCCACGTGCTCATTGAAAGGTCAGAGATTAATGGTTGATTTGCACCCTCTTTTGTAATTATTGTGGGGATTTTAACGATAACAATATCAGTTCAATGTAATCTAGATTTCCTGTTAGTTATTGCCACGACTAGTGAATTATCAACCGATTGTATATGAACCTTCATTATTGTACAAACACTCGATGGGGAGGGTACGGATTTGAATGCTTGTATCACAATACATTTTCAAAACCACATTAAGTAGTCGTTAATGAAGGCACTAATTTGTAGAAAAAGATAAATGCAATACAAGGAAAATATTTTCAAACATTGTGTTGAAAACCATTGGAAAGGCGACAGGGAATAAGAGGCATATTACATTGGAAGGGGTGGGGTGGGGCATTAGATTCTCTGTCCCAATCCAAAATACCCATGCCAAGTTTGAACCAACACCCTTTAATTTTCTGTGACTTTTTTCTTGATGTTTAGCATTATTTTGTAAATATATGCACCAATCAATATTTTTATTAAAACGTTGATCCCATTTCCCTGCCCATCCCCTTGCATACCAATGAGATTGGCTTTTATAAGTTGCTCAGGAATGGAGGATTTGATGTTTGCCTAGTAGAGGTGGAGATTTTGAGCTGGGTTTATGTTTTGGTTGGGTGGAACTTAAGCATTGTTTTTTTCATGTATGGTTGGAATTGAGGAGTTTAATTAAAGGAGAGGATTTGCTGTTCTGAGTGAATGGTTCACTTGAAAGGGTATCTGAAGTTTCTATGACGAGCCCACAATATGGATTGTTTCGTTTGAATTAAAGCTACAACTTTAGACGTTACTGAAACAGTTGCTGCTGTTTGATTATCGTTATGGAAACTAGCGTCTAGGATATCGCTGTTTACAGCTGCATTACAATCTACACTCCGATTATGAACATTTAATGGAAAAATGTCTGATGGTTTGATGAGGGTCATATACAGTGACCCATTTTTTATGTTCACCAAATCAAAGTGCGAAGGTTTGCTCTTCAAACACAAAAGAACACCATTTGACTTGGAGAGAACAGTCTTGCTTTCAGAGTTCCCATTGTATGGAATGTACTTGATATCAAGTCTAGGAGCTAACAAAAGGTAACGAGTTTAAGAGCAGCTCTTAAGCAAAGCAAAACACAACTGAACAGAGGTTCTTTTAATAAGGGCACCTTAATGGAATGTATGTATGTATTACATTCCCTCAGTGACAACTCGTCTTTTAAGACTGGAATTCTGACTATGAACCCTTTTCACTCCCATAACCTGAGCATTAATTCCCCTGACTGGCTGCCATACATTTCTTTTTAAAGTTAGTTTCACAGAATTTGGTGTTACATCTAACAATATCACCTAGTTGATGATTTTCTTTATTCTCATTACCTGTCTGGTTGACAATGTATTAATAATGTAAGGAGAAACTATATATTGATCACTCCTCGGAGTGAAAGGGTTAACAACATCATTGGCAATATCAGTGCATATTGCATAAGTTCCAGTTTACGGACATTGCTTTCTTTATTTTTTTATGTTAGGTGTTTTCAAGAGATGATGATGGTGAGCCTTGCGGCTGGTGGCCAGCGAGAATTGTTCATAAAAAGGGAGAGGTAGTGATCATTTTTTATTACATGACTTTGATTCTGCGCAGCGCAACTGACAGTTCTGATATAAGACAAGTCTTAAAGCCGATTTAGAGGGTACAACTTTTGCTTACGACTGTCGCATGCAATTGCTAGAGCGAGTGCTGTTCGCGTCATGCAAAAACTCGCACACAAATCTGGTCATTCAACATTGCCTATACCTATGATTGTCGTAGGATTTTAAAAAATGTTTTAAAAGCCTGCAACATTTTTTGTGACATACACGACAGTCGTAAGTGAGTTGTAGGTTTGATTTACACAAAACAATTCGTTTCTTAGGCCTGTTGTAAGCTTGTCGCATGCGACGAAGTCATACCGTGTAAATTGCCATTTATTGTATCTGCTTAAAAGATCAAAATATGTGGGGAAGAAAAATGTTAGCTTGGCGATGATGCAGCCAAGTTGCTCCTCAGACCAAGGCTGCGGATTGTGATTGGGTGTTTACCAGGACTCTGTAACTAACAGCATTACTACTCCCCCCTAGCATTATTTCGTTGTTACTCATTTATTCCCCTGGCTGAGCAATTTATACACCTGAGTAAAATATCAATTGGCACAATAAGTTATTATAATGGTAATAATTTTGTGCAAAGGATTTCATGGGCAACAAATAGGTATCATCCAAACTCAAAAAAGTTAGAACTGTGTTTAAATGATGGTATTAGTATCAAGGTTTTGAGATTAATCATGCAAAATAGGGCAGAAGGCATACACGACTCCCACTTGCATGTTTGCCACTTCCATCTTGTTCTTTTGACCAATTTAGCTTCTTGCATGTTTGCATCAGGTTAACGTGATGATTTAGAGGATTTGCATGATGGTGACTGAACAAAGGCGTGTGCTTATTAACTGGCGCGTGCTTTCTTTCTGGCCGATGATCCTCATCATTGACGGGTGGCCATATTAGAAAATAGGGGAAAATAAAAAAGTTATTTTGATCTTAAAGGTCATTTCTGTAGGGTGGGGTGTGGGGTTTTCACTCTTGTCTTTTCTTGTCAGAAGAAAGCTGTTTATTTGATTTAAGGGCAGCTGTTGACATATGTCTGAGCTCAAATAACCACCTACATTGCCTTATTCTTTAATCCATGTCTTGTAAATATTTGAAAGATTACAGTACGTGCCTTAATTTATGTGTTCTTTATAAATTACGTTGTTTAAAGCTCAGCAATGTAATCAAAAGTTGTGCAGGTGCTGATTTGATCTTTGTGCCATTTTGTTTGTTGAGACAGCTATACATATACAGGGTTTGCACATACGGTAGTCTGAAATTTTTGAAAAAGTGAGGAAATCTGCAGACTAGTTTTCCAGACCTGAAAAAGTATGGCAAATGATAAATTCTGAAAAAAATGGGGGAAAAAAGTCTAAAGTTTTTCAAAGCTGAAATAAGTACTTAACTGCTAAGTGAAATCTTTGTCAGCTAGTTAAATTTCATCTAAATTTCGTCTTTGCCAACCAACCCAAAAACTAACAATATGTTGATCTGAATAGCAATTAAAATTGTCGATATGTTAGCCAAAGAAAGAGGTTACTCCAACCACTTGTGGGAATCACAATTTTTTTTTATTGTTTTATGAGTTCCTATCACTGCTCCTGAGGTACAAAATTTACACGACCTTTACAACTCAATGCAGTGATTTTATTTTGACTCTTTTATTGTGGTATTTGAAAGTAAATCAGATTCTGTTTACGCAGATGTATTGAGTTATAATTTTTTCAGCTGTTTGCAACAAAGAACAGAGACAACATTGCTTACTATATACTATGTAGCCAGAAATATTCTTTTTGAGTTATGTAACAGTCCTAGTGTTTTTTTCTTTCTCTTTTCAGTTTTATGTCATTCAGTATGCTGGTTGGGATGCAACCTTTAACGAAATTGTCCCAAGAGAAAGAATTCGCCCTTCAAGTCGCAAGTAAGCAAGTAACTGGGAATAAACATTGTGCACATGTTCTCTTATGCGCCAGTATTCATGGCATTTCATTACGTTGAGCAAGTAAGTTATTAAAAGTGATTTTATTGGCATTGTTGCATTAAACAATTCAAGCTTATTTTCTATCTTGCAGTGGACCAATTTCCAGGGATATGTACCACAAGGTTATGATTGATGTACCACAGGATTTGAGACAACTGTAAGGCCTTTGTTAGTTTACAAGTAATAATCGTCATTGTCATTGTCATCATCATTATCATCATCATCATCATCATGTAATGCCGTAAAAGTTGAACGGCCCATTGCATAAGTGGCTGATGTTAATGGGTTGATGGTCGTTTTCTCTGTTTTGTTCAGATTTTCCTCATTTTCTGCATGTAGCCAACAATTCCCTTGAAAAACAAGGCTGTCATTATTTTCATGGTGCCATTCCATTGACTGCAAAGACTTTTTGCTCCTCGTATTTCATCATGTTCACTCACATTGCTAGATCAAAATAAAAGTCTGAAAATTCCTTTCCCCCCCCCCCCCCCTTCAAAAAAAAAAATTATGGGGTAATGTTTTGCAAATGACTTCCTAATTATGTGTAAGTAAGTTCAAAGGAATTTTTTTGGAGACTATTTGCAGAGAAGGCTTGTTTGTTTGTTTGTTTTTTTTTTTTTTGGTGGGGTAAGGTTACTGTTTGAGAGTATTGTAATTTGATTTTGAAAATGGGTTGCTAACACCAAACTTACGTGTACAACCTAAACATCTTAAAGTGTGTATGAAATTTTTTTCATTTTCTTGATCAAATGTCAATGGTGTTGTTGTATGAAAGTAAAAAAGAAAAAAAACATCAATTTTTCTTCCCTCCATTTGCATATAAAAGTGTAAAATTTCATCTGTTTGGGTACAGTACCATGCAAGATGGGAGACGGGGGATGGTAGGGCTGTAACGTCAAAACAGGAATGCTTAGTCTTACGGTTTCTCTATTCCTCAGTTGTTTTATTATTCAACAATCCCATTCATATTTTAGTCCACACAGTTTTCTTCCTCTCCACATAAAAAAAAAAGACAAAGACCTTGACAAGAAAACTATTTTAAAGTTTTGTGGTATTGATGAGATTAAAAATTACAGGCAGATTGCAATTCTTTCAGCTCAGGAGAATGTTATTCATGAGAATGTTATTCATGGGATGTTATGTTGTCTTAATCTTGTATGCCACCAAATTTCCACAACTAGAATTTAGTAAAATAGGATTGATCGCAAACAGTGGAAGGATTATTTAAGGTTTTGTGGTTTTGCAACTTGTTTTTTAGCTGCAAAGATGAGGTGATACACAGGGAATTCAAGAAACAGTCCGGTGCATCATGTGTTTATTATAACGATGAGCTAGCTGTCCTTGTCGTTTTGGTGAGTTTTATAGTCTGTGTTTTATTTTCGTGTAGTGCAGGGTTCTTGTTAAGATTTGTAAAAGGAGGTAATAAATTTGTAATAGTAGGTGATAGGAGCAACATGATTGCAGGAAGAATGGAAACCAAACGTGGCAGAGCTTGAGGTCAGCGTGTGTTTTTGATGGAAGAAAATGCTCAAACCAAGAGCAATTTCTTTACAGGCGATGGATTTTCAACTTGAAATTATCTGCTGGATGTTTTAACATTACTGATGGAAAGGAAATTCCCAAACAAGGATGTCAAGTTATTTCAAAATATGATCAAGTTTGAAAGCATTGTCAGTAATTTTATATTTACAAGTTTCCATGATAGCTGATAACATTAGTGAGTAGACGGTATAAGTAACTGGTGAGCAGCTTATAACAAGTACCCTGTTAGTGTGTTGTTCCAGAAAGAATCCATAACCACCCCCCACCCCCCCCCCCTTACCCATCCCTCCCATCTTTGCTCTTAATTTCCAATGATCCTCCATGTGGTGGGTGTCGGAGACATTCTGTCTGTAATCACACAATTTTAAAGCATTTTATTTTTTGAGGGTTTTGAAATATTCTCTTTCAAACCCTTTTTTTTTTTGTTGACACGTCATCAAGAAGGAAAAAAAATCCTTTTTATAGGAGACAAGATTCTCACAGTTATCTATGCAACCAGACTGCACCGGTTTCAAAGAGGTCGTGGATTCAATCCTGTTCAAGCCTGAATTTTTTCAGGTTTTTTCATATCAGTCTGGTTGCGTAGGTAACTGCGAGGATCTTTTCTTCTATATTATCTTGCATTCACAGTGTGTATACATATTTCATATAAAATTTTTTTGATTAAAATATTGTTACATCTGGAGACCTGTTATTATAAAAAGCAAACTTTGAAAACAGCAAAACAATAGAACAAAGAAAACCAAAACACCTGAAGCCTTGCCTTTCAAAGGAAACCATCAATGCATGGCTCAGCGTATTAAGTTTTAGAATTCATGTAAGTTGTTCTTGCTGCTTTAGTCACGCGATGAACGCCCTGTCAAGTGTGCCGCCATGCTAGGTGAGATCCACTTCAGAAGTCTAAGAACAAAAATGCTGCTACAATCCTGGACAGATGAGACGGCCAGACAACTACAGGTTTATGTTATTTTATTTATTTTATTTGCCACACACAATTAAGTTACAATGATTAATAAATTACATTGATTACAATGGTTACAAATGATTACAAAGTTACAGTGATTAAAATACAAGAGATAGAAAAGAAGTGGCGAGGGAACCTAATAAAAACCATGGGGCTTGTAAAGCTTAGGTTCCCTCCCAGAGAAATAAAGGATGACTAAACGTAGACAATATGGTAAGCGAAGTACGGACAAGTCATATGTGTACATCCTTAACATAATAAGTAGTTGCTGATAGTAGAAGTTTCAACATTGGATTTTAGTTAGCCTGATCATTTTCCTAACTCACACGTATTTCATGCTCTCCAGACGGCCAAGAAACAGATGGGCGTGGTTGACATGCTGACATTACCAGATCACTTGATGGGTCTGGCCATTGGCGCACAGGGATCCAACATTCAACACGCTAGAAAGCTTCCTGGAATCATGTCCATTGAAGTGGATGAAGAGAACTGCACCTTCCATATTTGTGGAGATGTAAGTTGTTTGGGATTTTCACTTTCTTGTACTTTTGGAGGAGATACACTGCTAGCAAATGTATTTTCTGTTAAGATTTTGGCATGTACAAAATTGTTTATGTCTCTGGTATTTGGCGTAGTTTCAACTACATGTACGCGAAACACCAGAGATGTGAATGACATTGTACATGATAAAAAACTTACCAGAAAGAAACCCTCTGCTAGCACGGTATGGAGGAGAGGATGTATGAAGCCTAACATAATCTTCACTTTATTTTAATAGCAGTGACTTGTTGCTGTTTTCTCAGACAAACTTTAAATGGAGTTGAAAACTG
Source organism: Pavona decussata (assembly GCF_977016875.1). NCBI lineage: Eukaryota > Metazoa > Cnidaria > Anthozoa > Scleractinia > Agariciidae > Pavona > Pavona decussata. Next base: position 286,750 of record NW_028145755.1, read on the forward strand.
TTCTGAGTACCAGTCTACACTTCACGTTTTCTTTTGGGTGCAAGTAATTGTACAGTAAATAAACATTTTTGCAAATACAATTATTGTAATTCCAGTTGGAACAGAAAAGGAGAAGTGCTGCCAAACGTTGTCTGCCTGTTTAGGAGAATTTCCAGCAGATTGACACATTCTATAATTATGCATGTTAACTGATTTAACATGACATTACACCTATACCAAAAGCACCCACTAAGATTTTCCAAGTTCTGGGAAAGAAGATGAGCCAACTACAGTCAATTCTAGTCTTGCGGACACCTCGCTATCAGATGTTTGACTGAAATAAATTCCTGCTATTGCTCCGCTGTTAAGGATACTTACAGCTGTTAGCACAGTCCCAAGGGTGTCCGCAATTAAGGGAGTTGACTGTAACAGAAGGGTGGAGTACAGGAGTTGGATAGAAATCCGCTCTCTCCCTCCCTCCCTCCCTCTCCTCCCCCCTCTCCCTTCCTTTCCCCTTCCTTCTCTCCTCCCCCTCCCTGTGGGTGGCTTTCACAGTTGAGGTCATATTTTTTTCTTTTGTTTGTTTATGCTTAGAGTGAACCAAATGTAAAAGAAGCTAGAAGGCTTTTAGAATTTGCTGAGGAGACTGTTTATGTGGCAAGACCGCTTGTGGGTAAGTTTGATCCAACATTAGGTAATTCAACGCAAAAAGCAGTGCTTAATAGTATAATTAACAGTTTCAATTGAAAGGGGACTCGCAATTATTGTTCCGTAGGTTCAAAGGTTAGAACCACCTTGTACTACTTTACAGCATGATTCATGTTACCACAACAAAGTACTGCTTGATGTGTTCATTTTCATGGTCATATTTAAGGATTATTTCCATAAACTAAAACATTAGAACCACCTTGTACAGCATAATAAACAGCACCACAGAAAAGTCCTGCTCAGGAGCTTTCATTTGAATGGTCACACTCCAGAATATCATCTACAGATTCGGAAGTTAGAACCACCTTGTACAGCATAATAAACAGCAGCACAGGAAAGAGCTGTTGGCTCAGTAACTTTCATTTGAATGGTCACAATTCAGGACAGCTTCACTAGCACTAACAAACGAAAGAGAAACCAACAATATGTTGTTGAATTATTTTACTATAAAAGATTTGAATAACTTCCAGCTAAGAGATAAATATCACAATTTTCAGGTAAAGTCATTGGTAAGAGTGGCCGTATAATTCAGGACATTGTAGATCGCTCAGGTGTCACACGAGTCAAAATTGAGCCACCTGAAGAAAGGTCAGCTATTGAAGAAAGATCATCTAAGGTCAGTATTCAAAAAATAATCTTGCCTTAGGTTGCCTGATTTAGGTTGCTTGATGAATTACACGTAAGTAATGGAAAAGTTACCTAGGGAAGTGGTCAAACTACTATATTCGAATGGGATCAACTAAGCCACAAGATAAATGGTTGTCTCTGCCTGCACCCCCCCACCCCCGACCCTTCCTCAACCTCAAAAAGGGGACCGCCGACCGGTTAGTTCAGTTGGTGCCGGACTACCGTGCGGGAGGTCGCGGGTTCAAACCCCCGCCGGACCACCACTCAGGGTCTTTAAATAACTGAGAAGAAAGTGCTGCCTTTGCTCTGACATCTGCAAATGGTTAGACTTTCTAGTCTTCTCGGATAAGGACGATAAACCGTAGGCCCCGTCTCACAATCCTTGTTTGTAAATAACTCTGTGGGACGTTAAAGAACCCACTCACTGTTCGCAAAGAGTAGGGGACCTAGTTCCCGGTGTTGTGGTCTGGTCTTTGTGCGTATATTATCATGGTTGGGTGGAAAAATGCTCGGAGATATTAGCTGCATTAAGCTACTCTACAATCCGAGGGTAAATAAAGATTGGTGATGATGACGATGAAAAGATGTTTATCTAGCAATGCTGACTCTTCCTCACTGAATATTTGTGTCAACTCAAATTTTAAAGCCAATTAAATTTTGTCTGTAATGTTCATGAGATAGGTGGTGTCTTGATAATCCCAACCCCAGACAATGTGGGTCCTCTAGGAACAAATATATTATGACCAGTTCCCTTACAATAATGGTTTCAATCAGTTTGTCAAGCAAGTACGTCTTAAAATGTCAGGAACATACTAAGAAGCGAGGATTGCTTGCAATTACGGGGATGAAAATTGATAACAATGTGGATTTGAAAATTCAAAGCTACTTGACCATACAAAACGCATGAACAATGGTCGGATTTTGTCGAACAGTGCTTGAAAATGACAGGTACACACAAAAGAGGATAACCAGTGATGATGATGAACATGGATTATGATAATTTGAACAAACTTGAATCCAGGAATGGTAGTTTCTAACGAAAAGAGGACGCTCATGGGAGGCTGAGTTTAAAACTACCGGTATCTGATGGACAATTGATTCAAATATAGGATTTATACCAAAGCGGGGAACAGTGTGGTACAGTTGTGAGAGCACTCGCCTCCCAACAATGTAGCCCAGGTTCAATTCCCGGACTCGGTGTCACATGTGGGTTGAGTTTGTTGTTGGTTCTCATCCTTGGTCCGGGGACTCCAGTTTTCCCCTCTCCTCAAAAACCAACATTTCCAAATTCTAATTCGATTCGAATTATTGTCAAACACTTTATCATGATCCTCTGGCTTGGGAGATTGCACAAGCACTTCACTGTGTTATTAACATTAAGTAAATGTACTTACTATTACTTACTACTTACTTACAATCACACGAGTTGTCACTCAGAAACATTCCTCTGTACTAACAGACATGTTAGAATTACAGTTGTTATTTGTTTGCTTGTTTTGTTTTGTTTATAGAAAGAAGTGTCATTCCTTTTCGTTGGAACCAAGGAATGTATCTCCTATGCACGAATGATGTTGGATTACCACTTGTCACATCTTAAGGTAAAGTTCTGAATGCAAAGAGCCCTGTATGTACCATTTTTTGTTGAAGAAAGGTACTGATCTCCTGATAACAGCGACTCTACCCTGCTAGCGGAGTGTTTTTCTTTTTGGGAAGTCTTTAAGCATGTACGAAGTCATTCGCATCTATGAAATTTGCATATTAGTTGATATACACGAAATACCAGAGGAAGAAATGACTTTGTACATGTTTAAAGACTTGCCAGAAAGATATGCTCTGCTAGCAGGGTACAGCAACTCTTCTTTATTATATATCTTAGAACCGACAGGAACAAAAAGTCCAACAATCTTTAAACATTTTGTTTACAGATTAGTGGCCAATCTCATTGCTGCATTGATTGTAATGTATTCTGTGTTCCTCGATCGCCAGGGGAAAGGTTTTCGTACATGTAGCTAACCTTATTAGCCAATAGGTGTTGTAGGACATTATGGAGACAGCTGTTGAAGAAGTCATCCTTTTTATCATGCTCTTTTTTTTTCTTCTCTTCTGGAGAAACTGGGGAATACCCCGCGACTCCAAAAGTGACCCTGAAACGAGTGGATACGCCGCTACGCAGATACAGTGGTAAATACTGCCCCCTCTCCCCCACGTAGCTTCCTGGGTACGCAGCTACGCAGCTACGTTCATAGGTAGAGCGCTTGTTTCGGCTCTTACGTGTAGCTGCGTAGCCACGTAGCCACTCTTTTCAGGATTACTTTTGGAGTGGCGGGGTATTCCCTAGTTAAGCCTCTCTTCTTTTGTATATATGCGTTTACTCACAGGATGTTGAGCAGATGAAAAAAGAGAAAGAGATTCTTGACCAACAGCTGCGGGGCATGGGTATCAACCCACCCCAGGGTCCCTCGTACTTACCCACACCAGCGGAGATGCGGCCTGGACCGAGTTTGTCATTCATTGGCCAGGACAAGGACAACATGTTGAGTGTGCGGGACAGGTCGCTGACCACAGAGAGTTATACAGGGGACTTGAGTGAAGGGATGTTTGTTAGCACAAAGGATGGGCCCAGGACAAAACCAACGATACGAATACGATCAAGCAGCGAATCAGAAGTACCCGAGAACAAGGCGAATGCACAACAGTCTACGAGGGTGAGTTTGGTGGAGTGTTTTTACTGTCCCTTGAGAAAGTAGTGCTATCTTGCATTCAAAGAGTGCCTTGTGAGAACGTTTACTGAACAATAAACAGCACCACAGGAAGGCACTGCTCAGTAGCTTTCATTTGAATGGTCACACTTTAGGATTTCATCCACCGACTTTAAAAGTTAGAAACTACCTTGTACAGCGTAATAAACAGCACCACAGCAAAGACCTGCTCAGTAGCTTTTATTTGAATGGTCGCACTTCAGGATTTCATCCACCGACTTTAAAAGTTAGAAACGCCTTGTATAGCATAATAAACAGCACACAGGAAAGAACTGCTCAGTAGCTTTCATTTGATTGGTCGCTGTTTTGGATCTCGTCAGTAGGCCAAACTACATTTGCCTCCAGTAAAAAGGGAGTTAAGCTGACACTTATTAACACCTTATTTTTTTACGCAACAGAATACTGGGAACAGGCGAGCATCAACACCGACTTCAGACCTGCAAGGGATTGTGGAGGAGGAGACTGAGGAGGGTGAACAAGGAGGGAAGAGTAAGACTGGAACGAGCGTGAATGGAGAAAACGAAAAAGAAGAGATTGTAACATGTAAGGTCCTTGAAACACAAAAGATGACAGATTTAGCTGTGATAGGGACTTTACGCAACCACAAAGGCAAGCCCAACAAAAGCGTCTCGTGAAAATATAAATTCATGTTATTTGAACTTCTTTGTGATCGTTCAAAATCATTCAACTCACAAGTGCAAAGTTTCCGAACCATCCAGCAACTGAATTCGTAGGAATAGCATGTAAGTTATGAAAGAAAAGGAAAGAAAGTTACATTCAAGTGCTCACGTTCTCCATAAAGCCTTGAATTTGGTCATTTTACGTTGCTGTTTAGCAGAGGACGATGAAGAAATGTACCAAAATGTAAAATACACTTTCTTTTTTGACGTTCTTGTTGTTGGCCGTCAGAGCTGCGTAAGGTCCCGCAACTTGAACAGTTACAAAACGAATGCCTCATGAACAAATTTGGGCTTTCTTTTTGCCACTGGTCAAGTTGCCTTCATTGCTGCAATCTTCCTTCTTACATCAAAACAAAAGTTTTGATCGTTCTAGCCAAAGAAGCACTTGGATACGAAGAGTCTTTCGTCCAGGTTACCCTTGCTTCCTAGACCAGTCTCTTTTTCATTACAATGTGATTGTATTGGGAAGTTTGCAAAGTGAGTGTGTGATGCTTAGTCATCAGAGAACCTACAGCAGTTTACATTCATAGTATTGGACAATTTCATATTTGGTAAAAAGTACCAGGAAAGCTGTCTTGACGGAAAATTAGTGTCTTAAAATCCAGACTATGGTAATCCCGTTTAGCCAATCATAACACACACAAAGGAGGTTGAAGACCAATTAGACCAAGTGCGGAAGCAGCGAAAATTGTACCTGGTGCAAAGTGTTTGGTTTTTTATCTGTTAATTTTTTTTTTTTCAGAAATCCACATCTGTTAGTAAAATATTATGGCTTTATTTGTTTTTTATCTGTTAGTTTTTTTTTCATAAATCCACATCTGTTAGTAAAATATTATGGCTTTATTTGTTGCCAGCCTCCTCTCCGCCTAGAGACATGAAAACGAAGAGGCCATCGCCATGGTTTTCGACTGGAAACAGACGAACAGACAGCGAAGGAAAAGATGATAAAAGGAGCGAAGCACCGCGCAAAACTAGTGACCACAATGATTCTAGAACAAACCATGGTAACGGCAACAAACAGCACAGTAGGCAGGACCCAAGGCAACGATCTGGAAGTAAAAACCAACAGCAAAGTAAACAATCCCAGCCCGGCAACAGGTCCCGTGGAAACAGCGCCAATCAATTCCGGCCAAGCAGTGGGAGCCTGTCAGCGAACTGGAGAGAACGGTCCCAGGTCCAATCTGAGAGCACGGCCAAGGACAAAGTGAAAGAGAATGATAGAAGTACGGAGAAATTAACGAGAGGAGAAGACGAAAAGGAGAGAAGGAAAGAAGAGAAAGGAAAGGTGAATGGAGAAGCAAAGGATGAGAAACTAAGCGGTCATACATCGGATGAAAAGCCTGCAGAAACGAACATGGTCAAAAGCAAGACGATAGAGGCCAAGGACGGAGGTACAGCGTAATTACAAAGATCCTGTGATGTATGAGAACATGGGAATTATAAAAACCAATGTAGAAAATTGTACAGATGGATTGAAAAAAAAAAAAGACTCTTATCTATTGAATGATGACAGCTAATTTATCAGTGGCATCAGGTCTTGGTTCAAACATTCAATTTTAAGAGAGACAATTTAACCGCTGTCTTCCGCTGTTCAGTGTGCTGTCAATCACGTTAGCTTGTCTTTCTCAATCTCACCGCGAAATTCTGCATATCGTCAATTGTTAAGTTTTGAATTAACGTCCATCTCACCGGTCGCTGTGTAAAGCCAACACAAGGTTCTGCAAGTGGAATTCATTGGCATTGGTTGCATCTGCGTTGCTCCCACTTTAAGGCCAGTTAAAAAAATAAAATAAAACAAAACAACAACAACAAAAAATAATAATAAAACAGACAAAAAAAAAAAAAAACGTGAAATGTGGAACACCTCGTCTTTGGCCCCATCTTTCTACTGGGCCTTTCCAAACTTCCCAGCCAACCAAATAGCAAACATCTGAATGTGGTTTTAGCTAGTCATTTCAAAACAAAAACAAACAAAAACAAAACAAAACTTGCGAGTGTCAGCAGTGTGGCATATCTCACGACCGAGTCTTTGTCAAAAGCTTGACAAGGCGGCTGTATAAAGATCTTTGTTTCTTTCTTTTCTCAATGTGAACATACTTTATTTCCTCTTTCGCACCATACTCAGTTGTGATTGGTGGATGTTCTAAGAATTTCAGCGGTAGAACCAGTTTTAGAATGTTGAAATTGTAAGATCTGGAATTGATTTTAGAGGTAATATTTTTATAACTTGAAGCAAGTTAAGTCAATGTTGCAGTGAACAATAAAATAGAATTAAAATATTATGAAGTGTCGACTGATCCGCACTTTCCATTATTTATATATCTTATAAAACACAAAGGAAAAGACTGCAGGTGTTGTGTTTTTAATTACATGTAGTTTTTTTTTTAGTAGCGTCAAACAGAATTCATATTAATCTGCACTGTTCAACTTTAGGCCATTTCACTTCTCAGAGTAAAGTGTACTGCGGTTATAGTACTGATTTAATGCAACGTTCCCCAGTTTTTCAAGGCTTGAATTACATTTTGATAAATGCTTCTAAAATCCCACATACAGATTGTTCAACTTGACTTGACTCTCTGGCAGCTGACACAGTGATTTGAGAGAAAAAACAAACGCCTTTGTGACACTTTGAAACGAACAAATATTCATTTTCTGGTTCTACTAGCACCAAGTGCAGTACTAGAAAATCTGACTGAGATGTGTCTGTCAAAGTGCACGTTACAGGAGATGTGGGCTGTGTACAAGGCAAATTTTAGTGGTATTACAAAGTGGAAAGTTAAAATTATCTGTGTAAAAAATCTGGAATTTTTGCTGCAATTTCATCTGTTGTGATTTTGTTGCCTAAGGAGCAGTGTGTATACAATATCAGCAGCGTAAAGGCTGCCTTGAGAGATCTCCAAGGAAATTCTAGGTTTATACAGTGGTTCATATCGTGTGCACTCTGCCCTGTTCTCTTTGCAACCATATCAACAGGAAATCGTCGTAAAGTTGCTGCCCAAAATAAAATCCCATCAAAAATGGCCTGCACAAGTGTCCATTACAACTATGAATGAGCGACAAGAAAGAAAAATAGATCAAGCCCATTTCTGTTCCTTCCCCACTTTATTTTAAATACAGAAGTATGAATGAGTTGCATTTTTCCCCGACTGGGAGTAAAATTTTGTTTTATTACGTACAATTGAAGATTTTTACCCTTGCTTTAATATCTTGTCACTTTGCAACCGAATAGTTCACCATTGTCCACTTCTCATTTACAGGTTTTTCCTCAGTTAACTTTACAGTGCCCTCTAGAAATCGACCATTTTCCTTTTGCTGTGTTTTTGTTCATCGCCAAGGAGAATCCTTCATCGTCTTTCTATGTTAGCGTATTTTTTGTTATTTCCACAAACTTTGGTGCCTCAGTTTTAAGGGCCGTACCAAATTGCCTTTAGTTTACAAAAGTTATTTAAATCTCCGATATCAATCTGCACCGAAAATTCTTCAGGCTTGGTTCGATGACGTAAAAAGGCCAGCAATAGGCCATTTCTGAGTTGCTGTTTTTTAGGTAAGCGCAAAGTTTTTACCATGAAAATTCTTTTTCATTCATATGCAAACAAAACCAATTTTCACATGAAAAGCTTTGCACTTAGCCTCGCTTTCATAATGAGGTTCACAGCAATTCAGAAATGGCCAATTGGGAAAAACGGTTGATGAACATCAATGACGGTGCATCTGTGTTTTGTCCAAAAACCCAGGTGTTTCACTCGTCCCCATTCCACTATGATGATGTCATTATCTTTTCACTCGGCCTCAGGCTCTTGCTCCTCCTCATCCCCAGTACTTTGCTCTGGTCCTTGTTCTTGGAATTGCACAAGCTGTGCATGTCTGTCAACTGCCTGTCCAGCAGAGTAAAACACTTTATCTATGACTCCGGCTTTCGGTGCTCGAATAACGTGCTAAGGAAGAAATAAAAGAAGTTGACGTTAGCACACTAACTAGTCTCCGCAGCCATCGTTTGGGCTAGCCATGCAATGCGCTCCTGTAGCTCGACGAATCCAAACGACAGCTGCAAAGGACACTACACACTAACCTAAACTTACTGAGTGTTTCAGTCAGAGCTGAGCTTACTGTTAGTACATACGTTCTGAGCATCTCGGATTGGTCCAAGAAACTATGATTTCTTATAACTAACGGTAAGGACAGTGTTTTCCCTGACTTTTCGCTGAGCGTGACGTGGCAGCCTTTACAAGTCAAGTACATGTACACTCACTACCTGGTAATCAGACAACAAACTTCTCCTCTCCACTCTTGCACGTGAGTATAAGCATAAAAACCTACCTCCATTTTCATGGCTTCCATGATCACTAACGTATCACCTTCTTGAACGCTTTGTCCTGGCTCAACAAACACCTGGATGGATAAAATTCAACTTTAAATTGCTGTCAAGTTGTAAACTTTTATTGCCATGGACAAAGGCTATGGTGTTTTTTCTTAAGGTTATCCTATACCTTCAGAGGTGTCTCGCGTCCAAGCCATGTAGCGCATCTGGTTGAAACTGTAGATACCTGAACCCTTATATCAAATTAAAGCTTATAGAGCTAGCTATCAAACTAAACCAAGAATTTTGAAATAAAATGAATTGCCGAATTTTTAGCGCTGTTTTCTCGAATCAATTTTTTTCACTTGGAGGAGCCACTTCAAAGAGCTAAAACTAAAAAGAAATTTGTTTGTTTGCCCTCAAATTTGGACAGTACCTAGTTTAACATATAAACAACAAAACCATGTCTGCGAATTTTTTCTTTCGAAATATTTTTTCTCTGAGAGCGATTTTTGTACAATCACTCTACATTTTTTTCATCCTATTTCGAAAATGCTCTGTAACTTTTCATTGCGATTGAATATGGCGAAACGCAGACACCTTTTTTAAGCGCTTTGGGTCTGGAAACTGAGGAGCAAATTAAATTAGTGAAAAACAGAATTTGCTTTGACTTGTAGCTTTAAAAAAGTGATTAGGACGCTCGCATTTAGAAGTCGTGAAAAATTTGACAATTCGTTTTATTTCAAACTTCTTGGTATAGTTTGATAGCCAGCTCTAGGGATCGTTCATTTTTTATGAGCATGGGGGGGCTGGTGGGATTTAGGGGGGGGGGGGGGCACGAGAAAAAAAATGGCACTAAAGGGGGGGGGGCTACCAAAAAAAAATGAGTGAAAGAGGGGGGGGGGGGGTCACCAGAAATAATTGGCTAGTAGGGGAAATTGAAAGTGGCTCAACACAGAAACAGATGAAGAAATTGAATATTATTTCAATTTTATTTAATGCGATTTTCCTAACCACTTTTAATTTGTTTTACATACTGAGGTCGAAATCTGCATTTTATATTAACAACAACTGAGGAAATGAAGCAAATCTGTTGGAAAAGCAATAATGAATATAAACTGAGGTAGACACCTATGTTTGTACAGGTTCAAATTAATATAAAAACGTATCAGTCTCACTATTGAATCATCCTTGGGAGAGTAGTTTTCTACAAAGTGGTTGTACTCTGAACTATATCAATAGATTGTTTAATGTTCTTTTTAATAGTACTCACTTTTATAAAGACTGTTGATTAGTAAATTATTTGAACCCAGGAGTATCAGTAGACTCAGTAGTATGCCTAGTGTGAACATCCAGATTAGTTTTAATAATAGAACTGTTGTTGGTGACTTCAGTTGACGGTAAATCTGAGCCGTAAGCCATCGAACGAACCCCCTTTACAGATCAGTAATGGCGGAAGAAAAAGCACTTAATGAGGAGGTTGAACAATTACATGAGGTGTACCATGCGAGAGAGTAGAATGTCTGCCCTGGTTCTAATGCATATCAAATATGATATGCCTGTCAATTTTGACGAGATAGTCAATTTGTTCGAAGGCCTACACCCGAGAATGATGCAGTTTACCAGCTTGGTGTATGACTACCAGTAGATCGAATAGCTATCAGAACTCGACAGGGCGCGGAATGTCATTGAACTTTCTTGTTTAAGTTGAAACAATTATGCCGTAGGAATGATGTATATAGCTCAAAAAGCTGCTGTAAAACAAATTTGTGATTTGCCTAAAATGGGTCTCAAAATGCAGGAAATGAGGTTTCTGGGAACCTAGATTTTCAAAAATTTCCGGGGGAGCATGCCCCCGGACCCCCCTAGTAAGCAAGATTTGGGGCTCAACGAACACCCCTATCTAACCCTTACCTACGCGACTGATATCTGTGCGTCCGCTGTTTTTTTCTGTTTAATATGACTCGTAATCGTTGATTGGTATGCTTCGATCCGTATTTTGTTAGTCAGATCTGTACGTGTATTAATTGTTTCTACTCGAAGGGGAGTAATTTCACGTTAACCATTTGCTTGATTAATTTTTATAGTTTCTTTGAGAATCTAAATGGAAATTTAGGGTTTGTCGTTGCCGTAAACGTGTTGCTATCTATAAAACGTTTTTTTAAACAAGAGAAATCTTTACCTAAGTAGAGAACGGTTACTTGTTAATAGTACTGTAAAGAAATCACAGTAACAATTACGTTTATCTTTGATATAAACAGTACATAAGCGTTTTATTAAAGTTAGGAGTATGATTTGTTTCTGGTTGGGCGGGAGGGGGGGGGGGGTCATCAGAAAAAAAATAGTTCTGCTGGGGGGGGGGGGGGGCCATGTGGAAAAAAATTGCATGCTAGGGGGGGTCATACAGTTTCGTAGTGGCAATTAACCAAATCCCACCAGCCCCCCCATGCTCATAAAAAATGAACGGTCCCCTATAACCTTTAATTTGATATAGGGGTTTAGGTATCTACAGCTTAAACTGGACGCGCTACATCACTTAAACGCGAGGCACCCCTCAAGGTATAGGGTAACCCTAAAGAAGCTGCTATAAAGTACGACATACCCTTGCACGCAATGTAAGATGCATTTTTTTTTTTGAGGGGGGGGGGGGGGTGATTTTTATGAGGATTTGACGCCAAAGGCCCGTTCTAGTACCCTGGCTAGGTAAATTGTGATCCACCCTGGTCAAAGGGTAACCTACCTTGACGATTGTCCCTGTCATTGGTGCCACTGCGGAACCTTGGGAAGCGGCTGAGGGACCACCCCTCAGGAACTTAGGAACTGGGCGATGAACCTTGTGACAACCATCCTGAATGAAGAGGAAAAATGGTTAAAACGCATAACATCAAACAGCAAATGACATCAGAAAAAAGGGAAAACAAGGATTAAATATAATATCAACTAATAAGCTACAATGAACTAACCATGTTGGCTGCAAAGTAGAGCGTAACAAACGTGGGAAAAGATGCAACCGGGGACCAAAGATGCCAAGAAAAACATGCACCCGCTGTTAAAGGATCCTAGTCAGCCTCCGCCATTTTCGATGCCATCGAAATTATTGATATTGCATGGTGAAGCTAGTAGTTTCACAGTGATTTCGTTCATTTTCGACTCGCTGCGAATTAAATATAGCCAAACTCTCCCATATAAACAAAAACAAAGGTGTGGCTGACTAGGGCCCTTAAAGGTAGGCCGATTACCAGCTGCTGATCGGGAAAATGAGCCCGGATCACAGACCGGAGCTGGGAGACGGCGGAAATCATGAGGAGTCATCGTTTTTCTCTCATAGAGCATGTTAGTATTTATTGTTAAAAGCAGGTTGCTCATTTCTTTCAATAGCTTAGTTCTAATATTATTATCAATAGGTTTGACAATCAGTCTAAAACCTTGTACCTTGGTGAATAAGTGAATGGTTCCCTCTTCATCAACAAGCCATGATTTGGAGACTTGTCCGTCTATATTAGCTGTAAGGCATGTCCTCATGTCTTCTGTTTGTAGGTTGCCTTTTGCATTCATGCGGTGTCCTTCAATCTAAACACAAAATTCAAGACTGTTAAAAGAATCTATAGAAACACATTTAAGGGTATTGTTTCTATTTTCACGATACAAGTACCATGGTAACCGATATTTGGCATTTTTTCGACATCAATGTGACGTCATGATCCAAGGCTTTTCTGTGATGTTACCACGTACACTCTTAAAACACTCTTGATGGTCCGTACACATTAAACAAAACATAGCCCTAGCAACAGAATTTCAACTTTAATTTTGTGATACAGGTGAACCCCACCTTGGGGACATAAGAAAGTGGCCGTTGTGGAGAGGTGGCCGTTATGGGCAGGTAGGGGTGTAATACGACACCTTTTTTTCGGGAAGTTCAACATGTTTATCATGACAAGTTCATGCTTACTGTAGCTAAATTAGCAACTCCTACTCGTAGTCTAAAAACACATGAGCAAAATAAAAATGTTCTTAACTGACTCTCAGCCTGAGCTATATTCTAAGTATGTTCTAAGAAAAAGTTCTCACGTATACAAAAAAAAGTACAAGTCGAATTTCGTGACCATTCTTGATGTTTCCGTCAGTCGCTGGAAAATTGGCCGTTGTCGAGAGGTTATTTTGGCAGTTGGGGACGCGCTTTAGTGGCCGTTGCCGTTGTAGAGAGGTGGCCGTTGTAGAGAGGTTTAAACAAGAGCTATTGTATGGACTGTCAGCCGGGACAAAAAAAAGTGGCCGTTGTAGAGAGGTGGCCGTTGTGGAGAGGTGGCCGTTAAAGGAGGTTCGACTGTAATTCCTTCAAGTTCAGTGAAACAGCACATACACAAACGGAAAAATATTGGTTCAAGGAATTTAGGAAACTCACCTCTAATGTATAACTTCCATCCTTGTTGTAAGAAACAATAATGTAAACCTCTATATGCAAAGAAATTCAGAATATCAGGATACAGTTCATGATGAGATAGTAAGGGTTTGGTATGGTTGAGCCAATAGGCTAGCATACAAGAAAGATCCACAAAGACTTGTACACATAGCAAACTAGTATATTTTTTTAACTGGAACTTAATAGATGGTCAGATAAATTGGCAATGACTATTGTTATAATCAAACTGAGCTCAGTTTTACGTCCCACCCCTTCAGGGAAGGAGGCATTCCATGGGATTTCTGGACCTATTTCAGACCATCGGGTATCATTTTCAATTTACCAGTTTTCAGACCTGATGTCTGTGTATCTAAAACAGAAGAGGAAAGGGAGAAGGTGAATCGGGCGCATGCAAAGCGAGAGGCAAAGGATAATGGGTGGGGAAAGGTTTTAGGCACGAGTCCCATTCTTCTCCTCCCCTTCTCTTTCTCCTTGTGGTCCCTTAAAAACAAATACCTAATTTCAAAACAAAATGACAAACTCTATGACCCCATCTGTGAAAGAAAACAGTTCAAAACCAAAGCCTTTGGGGTGGGGAAGAAAGGAGTACCCATCCTGGGATTATCTTGTGTTATTATTTAACAACAAACAGTGAGCTCACTTTTGTCTCCATCATCAAGGCGTATCCTTCGTTTAGCGATATTATTCAGTCTAAAGCTAATGTTAGAATTCCACACTGAAAAAGGATCTGCAATACAGAAAACGCATCTTCAATGATACATGTAAAAGTAACAGACCTGTACAGGCCCGCAAATGATCCCGGCTCACAAATGATCCCCGGACGGGAAATGATCCCCAAATTGGACTGCAAATGATCCCCGGACCGGAAGTGATTCTAATAAAATGTACCGCAAAACGAAGGAATGTCCTGGACTCCATGTCAGTTCACGGATATATGAGGAAAACACAAATTCCTCAGACTTTTATAACAACAATAAAAACCGGTAAACGTACTGTGCTAAAAGACAAAATTAATCTGGCAATATTTAATTTTTGGACAAAACATAAAAGCTATTGATTTTAACGTGTCAGTCTCGGAGATTATTACACCTTTAATTTGAAAATACATTTTCCTTCACAATTAGCTATTGCTTCAATATTTTAAAACTCTGTTTTAGAAATGTTAGATAAGATACTTAAGGTCGTGCCATTAAACTTTATCGGTACCCTTTCGACAGTCCAACATATGCTTAGGTGGCCCAACCTCAAGCTGTGAGCGATTATCACTTGTGCAATCGCTGTCACTGCGAAAATATGACAGTTTGTATGGGAATATTTACAATCGAGTTTACGAAGTACGAATACTGTAAAGTTCTTAATAAAAATGACATCCCTTCTAAGAACTTTACAGTATTTCTACTTCCTAGGCCCGATTATAAAGTGCAATAGCGGTCCCGGCGCAAGTATGAGAAAACATTCCCATACTTGCGCCGTGACCGCTATTGCACAAGAGACCGTCACAAGATGATCATCGCTCACAGCTTGAGCTGGGACTACCTGTGCACGTGGGATTTTTTTTCTTTTTTTTTTTTTTTTGGAAGCGTGAGAACAAGGAAACAATCCTCACTTGCGAAAGCGACAGCTATTTGGAGTGAACAGAGCTCATAATTTAAACCAGGTTACTGTGGGAAAATGGCGCGATTGAGTTTGCTGTTTCCCCTTGTGCTTGCTTTCGCTTTTTTCCCCAGTATTTACGGTGTAGGGGATAATGACAAATCTGACAAGGAAGAGACGCCTGAAAAGAAAAAAGAGGTATATATGTTTTAAGTAAAGACTCATGCAGGTCTATGCCGACGGCAGTGTGTTTTGCGAAAATTAAAGAAAGACTATGAGTCGTATTAGCCCGAAATGATACTAGCATATTTACACGATGACATCAGTTTTGGACGACTTAGATAGTTATGCTTTAAGTGCCCTTGCATGATTATTATTATTATCATTGTTTTATATTTTTATTTGTATATGAATCAACACATACCGCAAAAAAGTTCGGAGAAAGATTTGGATGAAACGCGTAAATTCAGGTGAGAAAATAAATAAAATTAACACACGGGCACTTTAAGACTAAGATCCGACTAAGAATAAAAGGCGACGATAGCGGGCGAGATTCACCATCATTGAACAGGCAATTCAATTTCAGTCTTCTTCTTCTTTTTTTTAACTTTCTAAAGTCATCAATGACCCGCCTTAAATTTTTGTTGTGTTTGCATAGAGTATTTAAATTCTCGTCTCCTCTGGTTCTTATTTGATCTTGGGTTTCACAGATGTATCGAAGAAATAACAAAAACAATATTTTATCCTGTTAACGGCCTTTCGGTTGTACTGTAAGATTTATTTCGTATTTTTAGCCCTATTAAAAAAAAGGATTTTCGTACAATTCGTACCCATTTTTGGCGTTGTAATCGTACAAGTTACATGTGAAAATATACCGTGTATGTTCCAGTTCAAAGGACAATTGATTTTCTTTTTATTTGCACTTAGCAGCTACACTGTAATTTTTAAACTAAAAAAAATTGCATGCAAAGCGTTTAAATAAAATGATTGTTGCGTTATAAGAAAAAAAAAAGAAGTGTATAAAGTTTAAATACAATGTCCAAATTCCCGAGTCCATTCCATTCTATAATAAATTATTGATGAGGCGACGAAATCCGGTCGGGGATCATTTGCGGTCCAATTTGGGGATCATTTCCCGTCCGGGGATCATTTGCGGTCCAATTTGGGGATCATTTCCGGTCTGGGGATCATTTGCGGGCCGGGATCATTTGCGGGCCTGTACAGTCCTGTTTATTTTAAGTGACAACGCTTTTGTTCCCTGAGTTTTGGTCTTCTGTTTGCGCATTTACAAAGTGCAAAACGTGATCATTTTAACCGAAATCATACATTAATTTTTCAAAAACGCAGTAGAGAGAAAGAAGACCAGATTTCAAAGACTGAGGATGGACTTTAGGAATAGAAGAGAAATAAATTTTATACTTAAGTTAGTTAATTTAAGAGATTTTAACATTTGCATTATTATAATATTTAAACAGTTGTGGAGATGTCTATAATTATTATATGAGTCTTCATCCTCCAAAATTGTGGTCCACAAAGTCTTTAAAAAAAGATGATGTTACAAATGGTTCCAAGAAAATCATCCCAAACACTTAAAACAATCGACCAGGAGGACTAATAAAATCCACTAAAAAGAAACAAATATTACCACAACTCTTGCGTCAACAAACCAGTGTTGTATGTGACATGGGAGCTTCACTCACCACTCGATGCTGAAGCTTGTTTTTCCTGTTCTTGTCTTTCAAGTAGTAGAAGCCCCAGACCAGCTTGAGCCAACATCTCATGGGTGAGAGGAGATTTGGCTGGAAACAAGTCTTGATAGTGTTGCTAAAATAACAGAAAATACACAAAAGAAACTATCAAGTTTGGGAAAAGCCTGGTTTAGGGAGAAGAGAACTTGAAACAAGGATGAGGCTCTTACAGTGGGTGGGGGGAGGGGGGGGGGCACATACCTTGATGAAGTCAGTGTGTACGTCTCCTTTCTTAAAATGGCTATGTTCACAGAGACTCGATAAGAATCCAACATTTGTGTTCAATCCTACAATCTGTTAAGGGAAGAAAATGGTTAATTTGCAATATGAGATTGATGACATTCAAATGGTGTCAAGGCTGGTTTACACATCGCGATTTGTCAACTGACAGCATCGGAGCACATATTGTACATGTATTTAAACACCCGATTTATGACTGATTCATAAAATGAAAATCAGTCCGATTCTGAAAATCTGTTGCAGTGCAACAGATGTTTTTGAAGTCAGGCCAACTCTCGCAAAGAAATTGCCACGTGAATAAAAATTCAATATCAACATCAGGGGTCTCAATGCATGTATGATTGGATTCCAACACTGCTGGCCAACAAAGTCACAGTCTTAGTCTGAATTTTGGTTTAGGCTTTCTATTTGCAGCTGCTGTGAGGGTAGCCTGCGTCACAGACAGAGGCTACTGCGAGGGTCTTTCTTCTATATTTAATCTTTTACCCACAGTTCAAATATATGTGTCATATTATATTCATTTTCATTTATTCATCCTTGAACGGGTATGTTACGAACTCACAATTTGACCAGCTCCCAGTAGGCTTGATAGCTCCCAATTAAAGATCAGTTGGTAGAGCACACTACTGGCATTGCAGAGGTGATGGGTTTGAATCACATTCAAGCCTGAATCTTCTTTTCGGGCTTTCTTTTTGCAACTTGTAGTAAATAACTGCAAGCGTAAATCATAGTCTGTAAACCACGATTGCTACATACATGATAGTGTTGAAGAGATTCTTTCAGTAAACTCAAAGCCTGATTTCGATTCTCTGACCACACCACAAGTTTGGCAATCATTGGATCGTAATGGACTGACACTTCATCACCTGAAAAGGTAAACATTAACAAATTAGAAGTGTTGAGACGGAACAGGAATGACACACATTCGTAAATGTCTGCTAGTACAAGTATTTATGGTTAAACAATTCACAAGAACCTTGTCGTACTCCTGTTTCAACTCTAATTCTGTCTGATGGTTGAGGTGTTGTTAAATGCAAGAGTGGCCCAGCTCCAGGGAGGAAATCACTGAAAGAAGAACAAAACCAACATTTGTAATGACAGGCTATCATACAAGGGGAATCACTTGCCTATCACAGGATATAGAGGGGATATTACAGGGCGACGCAAAGATATGAATTCTATTTTTGAGTCTGTGGTAAAAACAATATTTTAATAATGAGTACGGTGAGTGAGTAAAATATAGTTTGTAACACAAGAAAATAAAATTCATTTCTTCAAGCCACCATGTAATTTTTCTCTTTAAAAGACCAAAAAAAAATTATTTTAAACAGTTTTTATTCTCCAAATAGTAATCCTGATGGCTAATCAATTATTATACCTAATTACAATGTTATAATATTATTACACAGCTACTGCACATCATATACAACCTACAACAGTAAATTCTTGACTCTTTAAATTAGTAATGAAAGGGAAAATCCTGCAATTTGAACACTATAAAAATGTAAGCCTTCAAAAAGATGTTCATACAAGAATTTTTTTTGGGTTTTACCACTGTCACTGATAATAATTCCATATCGATATCCTAACTATGGAAAATACGTCATTTGGGTCCCGGTTGTAGTTTTGTATGAATTTTACAAGTAGTACATATTTTCCAGTAAATCACTTGTGTCTACGTATATAACAAAAAGTACTCACAATCAACTACAGACAATTTCATGTGCATTATTGCATATTATCAATATGGGAACCAAGCAATAATAAGAGATGGAATATAACGTTTAGTAACGTCAGCCATTCTATTTTCCAACTGGAAATTGATCCTGCCCTGTTGGGATCTGGGATCTGTCTTCAAACTTTAGGGAACTGGACAAGACAAAACTTTTCAAACCTGGTTGTGTGAACTTGACTAAATAATGGCAAATTCCTAATTTTTGACTGAGTAGAAATAGAATACTCTTACCTTTCAGGATCTTCAGCATAAATCCTAGCCTCAAAGGAATGTCCTGTTAATTTGATGTCCTCTTGCATAAGAGGCAAAGTCTCTCCCGCTGCTACTCTCAGCTGCCATTCAACCAAATCCTGTCCGGTGATCATCTCCGTAACAGGGTGCTCAACCTGATGGAAAAGAAATGTGTTTAATTTTGTTGGTAGAGCTTTCCATGAACAATGCTTGTCAACACAAGAGTCAGTTATGATATGCTCTCAGCCCCTTCAATAATTATTGTGACAAAGCATCTTTCAAGAACTTGCTCTCACTGATACTTTGGATACTGTTGTGGCCATTGAATACAACCTCAAAGCCCCCCTACAACACAGGTTGTCAATGTCAAAACCATCAACAATTCCACTGACTTTGGACAAATAAATATCATGTTACTCAGATCAATACTACACAGTTACAAGAATTTGATACTTACACCCTTAAGGTGATTCCACCGAATTGCATTGCGCATCCTTGCTGCGCATAAGTTTGCGCGTCATTTAGCGCGCGCACGAGCGCGCGCGCGCACAACATTACGGGATTTCCTTGAGGTTAAGCTCGCCAGGAAAATAAATGGACAGGTCCTTTTCTTCTAAACGAGCACGGTGACCCCCATTTTTTAATGCATCAATTTAAATGTCATACGATTGGCCACTATATATCACGATTTAAAGAAAAGTTTAATACTCTACTTTGAGATATTTTTATTTGAATGCTTTAAAAAGCACGTATTTAGGTAGTGCTGCTAATGCGTGCACACGCAGCAAAATCTTTAATTTCTTTCATAATCTTTATTCCAGTTCAATTAAAATAGTTTGTTGTGTAAGATTAAAGTAAATTTTGTTGAACTGCTTCGATATTTTATTGCAAGAAATTAATTTTTCTAGAAATGATAGTTCCCTTTTCTGATTACTAGCGTTCCTAATATAAACCTTGTGGGTCATATATTTACTATAATAGCCATCCAGGTTGCACAAAAACGAGCGCGGTGACCCCCATTTTTTATTGCATTTTTGCAATGCTCATAACACAGTCATGAACTGGACCAAGTCTTTGACAATTTTAAATACTCCTTCTTTTTTGGTGGAATCACCTTAAAAGTACTGAACATTTCAAAACAGACAAACCTCAACTGTTACTGCAAAAGTCAATTCAATTCATTTATTTTGCCATTAACCAAAAAATACAACAAATACATTAAAGATGATACACAATATTACAATCTACTAAACTATTTACAAGATTAAATGTGTTAAAGGCTAGGAAGCCTAATTACCTGTAGAAGCCGGGGGCTTATTAACTATAGGCTTCTTCTAACTTCTAACTTCTTCTAACTTCTAAGTACAATGTAGTTAAACAGCTTTGATGTTGATGAACAGTCTTGTTTAGCATTCTTTTTCCAGAAATGAACACCTAGTGCAATTACTGAAGTCTGTACATGTCAGAGTCCACTTACTTGTAACCTGGTGTTCATTTCCATGAAGTAGAAGTTCTGGTCTCTGTCCATGATGAACTCAACAGTACCTAAAAATAATGCAGTTATATAAATAATTATGATTATGAAACACAGCTGTTGTCATTAAATATTCCTAACTCAAAATCACAAGTCTGTCCAGTGTAATTTTCCAGGTGAGAAAGACCTTTAAATGATTGTTGTTGTGGGTGACATTTCACTAAACTCAGTGGAGATTATTTTCAGAGTCAAATGAGAAGGCTATGATCAGCTGAGATATCACGTCTTCGGATATTTACTGCGCTTTTCAATAACATGCAGACCCTGAAGTTCAAGATTTAACCACCTGTTGCATTTTCTACTGCTGTCACAGTCAATCAGCTTGAAGTGAACCTCTTAGTTTGGCTCAGTGAGTTCAAAAGGTCTCAATTTCAAACGCTATGATTGGTGGATTTTGATCCACTTCGTCTGCAGTCAGTCAGTTGTCTCCATAATTATTAGATTGACAGCAGTAAAAAAACGCAAAACAATTGGTTGGGTTTTGAAATTCAGAGTTCACATGTTACATATTGAAAGGCGCAGTTAAAAATTGGCCAGTTGGGTCATATAAGTTACTGTATGGTCAACTTTTAATTAATCCGTTTCTATCAATCAATTTTATCCTTGTTAAATTTTTCTTGGTCTTTTATCCAAGTAACTGACCTGCACCAACATAGCCTACAGCCTTTGCTGCCCTCACGGCTGCCTCACCAATCCTCTTTCGCACCTCAGATGACACATCTGGGGCTGGAGCCTCCTCTATGATCTTTTGATGTCGTCTCTGAACGCTGCAGTCCCTCTCAAACAGGTACACAGTGTTCCCAAGGGTGTCGGCAAATACTTGAACCTCTACGTGTCTGAATTGAAAGCATGACATGGGTCACAATACAACTAAAGAGTGTAACAGACAGGAGTGCCTCATAAATTAGGCTAGTCACGAGTAAAGGGCGTTTCCTTGACTAATTAACACATGAAGTCACTGTCAGACTTCATGATTAATTTTAGTTTATGATGTTGGTTACCAACAAATCGGACATGATGTAGAGCAGTTGTAGTTCCACACAAAACTGCCTTTTAGTTAGTTGTCTTTGGCCATGTTAGCGAACAGATCATGAGTTTTTTCAGAAGTCCTTTTGTAGAAGAACATTGACATTTTGGTCTGGAATCAGCCTAGTGGGACTGTAAGTTTACAATTATATGATCTTGGATTCTTGACTTGTCATAACAAATTGAAGTGACTAACCATAAAGTATTTCTCTGCGTTATTGGTGTGTCAAAACTTGAGTGAAGTTAGTTGTCGAAATAGCTTTGAGTGCAGCCGCTACACATTCCTATTAAACGTTTTACCTTGGAGTGTCAACAAATTTCTCCACCAGCATGTTGTCATCATTGAAAGACTTGAGCGACTCTCTTCTGGCTGACTCCAGAGCAGCGTCAAACTCCTCTGGTGTCATAACAATCCTCATTCCTTTGCCTCCTCCTCCTCTCACGGCTTTTAGCATGACTGGATAACTGAGAAAAAATGAGCAACATTGTTACATTTCGGCAAAGGGAAAAATATACCACCATGCCTACAGCTGTACATGCAGATAGACAAAGAAATACATTAAATTATATAGAAATACATTAAATTATTAGAATAAACGCAAATTTCTTACCCTATTTTCTCTGCCTCTTGCCTTAATCTCTCATCTGATTGATCCTCACCATGGTAACCTTCAATGATTGGCACTCCAGCACTGCCCATGATTGCCTTAGATGTACTGTAACAAAAAAAGAAGCATTTTAATAACTATCAAAATTCCCGTGTGCTGATTGGTTCATACAGGTAGGTATTGTCTATAAGAGTACAGTTTTCTATGGTCTATATTTAACTATAAATAGACCATAAAATGATGCCATAAAATGTTCAAAACTTGGCAGTGAAACCACTTGCCAGCAGGTCATGGTTGCACTTGAGTTTTGAATATTTTTTGACACCATTTTATGATCTATAAGAGTATCATAGACCGTAGAAAACTGCCATTGATTTGTTAATTGTACCTGGTGTCCCCCCCCTTGCCTATTATACATGTATTTCTCACAGGGTCATTGGAAATTCTGAAGGGGAGGGTGGGGAAGCAAAAGGATTCAAGTACATGTATAAAGAGAAATTAGAATTTCCAGTGGGATGGGGGACATTAAAAGTAAACACCTTCCATGGGATGGGGTGTGGATTGGATTAATTTTCCAAAACAAAACTTTCACTACAGACGTAACACAAATGGACAGGAGTAAAAGGATTAAGTCCTTGTTTACCTTTTAATACCCATATCCCTGATGGCTGATGCTGGGGGGCCAATAAATATCACACCTTCCTTCTCACAAAGTTCAGCAAATTCTGGTTTCTCTGATAGAAAGCCATACCCAGGATGAATGGCCTGTGGAACAGAAGAAAAAAAAAAGTTCCCAACGGCAATTGTTTTTATTGACCAACACAGTTTTCAATAACAAATTATGCAAAGGGGTTATATTCAGTTTATACCTCTGCCCCACTCTGCTTTGCAACTTCAATTATTTTCTCCATTTTGAGATAACTTTCTCTTGAGGCTGCTGTTCCAATGCGAAAAGCTTCATCTGCCTGGAAAATAATTTCGGTATCCACATCTCTACTAGAATAGCAAGTTCTTTGTGTGTTTACAGAGTTGTTACTAACTCTTTAGTTAATAGGGAAATTGAAAATTAAAGTATCTGGGATTTTCTATGATTTTTTTTATCAAAGTAGCACCCCAAGGAAGTCCCCAGCCCCTTGTTCTTCTTCACAGCCGAGGTTTTTCTGTCCTTCTTAGAATCAAACTCGCTGCTCCTTCAAGGATAGCTCTATAAAAAGGTCCACAACTGCAGTGTTACATATTACCACCACATTTCAGCTGGTTTCAATTTCCTTTGAAACACAATGGCAACTGATCAGAATCAAGTAAGTTAAAGATAGCAATTATAGTTATAATAATAGCTTGGGATTTGATAATTAAAAACACTAAAAGACCAGCTGCCAGTAGTACCTAGTATAGCATTCTTGTTTCCTTTGCATAATTGCAAATGGTAGCTCCCAAAGAAGGATTTTCTTCACTGTGTGGGTAAGCCGCAATCTTCGACAGAGTGAAATAAAATGGCGATGGGAAGAGATTAGCAGAAGGACCTGAGGGATGTGTTTTTTATTATGCAAATTTATGTTATTTCCTTCTTAGTCACTGTTAAGAATATTATTTTCAGGTTTCAGAGCAAAATATTGTTTGACCATTAGCATTCTGTTTGACTATTACTTGTTTGACATTGTTTGACCATTCTGAAGTAATAGACCATTTCCAAGTTGCTTTTAACCCATTTATGAAAGCAAGGCTAAGTGCAAAGTTTTTGTTATGAAAATTAGTTTTCTTTCATACGCAAACAAAACTAATCGTCATATGAAAAGTTTTGCACTTAGCCTCGCTTTCATAACTTGAGGTTCACCGCAACTCGGAAATGGCCTATTGATCCTTAACTTTCCACAAAGTTCAACTGACCATGTCTACATGCATGGAATTCTCATCTGCATCACTGTAAACTGCCACTGTTCTTATTCCCATTTTCTTGGCTGTTTTCATCACTCGGCAGGCAATCTCTCCCCTGTTAGCTATGACAACTTTCTTGATTGCATTAGGACCTTATGAACAAACAAAGCAATAAAAATGTTACAGATATTTTACTACAAGATGAAAGCATGTACAAGAGCAGAATTGTTCTGTTCATGAAAATTTCTGAATGTCCAGTTCCCTCTAAGACCCCGTTTATCTGGAGAAAAGTTGTCCCAGGTAGAAGGGTCACTCACCTACCCGAGCTACCCTTACAAAACTTGGCAAACCGTTTACATGAGAAACAAAAAGTTGGCTCGGCTGGAAGGGTGACCTGCCTAGCCGGGACACCCTTTTTCAATGGTAGGGTCACCCTCCTAGCCAGGCTAACTTTTCTCCATATAAACACTTTAGCTCGCCCAGCCGGGTCAACTCTGTCAAGACGAGATAATCAGAGCATGCGTGAGCGCTGTTGGCGCGGGCAAAGGGGTCAACTTTTTTCTCATATAAATAGTCGCTGCAGTTGACTCAGCTGTGAGGGTGACCCTCTTTCCTGGGACAACTTTTCTCCATAACGGGGCCTAAGTAACATGCCTACTGGGAATCGTGTTAGTTAAGTTGTATTTACTGCGGTCTAAATCTGTTTTTGGTTTTAAAATTTTCACGCCAATTTGATTTGTATGTTCGTAATAATATCAGGCTTCAAAGATTTCAATTGTTTTTGTCCTTTTACTCTTTCTGATTATTTTTCCTTTTCTTTTTTCTTTTCTCGTGAAGTGTAGAAATTATTGCCACTTGACTGGTAACCACGCTAAGTACGTTTGTGTATAAAATGGAGCTAGTAATATGATCTCAATTATTACTAAATCAATACCAACACCAATATGATCTATAAAGGTATTCTCTGATCCAAATAATTTATTATTTAAAGAAAGATCACAGTAAAAATTTAAATGGAAGTAGACCTACCAGTTGAATATTGGGAACCAATTGTCCATAATTGTGTTCTGGACAAAAATAAATGAAATGATACACTGAAAACATCAAATATTTCATGGAAATTGATATAAAATCGAAATCGGAGTTAACGTATACCTGTTTGCGCCGAGAAATCTGCAAAACAACTTTCGTCCAAAAGGAGCCGCCATATTGGACGCCATTTTGAATTTTTAAAGAGAGTGACACATATGAAGTACTTACCTCCTTACCAAGACAGCAGCTGACCCGAGCCTTTTATTTGCTTCCATAGCAACCAGCTGCATTATGGGTGAATAACAACATGGCCGACTGAAGTTCTGTGATGCCTGCGTAACTTTTGTGCGGCAAGTTGCCTTTATTTCTTTCTTGGCTTCGCGAATTTTTCTGAAAAATATGGGACAGAATCTTAATGAAGCCCCTCCTGGTTCACGGTATGAATTTGTTTCCCTTTGAATGAAATGTACTGAAATATACAAGGATGCATAAAAGAGGTTCTAGAGCTTTGCTTTATTGCTCGATGTCGTCTTCTTGCAGACTTACCAGGGTCGAAGCAGCAAGGAAAATTGAACGATTCTGGTGTTCGTATCGCGACAAGCAAATGTTTAAGTTGCTTAAATACGCAATATGTGCAGCGGTAAGTTTTTGTCAAATGAATTGACTACAACCTTGTCTAATATTACACAATGATCAATATCTTCGATGCTAAATATAATATTATATGCTCTTTTTAGGAACATTCGCTTACCTACGAAGTGTTGAGAAAAGTATCACCGCTTGAAGCTGACCTTCTACGGGATCCTGTAGTCCAAGCCAGAGTGCGGTTCAGGTAGATACAGCAGGTTACAAGGAGGGGGGGGGGGGGGGGGGGCAGGGGAATACAGATACAAGAGGGGGATCTCCTCCGAACTTTTGGTGGGGCGTGTGGTTTGGTTCTCCAAACCTGAACCTATTTCAGACCACAATATGTAATTTTCTGGTAACCCTTTTCACACCTGCCTTCTAAAATTCATCTACATTTTCAGACCTGGTTTCTAGAATCGATACTGGTTCTGTAAAATTATCCAAACTTGTTTTCAGAATTTCAGACCAATTTAGTGGTTAAAATCTATAGCTTCTTTCAGACAAAAATGACTCAAAAACCATACCCTTTGGTGCCACACATTACTTACTGTACCTTACATAGGGAAGTAACCCTTCCCCCCAAGAACTCAAGTTCAAAAAATGTATAGAATTAATCACTTAATATTAACACAAGCATGAATGTCCCTCAATTATAATTAGAAACCTTGCTCAATGGCAATCAGGCGTAGAGAACAGCACAGATTCCTTTGGTCTGATTTTTTTTTACGCATCATACAGATTTGGAGGAGCAGAGTTCCCACCCATCATTATGTTCAAGATTTTCATTCACAGTGGAGGCCAAGGTGTCAAGTATTACTGTGGGAAGAAAGTCATCAAACCTGCGTCGGAGGTAAATGAAGCAAATGTAACATTAGCTAAAGGTGCATGTATCTGGCAAGTATTGATGCATGTAAATGGCCCACTAAGTCATAGTCTCCCCTGCAGCCGTTTTTTGGGTTGTCAGCAGCTGCTTCTTCTGGAAGGAGCGTTGTGTGACAGCCCAAAAAACGGCTACAAGGGAGACTAACTAAGTCATACATTCTTGGTAAAATTTTGACAATTTATTCCATTGCGCATATGCCACACATGACGTTCCAGTCCGCGCAGTATACAGGTTGTTTGTCCCATGAATCTAGTTTAATGGCCTTAGCGCCCACGAGTCTCTTGTAGCTCGGTGATAGAGCATCTGATCTAATAATAAGGGAGGTCTTAGGTTTAACTCCTGACAGGAGCGCTCGGATTTCTTTTTTCTGAGTTTGCCCGTGTCCACTCACTGAATAATACACCATTCTCAATTTTAACACTTTGTCTTGTTTCTCAAAAACTAATGTTATTTTAACATGCCTCACTCAAATTTTCAGGAAAATACAAAATTTGCCAAGCTCCTTCAATTTATGAAGGTTGTTTATTTGTAGTTAGTTTCGTCGTTTATGCTAATTTACTAGATGTATGGTGACAAACTATCAAAACATGTGGTCAGCTGTATTAAAAGAAGAGGCAGATGGCTTTGTTTGAGTACATCAAAATAGCTAACATGATGCTTTGTCTGTGTTTCGAAATTATGTTGTTGTTATTTTCAGGCAGCAAGTGATTCCCTGAAACTGATGGGAAATCGGAAGTTTTATGATCAGTTAATAGCTGACACATGTCAGCACGAAAAAGACAGAATAACAGATGAGATTGATGTGACAACAATGAAAGATTATATGCAGGTATGTAGGATTTGACTTGTTGCTGTTATTGTTTGGTTTGACCCCCCCCCCTCCCCCCCCCCACATACTTTCCTAAATAAAAACAATTTGGCTTTTGATATCCCCCAACCCCTCAAATTTCCAGTGACCTTCCATGGGGTGGGTATGGATATTTTCTGGAACTGTACAATACTGGTCATGCATGACAGAGACTAGCTGTACATGTAAGTTGTTTAAATCACTGTTGGAGGTTTGGAATAATTTATTTGTACCATTTTTTCTCATCACAGTATTTAAGCCATCTAGATGAGTGCCCTGCTGAAACTGGTGGAAAATCCAACACATGGAGAAGACTCACCCTTGATGGTATGAATGTCAAAGAACAAATACTCCTATCTTGTCCCCATACTTTTCTTATAATAGTACTGGAGAGAAGTTATTAAAATATCAAGAAAATTCACTTTGGGTGACCATATCCTTGGGGTTTAATTTGAATAAGCTTTGATATTGCAAGGAGAATTTTGATGCCGGTCACTGTTAGGGTTTAAAGGTTTAAAATATGTTTAATTATCTTGTACAGTTGAACTTGTGTATTAAATAATTAAAAATGATTGGGAATAATGAAAGAGGCCATTCTGAGTCTACACCCCAGCTGAGGTGGCTGTAATGTTCAAGCTGATCTCTTTTTGATCAATAATTTTTTTTGAGGATGGCACCTCCTCTTGCATACATTCTTTACATCTCGGGATTGTCTGTTGAGTGAGAAACTCGGATTTCTTATGTACAGTGCCTACTAATTATTCAAGAGTATATTTGTTCGGCTCATGACTGTTGGTTAAAGGAGATCTCGGTAAGCTAGGGGTATTGAAATTGTCCACAAAGAAAATTGGGGGTAACCCACATTTATCAGAGATGATTTAGCTTCAGCACTGGTTCTCAATGTACAGTGTACCTACAGTACTGATTATAAGTTACCATTGTAGAATATTTTAATAATCTCTGGATATTTTCTCTATTTCAATGTAGCTATCCCACGTCAGAACATTGTACGTGATATCTTTGGGTATGTGGAGTTTGGTCTTACAACCCCCAGACTAGTGGAGGAATGTCCTGACCTTCTGACAATCCGACCTGCAACACAGGAAATTCAAGTGGCTAGCATTAGAGCTATACCTGTGTACAGGTATGATTAAACATTCAGGCTTCGGTTGTTAAAAGAGCTGAGTTTACTTTACCCAGTGGATAAATCGTCATCCAGTGGATAAAATGCACTCCAATTTAAAATACATTTATCTGCTAGATTTTAAGGTATCCACTCTTTGGACAACTGGTGCCAGAATATTAAGATCAGATACAACCCTTTGGTTCAATTTACCAATGGAACTTAGTGACTGGGTTGGCTACATTTTTATTGTGATGCACATAATGGCTAGTAAGCCATACATAGCTCACTTCTAAGTTGCACTATTTTCGAACATGGCTTAGCAAAAGCAAAATAAAGTAATTGTAATGTACGTCTTGAATGCTTTTATATTAGGAAAAAGCCACAAACAGATTACAACAACCCATCGCCAGTTAGGAGGTCACGCCAAGCTAAGGCAAGAGTTGCAAAAATGAGGAAAATGTATGGAATGGATTCTCCTAAATTGGTAAGTAGAAATGAAGCTAATAAAACCTCATAACAACAGAAATATAAAATCAATATCCTTTCAATGAGGTGATGAGTCTATGATTGTATTGATTTGTGACACACATGAACTTCCCTTTGCATCCCCCAGTCTCATTTCCCTGTGACAGGCTGGACACTTGCAGACATTGATTGACTGATTGTATTGTGCAGTTGCAGGAAATAAATTATCTGTTTCTACCCAGTGGAAGGTTATTGGAAATTCTTGATGGGGGTGGAGGGGGGGGGGGGGGGGGGGGAATTTTTCAAGATTTTTTGAAGGAAAGTATAAAGCTAAATTTTAATTTCCAAAGGAGTGGTGATCCAATCCAAAGACCTTCCACAGGAGGAGGATGGTGATCCTCACAATACATGTAACTTATTGCTGAACATTTGTTGCAGACTGAAACTCATGAGGGACCAACACCCACCATGCAATTCCCTGAAGAGGAAGTTTTTGATGAAGATGACTGGGAAGATCAAGCTGATAAACTTTATGAATGGACACAGAACTTATCTCTGGATGAGCTAGGTGTAACATCACCTTGAAAACTCTTACAGGTTTAGCAAAGGTCAAGGACCGTGGTCAACTGAATGAAGCCATGGACACAGAATTTATCCTTGGATGAGTTAGGTGTGAGATCACCTTGAAAACTCTTACAAGTTCAGCAAAGGTCAGGCTGGTCAAGTGAATGAAACCATGCAGATATAGAATTTATCCTTGGATGAATAAGGTGTGAGATCACCTTGAAAACCTTTACAAGTTCAGCAAAGCTGGTCAATTGAATGAAGCTGTGGACACAGAATTTATCCTTGGATGAGTTTGGAGTCCACCACACTGAAACGTTTGACAAGTGTAGAGAAATCTAAGGCGATAAACTGTGTGGATGTGGACAAGAATCCCACAATGATTCACAAATAGGGTGATGTCACCTTGACAGCCCTAAGTGCACAAGCTTACTCGTATAAACTTGTAGCAAGAATCAAGATCACAGTTCTCCAGTGTACCAGAAAGTGAACCTTGTCAGAGGAAGAGTTTTCGTTATCAGCTCAAGGTTATTCAATAACTAATACCTTGACATGAATGTTGAAACAGCAAGTTTGAATGTCCACAAAACCGATTCAAATTGATGAAGTCAGAAGATACATCTTGCATCGAATGGACATATTTTAAATGAAGATTTCTATTTTATTTTGAAATTTGAAATGAATGTTCAGATATTTCTTTTATAAAGAAATTTAAATAGGCCAGGCTGTAATCATAGCAACTAGCTGTGTACTAATTGTATGTCTGTTTATCAAATAATAGAAGTAGATAATAAACACTGAAGAGACTTGTATTCTTGTTATTTTTTATTTACTTTTTGTCACATTAATTTCCATTGCCTTAAGGCAAGGGAGCTCCAGAGAAGAGAAAAATCCAACTTGTAGAACCTGAGACACATCTCAGAATAAATACAAATACCAACAACATACACTCAGGCATTCTTGAAAAGTAGTAGCGATTGTTATGCAAATTTTACAGCAGGCACTTGAGCTAATCTTCTCCTATTTAGGGCCTAGCTATAAAACTACTTTTGCCTAAAAAAGTGAAATTCTCAACAGAAGTAATGTTTAGAAGTAATGTTGAATGAATCAACAGAAGTAAATGTAAGTTATAATGACTCTGATGCTTGAAAGCACCCTGGAATCCACATCGTATGTACTTGTACCTCACACTGAATAAACTTAATGTCCTGTGCAAGCTAACACACAGCAAGTCTTTAACTTGAGCATTATTCTGTTTCTTGCTCCTGTTTGAATCCATAATGATAAGCCTTAGAGCCTTTAAACTCGGTAGAAAAGGTTTTGATGTTAGATCTACATGTACGAACTGACTGATCTGAAAATTTTGTGTGAATGAAGCATTTGATACCTTGACCATTTCTAGAGTCTCTGTAAGACTACCCTGCAGAACAAAAGGTAGGTACATACAGTTCACCTGCCTGTACTTTATACAGACAACTTTCTTCTTTCTTTTGTTGTTTGTGAATGGCCTAATGCAACACTAAAATGCCCACTTTGTACAAGACAGAAATATTCACATGTACACTGTAGAAATTATTTTGAGCATGCGAAGAAAATGGCATTAGCCATTATAGGGTTTGGCTCCTGGCCTTGCTGCTTCCTTCTGTAATTCCATGTCAACCTTGGCGTTAATTTTCGCCCAATCAACTTCAACCTGTAAAGAACAGCACAAACAACATATGCATCAGTAGGATTCAATGATTTATTAACACAGAGAAAGGCAACAACAAGGTTCATGCCTTTTGAAGATCAACATGTCAACAATTGAAGCACTTTGTCAAAAACTATGCTAAGTAGAAATTTCCCTTTACAATTTAAAGTGTTCTGAATTAGTTCTAATTTGCCGTCAGGTTTATTATCATGTAAGAATCATAATAACTTCATTATTTTTTGTTCCCAAAGCTGAAATATCAAGAACAATTAGAGTACTGAGATGACTTTTCATTGCTTCCAAAGCCCTTCAATTAAATACAGGAATTCAAACGAAAAGAATGTACTTTGCAATCACGGCTGTCATCATTTGAGTGAGGGGTTTCTTTATTTTTATGGTGAATCAACTCAATCTTGGCAGTTTGAATGTTGTCTTACCCCTTGTGCATATTGTAGAAATCGTTTATTTTTTTCTGTTCTGCCAAAGTTTTCAAGGTATTTCTGTCTGTATGCTAGAACTGTATCCACATGAGTTTTGTGCTTTACAGCAAGTTCAAGAGCCCTGCAAAGTAAAGTGGTAAATATTGTGTAAATAATGCTTGAGTCGGTGTTTACAAAGCATGACACACTTGGAACACCAATGTGGGGGCATGCACCTTTTATAGATCACAGTTGAAGAGCTTGGGGCAGAACCAACCGATCGTGCATTTCAGATAGTTTTTTTTTGTTGTTGTTGTTGTTGTTCTAGTTCAAATTCACCAAAGTTTTTGCACATGGCCTTGACTTCCTTCAAGAAACATTGCTCCAATGTTTTATCTGCTGTTTTGAGCTGTGTGCCATAAAACCAATGATTATGGGCAAGATTTACATTTTTATCACAAAATGAAGTGCAAGGGAGAGGATGAAACATTGGGGCAAAGTTTCCTGAAGGAATTCAAGGCCACATGCAGAAACTCCGGTTGGTTATGCTCTCAGCCATTCAATTCTTTGTTTACCTGTCCCAGTTAAAAAGGTCAATATTCATCTGTATTGCGCGGTAAATAAGTCCAGCTTGTAGTAGAATGGTTTCTGCTTCTTGAGTCTGTCGGCAGAACAGAGCCATCGCTGCATTTCTTCCTTCTTTGGTTGGTATCTCCTTGATGTGATTAATGTACTGCACTTTATCTGCCTAAAATGGATAATAAATAACTAAATAAATAAATAAATGAATGGGAATTTCAGTGGTTCCCATAGAGTGGCTCTTTCATCCACTGTTTTCTGTAAACAAAACTGTTAAAAAGTGTTGTAACATACCTCATCAATAGCAGCATAAGCTGTTTCTGCTGTGTTGAGATCCTTTGCATAAGCAGCCATTGTCGCCAGACATGCCCATAACACAGTGTCCTAAAAAGGAAAAACATACTGAACATTAGTCATGAATCATTTCTATAGTCTTTTTTAACTTCTTCACCTACATGTTTGTTAT
Source organism: Pavona decussata (assembly GCF_977016875.1). NCBI lineage: Eukaryota > Metazoa > Cnidaria > Anthozoa > Scleractinia > Agariciidae > Pavona > Pavona decussata. The sequence continues at coordinate 319,508 of NW_028145755.1, forward strand.
GAACAGTTATATATGCTATGTCACGTACACTCACTTGTTAACTATTAACCATTTATGTTTACGTTTAAACTTAAAATTTTAAGAGCTGTTAGTTTTTCTCAATGTAACTCTGGCCCTGAAGAAGACTAGTTGTACTAGTTGAAATATTGGCCCTGCAACCACTTTGGTTTATTCACATGTAAAGTGATATCTGGCACATGCATTTCTAGACAACAAGAGTTCCGACAGCAAAAGGTATAAACAGAACAGTTTATTCGACATCTTGTGGTAACCTGCATTCAAAAGTTTCATAATGTCTTTGCCATAGCCAGATCACTATCAATAACAATAATTATGGTAGGCAAAATATTAATGAAAAAAGTACCTATTCAGGAATTCTCTTTCTAAGTAGTTCCATTGCTTCGTTTTCTGTGAAAGTAGCTATGGTTCCCAATCATATGCATAACAAAACCAGGGAAAATCCCCAGCCACAGCCCTTTCAAAAAGACAGTGCTGAATTGAAACACACTTACCTTAACAAATCTACAAAGGCGAATGGCATCTTCCCATTTAGCCTCACTAGCGTACTTGTGAAGCATGGAAGGGTATGGTGAGATTCTGCCAAATGAGAAGTATTTTAATATAAACTAGTAATAATCAAAGATTAGGGAGTGCATTCAATGATCTCGATCCCAGGCTCTCTCTCCTTTGTGATATCATCCGCCCCTGCGAGAAAAATCTGCGGGGGATGCCAGATATACATTTCCAAGATCCATCCATTCACTGATTAACATTGTCCCATACAATCTCGACTCCAATCCGTATTAGGAGTGCCTTCTTCCTACATTGAACACAATAAAAGGAGAGGTACTTACAGTTTTTATAGAGATGAATCTTATACTCACATTGTGCTGCACAGTGAACCATCCGCTCTCCTCATGGTACAATGGTTTTCCAAGAAGCTGACAATCTGAGGGTTCTTTCCAAAATCACTGAAAAATGACAAATTTCCATGCAATTTTTTTCTCAAACTTGTTACACAGAGGCATTCATAACCCAAACAAATGCAGTTGAACTCAAACTAAATGCTGCAGTTTTTCACCATTTAATTAAATTTAAATCCCAGTAATGAAGACTGTTGATATATCAAACAGTTTTGTCTCCATCCTATCCTTCCAGTTGTTGGTATTCTGCCATATAAAGATAAAGATTTTGCTGCCAAAGGCATTCACCTTGAGTCCTTTTCCAAAAGTGTCTTTGGCAAGATATCCTGATCAACATACACTGCACTTGGATAATACCAGACAATAAATCGACCATCCTGGAATGCTGCCAACATGTTTGTGTTGTCATTCCATGCCATTGTGGTTATCATGGTTCCTGGAAAATGAAGACGTTTGCTTTATTCTTTGAACAAAACATCCCTTAAAAAGTGCAGTATTGTTACTTTTTGCTGCCAGTATTCATTGAATGACAGAAAATCAAATGAGTGAAGGTGTCCGTTTCCATCCGGTATATAGCATGCAAGCAATGATGCTCATGGGTACCCCTCTGTGTTATTAAATAAAGTATCAATAGCTTGCCTAGAATGTGAGATTAGATGAGGGTACCCGCAATTAATCCTCAAGAAGGCAAAAGTTGGTGCTGATGGTTTGACCATCTGAGTGAAAATTGAGGGTTCCCTTACTAAGTTGAGGGTGTAAGTTTGTATTAAATTTGTTGATATTTTCAGAATTTTAGTACAGAAAGTTACATACTGTAAAACCTTCACTTTATTTCTTGTTTGAGGAATGCTTCTCTGAATTATAAACTGGATATAACCATCTTACCAAGTTTAACAAGTCTTTCTGCTGGGCCAATGTGCTTGATGGGTGTGAGGTATAGATCTCTGTTTTTGTCAATAACAGCAAGTTGTCTGTCACTGCTTGGACCACATTGACTCAGGGCAATCTCCATGACTTCAAGCTAAAATAAGAACAAACAGATTCACACAAATGATATCATACAAGGAATCTGAAGGAAATCATCAGAGAACATTGATCAGTATTCAACTGAGAGTCATAAAACCGAACCCAAAGTAATTACTCCACAACAGATGCAAACAGTGCAACAAGCCAATCAGAATCCAAAGCAAATACAGGAAAACACTGGAAAGTGTGGAAAACATGTACAAACAAGTCACAATTGAGTTTGCTACTTTGCTTCTTATTGACTGCTCAAGGAAGTGGTGCAAGTATTGCTAACCAAGCACAGATTTGAAAGAAAAGAGCTTCTGGGAGCTTTCAAGCAGGATGATGTAGAGCTTATCAGGAAATCACAGCTTACTGAGTGTTGTATTGGTTGCCCACTTCCTACTGGTTTTCCTGACTGTGTTTCAAACAAATGGATCACTAAAGAGAAAAGAAACAACCATCAAATTTTAGTTCATGTTTACATTGTCTGTAAGTAGTGTCTACCTATTGATTAAACTTCAAAAATAAACCAGAGGTTTCATTAAGATTTTGAACAGACAGGCAAGTGATTAGTGCACCCAGGAAAGAGAGTTGACTTGGGTATGTTATATTATGGAAAAAATTGGTTGAGATGTTTAAGGCAACCGGGCAAAGTTGTGTTTACAGACAGTCAATTTGCCTGATGCCCAGGCCTTAAACAGGAAGTTCCAGCATAAAAAGGAGCCTGGCCTGGCCATTCTCACCTTCAGTTGTCAATCAACCATCAGAGCATAAACAACTGACAAACAACATGTGTCTTTTTCTTCTTTAAAATTAGCTTATTTAGTTTTTATCTAGAATAACCCTTGTTAAACAAATAAGAACTTGATATCTTGTACTGCTGTGTTGACATTATACAATTTTGAGGCATATTTTTCAGAGGACACTTGAGTCAACAACTTGCCTCAACTGAACAGCGCCTAAATTTGCATCTCATGCAGACAAAGGTGTGAAATGAAGGAGGGGCTTGCCCTTTTATAGCTGAACTTCTTGTTTAATGAAACCCCTGATAAACTATTAAATCCGTTTATACTTATTGTCAAACTGTACAGTCCCATGACCCTGGAAAAAGCTCTTTACTCTAAAAACCATCACCAATCAGTCAATGTCATATCACAGGTTAATGTATGAGGAGTAAGTGCCAGATATCTCAGCTATGCCTGCCTCATTGATAATCCATCCAACGTACATTTACCTTTCTCATCTTTCCTATCCTTAATTGCCAGTGTATCATTACTCAGTGTGCAGGTCTGTTCATTCAAAATATCTGTTCTTAGACCCTGGTACTTTGGAACACATGTTAGACGTCCCTGAGAAAAATGCAAACAATGTTATAAATCAGCTTCTTCCTTCAAGTGTAATTTAATTGTTCAAATTTTGATACAGTATAGTTTCATTCGTCACATATTAAACAGCTCTTGTACCAAGTTCTCAAATGGGATTGTCATACACACCTCATATGAATAAACTTGAAGCCCTGCATCATCAACTAAAAGAAAGTGCCTACAAAAAGAATGAAAAATTTTAAATTGGTGCTTGCAATCATGATGTCCACATCATGACCTGACTTATCAAAAATTGAACTTGTTGATGAAGTGGAGCCCTGTTGTTACAAAGTTCCCAGATATAGAATGATTAAACTAAGGGGAAACAAAATCCAATTTGAAGTGCCCTTTTTTACAAATAAATAAACATGAATCCACTGTACAAAAAAGATGGCAGCTGTACATTTTACCACAATACCTAATGTGAATCTAACACAGTCAATAAGCACAAAAGGAAGCCATTTCTTGTGTGCAATTCATCCCTATACTAACAACATTGTGTATGCACAATGTGGCCTTAAACGGCTTCCATACACTATCTAGGGAAGTTGGTTGTTCAAACTAACTGCAAGAGCACTTGAACTCACTTCTCTGTTTGAACAATGAGTGTAATATTTCCATTCTTGAGGTCAAATATCATGGGCGTGTTCCAGTTTCTAACACTGTAGAGCAATGAGTAGGAAACGTTCAGTCAGTATAAAGGTCTATTTTTTAATCTATAAAGTGACCGAATTATGAGAATATTGCAAACAAAAAGGCTTGGGGAATATCATAAACATAAAAATAAATAAATAAAAGGCAGTTGTAACACGGTTGCCAGATTAGCTCAGAAACACTTTTTCAGGTGGAGTCTGTGTTCGAATTGTTTGAGAAAACATCGGGGGAAAGACTTTTCCATTGTTTGGTTCTGGTTGTTTGGCTGTAATCTTGAGGATTTGTCTAGTGCAAGTTTGTATCAAACCAACAATAGAATTGATTAGACTGTAAGTTGAATATTTTACCTGTAAATATAACACTGTGATGTTGTGGCTACTACAAGATGGTTGAAGGCCAATGAAGTCTTGATGATGCGGTCTCGGAAATCTGAAAGAATAATAATATTTTGACATATCCATATTCACGTTCACTGGGAAACTGACCTCCATAAACAAACTATTTGGTTTTAAAGGGAGCCTCCTTTCTGAAAACAAATTGATGTTAAATTGCCGGAAGTCTAAAATAATTAATTGTGAATTTTATTTCAGGAAGTGGAAATAACATTTCAATTTGTGCATTGAAACTAATTTCTTTCAATGTGCATAATATGCAGGATTTTTGTCACAAGAGCCCAGTTTAATGACCTTAGCTCCCACAAGCCTCCTGTAGCTCAGTGGTAGAGCATCTGAACTTCGGAAGGTCATGAATAGGTTTGACTCCTGTTGGGAGAATTCAGATTTTCTCTTTTCCTAGTATGGCTTTGTCACTCAGCCGAGCCCCCATGTAGTAACGAATTAGAAACGCACTTGTCACACTGGTAAAAACAGTGAAAAAGCGAGGGGAGGGAGCTGGGTGAAACAGCTTTTTATAAAGTGAAAACAAGCTCAGCAAATGCTCTTCCTATTAAAACACCCTTCAATTCCACATGGAATCCTGATGCGCATGTATGTAAAAGCTGATGACAACTGGCACACTGGCACTCTTTGTTGTTAACTCCATTAAATATTATTTGTATTTAACTGCATTTATTACCCAAGGATTCTTTTATGTCATTGGTCACATCTCTCACTATGATGCTCTTTCGGTCGGTGACAGTCACTTCAAAGTTCTTCCACTCAAGACGCCGCTCAATCACGTGAGCAAAAATAACTTGACCATTCCCGCAGGCCCCTGCAAGCTGTGTGCCATCACTAGACCAAGCAATATTAAATATTGAGCCTGTGTTGGGTTTCTCCAAGGTGTATGACCACTGTTGGAAAGGAATTAATTTAAAAAGACAGTCGGACATTGTGCAGTTCCAGAAAAAATCAATACCCACCCATTGGAAAGTCATTGGAAATTCCCAAGGAGGGGGGTCTTTAAAGTCAAAATTTTAGAAGCAAAGTATGAAGCTAAACTGGAATTTCCTAAGGGGATGGGGGGTGCAAAATGAAAAATCTTCTGTGGGGGGAGTATGGATATTTTCTGGAACTGCACATTCCACTTGCCTGTATGTCATGATTGACAGTATGTTGGTACCAGAGGTTCCTTTATTGTTGATAAATAAGCAGAGCATTTGTCAAAACTTTTAGAGGTCTTTCCAGCCTCACTTAAGGACGGTGCCTACTAATACTGAAGTATTTTTGTGCAGTTTATGACTTCGCGAGAAAAGCAGATCTTAGCAAGGGCTATTGGAATCCAAAAAGAAAATTGGGGGTAACCACGCGTTTTTCAAAGATAATTAAACATTAATATCTCTAAAAAACGCCAAAATATAAAGCGATGTATGGGATTTTTTCCTAAATTGAAGCTTAATTATCTCTGAAAAATGCATGGTTACCCCCAATTTTTTTTTGAGATACCAAAAGCATTTGGTAAGTTCTGCTTTCTCCGTATAGTTTTAAAACGCGCAAAAATATTCCTGTATTAGTAGGCACCACCCATAGGAAACCCGAGTATCTCGAGATGCGCAGAACGTATGCGCAGTAACAATAGTAGGCACCGTCCTTAAATGAACAAAATTTGAAAGAAAGTTGATGGTGGGTTCACTAGGCAATTTTTCTTGCAACTTGTCTAGTAATTTTGTTGCGGCACAAGTTGTGCGAATCGCTGCTTAGTGTAACACCCAGAAAGAACATGTCTCGCAACGTTTCTGCTGCTGCAGTCATTGTGAATATTCAAGTTGGTTCTACTTTGTGCAATGATGACCACAACAAAAACATCAGAAGCCATCTTCATTACAGGGTATGTTACATGTATACTATGCAAAGATATGTGCAACTTGTGTTTCACCAGTTACTGGTTCTCTCACTAAACACCCCTCATCAGGAACTACATTCTTGCCCTTGTTCCAAAACCATAACACACTGGCAATTTCAGAAACTTAAATTTAGATTCTTGTGATCAATTGATTAAATGCTCATTGCTTTCAAGCCCCTAAAGATAAACTTTGAGTAGTCAGAGAATATCTCGACTGATCTTAAGGGCCATACATGTAATAGCAAGTTGTTTAGAATATACACTTTGCAGTTTTAACTCATTGACCAAAACCTTTAATTATAACAAATAATATTAAGGAATGCTTACCCCAGTTTTATCACAGAGCCGCAGTGTATTGAAAGAACCAACAGCGAACAGTTCACCTGCCAAAGTAATGAAAAAATAATAATGCTGAAAGACTACAAGGATTTAAGCCACGTCTCCACAGCCAGACTCAGACTAAAAATATGATATTGCTCAATTTTTTGGTTAGATTATTGATGGTACCGTTTTTTCACATCTCGGTTTTGTGACAACAGTTTCATTTTTTTTTTGGGGGGGGGGGGGGTGGGGGGGGGCGCAAATTCACGAAGCTGTATCCTAAATATTGTTTCTTGACAACAGAATAGCAGCAGATTATTGTTAAGAAACAATACATAGGAAAGATCTTAACCCTTAGGTGGCCTTCATGAATCTGGCCCCAGGTTTGATGCTTTGGGGAAACTTTGCCTGTTCTCAATCCAGACATCCAGTTGTTGTTGTTTTGTTGTTGTTTTTTCTTTTTGCACTTTACTTTTCCTTTATACTTTACTTCAATCATCCAACCCAAAATCAGTAACAGCCAGGGTAAAATAAAATGAGTTGTACAGTACATGTAGTCATACTCACCATCAGGGGCCCATGAGATGCTGGTGATGGGATACTCATGTAACATGCTGGAGTACAACACTCGACCATAACTGTCCCATACCTGGTTTGACATTCAAGATAAACAGAAAATTAAAACACCCGTTTACCTATAAACAATTAAAAATTTTTTGTCATTGTGGATGTTGGAGGAAGCTATTTAGTGCAGGTATGTGCAAACCCAAAGAGTAACCAGACGGGACCAGTTTGGTCTGAAATGCAGGAATCAAAATGTTATTGGGTTGAAGATGTTTGCCTTTTGGCTTGAGAAAACGTTTTTGAGGTTTAGGAATTAGATGGGGTATGGAAAGTTTTTTTCGTTAAGAGTTGCAGAACTCTGCCCAAACTTCCAAGGAATAATGCCCCTGCCTTCCCACTCCCCACAACCTTAGAGTCCAATGCTGATGACTATGTTTGGATAGTTTTGTGTTCTGTTGGAATTTCAACTGGTGGTACAAGTCATATCTCTTTCAGATGGGGTGCTCTTATTCATTTACTTGACTGTATATTACAGGCTCCAGTTGTTCAAAGGGCGGATAACTTTTTCCATCGGACATTGGCTATCCAGTGGATAAAAGGTATTGGTTGGAGTAGAGCTTAACTGCTGGATAATGATTTATCGACTGGATAGCGTCATCTGCTCTTTGAACAACCAGGGCCAGTATTTCTTCTCCACTGACATTACTCTCTGCAATCTGACTGCCTGATTGCAAAAAAGGTATCACCTAATTTGTTACACACCTTGTATTTACAGTCCTCTCCACCAGAGATGATCAAATTGTTGATAGGATTCCAGTCAACTTTTAAGACAACTCCATCATGAGCCTTCCACTGGGATAAATAACACAAAAAACAAGAAATTGTTTCATTCATATTTACAGAAGCGAGACATATTTATTATTGATTTTGTTTCATAATGCAGTAATAATATTAAGGATGTAGGCAACACTGATGCCTAATTACAGAAATTAGGCTGAGCCACCATTGTACCGGAAAGGCTAGAGGATGATACAGGTACTTTAACCATACCTGGACTGGTTTAGCGGCAGCTTGCAAGGGTTTGATAACAAGTTGTTTTCCACTTGTGTGCAGAATGTGATCTGAATCAGGGCTCCAAGCTACAGAATATACTGGGGTACCTGAAAACATTAACAAAGGGATGAATAAGTGACTAGAACAAACACTGCTTAAAATTGATGTAACTTCACACATAATTAGGAACTTTTAATTACCAGCTTGAACTAATGTTGATCTCAGCATACCACTCCTAGACCAAATTTTCACTTGGCCATCTTCTCCAACTGTTGAAAAAAACAAATTTAAAGAAACGCGACATAGAATGAGTGTTACTACTCTGATGTTTGGTTTTATGGTTTATTTAATTTGATCCGATTTATTGATAAAGGAATGACTTGGGAATTACACCAGCATTAACACTATGTATATACTTACATATACATGCAGCAAAGGTTTATCAAGGCAGTGTAACAAAATGTTTATTACAAACTGTCAGCTAAGTTTGCATCTATGTACATGTACAAGTGTACAAGTCATGCACTTACTGTGTGTCTAAGAAAACCATAAATGCAAGAAATATATCAGGAAATATATCAGGGGCACCCAATGGGAGTTTTCTCTCAGATCCTTTGAAACGCTATTTTAGGCTATCTGGAGTGCCTTTAAAGCTCTGTAGATTCATTTAAAGTTGCCCTATAATATTTTTATCTGTTCGGTCATTCTAGGGAAACTTGAGTCTTTCCGAAATTACTAGGGCATTTTTGTCCATTTCCCAAAAAACTTAGGTTTTATTTCCTTTCCGAAAATCTTAGCTGACCTTTTTTCGGTACCCGAAACGACATTTTTATCAATCCGAAAACACCAGGCCTTAAATTTCCCATATCACGAAAGTTCGAGGCGAAAATTATTTTTAGAAAATTGTAGGGGATTAAGGGCCTTCCGAACAGATAATTTACCGAAACGATCCGTTGGGTGTCCCTGATGTATGTTATTATTTGTGTTTGGAGGGAAAACCAATCGGAGGAAAAAATGCAAGCTGAACAACAGTTCCGTGGTTTGTCCTAGCCTTATGTCTGAACACACGTCTAATTGGTCACAGAACAAGAAACATTCCAGAGATGATTCTTAGTGTTCACAGGTTTCTTAGTCCCACAGAAAAACTAAACCCAAAAACTAATAAAACTGTTATCGACATCTGTGAGTGAGCTTATTCCCTCCTGCATGGGATGACACCAAGAACATGTGCAGGACTTGCAGTTCCTGTTAATCTCTAGATCTGACAAGTGTCTTCCTTTTCTAACTGGCCAGGAACCCTGGGTACTGAGCTCCTGAAAGCAAATCTAGTTATTCCAAACACAAATGCAAGAATCTAAAGTAACAAAATTTCAAACCTGTAACCATAGCTGAGCCATCAAAGCTCCATCTGCCTGACAGGACAGCACCTCTATGAGCTTCAACAGATTTCTCAATGCGACCATTACGAGAAATCAGGTGGAATTTACCTACAGGAGGTGAAGAGTAAACGAAAGTACATTGTAAGCTTACAGCAAGTCATTTTGCATTTTAAATATCTAGAATGATGTTGTTTGTCACCTGCCTAGCAACACTGTGACAATCTCTGTCCAAGAATGTAGTCAGTTGGCAAAATCCTAAATATGACCAAGCAAATAAAAGCTACTGAGCAGTACTCTCCTGTGGTGCTGTTTATTATGATGTACAAGTTAGTTCTAATGTTTGAGTCTGTGGATGAAATCCTAGGGTGTGACCATTCACCCCAAGGAAAGACTAGAGGTATATACATAAAAGGGTAGGGATTTCACCTCCTGAAGAAAAGAAAAGGGTATGGAAAACTGTCATTATTTTACCATAAAATAGGTATCTAACTGGACCTTTCAAAATAACTCAAACAGGCCCATTATTGTACTGTGCTGCAAGGTCACATGACCCAGCTCTGCGGGAATGGCTAATACATTACTTGTGTGCCCAGCCATTTCACTGAGGTAGAAAGTTGTTAGTTTAACAACAATTTACAGAATGACCTTACCATCAGTAGATGTGAGAACAAACAGTTCTGACTGACTCTGTTTCTTTCCTCCAGCACCTCTTGGAAACCAGTGTATATCAGTTGGGAAGATTTCTGCTGGCAACTTAATAACCTGTAAAATGGTTAAGTCATACTCACACCACAGGCAATTTAACACATGGTCGAAGCTTAGCATGATTCCTGAGTAGCAATGGAAAATGAGGCAGCTAGGGTTATTGACACTCCTCCCCCCGATGGGATGCCTATTCACCACAAGGATTACCTTAAGGTGGATTGCCACTGTTGCGTAAACTTTACATGTGTACAGAGATAACTTTAGCTGGCTTAACAATGTACGACAAGCCATAAATAAAATAAGAAGTGATGTATGAGCCGTGTGCATAAACGAAAAAAGTTGAACAGCGCTCAACATTTTACGTTTACGTAAGCTGTTCATACGTTGCTTGTTTTGTTTACGTACATAAAGCCAGCTAAATTTACGGCTGTACGCACATAAAATTTACGTGACAGTGGAAATCCACCTTTATTTAGGGTAACGTTAGGTACCCATTTAATATACACCAAGGTGAGAAAAGATAACATGGAGTAAAGATTGTTGTTTTTTTTAAGGAAACAATGTGACAGCAGATCAGAGAAGTTCAAATCAAAGTCAACAAACCACTATTTTACTTAGATTCTTCATTGAATTGGAACCACAAAGTAACCCAAGACAAAAATGTGTGGGGTATGGCAGCCTACTGGTTAATGCACTGGACTGAAGATTGAGTGGTTCTGTGAGTTTCATGGCCTGGCTGATGTCACTGCATCGTGTTCTTCGGTAAGAAATTTTACTCTACTCTCACATTATCTGACTCTCTCAACCCAGGAGAGTGTCAGGGAACTGTCAGGGACACCCAACAAAATTGACGCTGGGTTTGGTGTGGGGTGTTCCGTGAAGGACTAGCATCCTATCAGCAACTATAGAAATACTCCAAGTCAGTTCATGCTGGGTATCCTGTGATAGACTAAGTCACTTCATACTGGGTATCATGTGACAGACTAAGTCACTTTATATTGGGTATCCTCCGACAGACGTTAGCTACCCTGCGATAGACTTAAGATTTATCCCATCCCAGATGCCAGGATAAGCATGATAGTAGTGAGTCACTAGGCTCATCTCACAAGAGAAAAGTTCTGGGAGCAAAGAGAAGAACCAACAACAAACTTAACCCATACAATATTACATACATGTATTTGAGGGAAGGCAAGTTCTTCTTACCACTTCAACAACCAAAATGTTATTAAAATAGATACCTGAGTGGTCTCATCTGATAGCAAATTCCACTTCAGAATGCTATGGTCATCTCTGAAAAATAGTAAAAGCTACAGTTAGAAATGACCTCATAACTCTGTTGTAGATAAAGTCAAATATATTATTATAATTGTGGAATGCATCGAATCCACTTAACTCAACAAAAGCACTTGTTAACAACCTACCCACTAGAATACAGCTCATCAGCTGTTGTCCAACCTACACAACTTACTAAGTCCTTGTCTGTTTTGATGCTGGTTAAGGCAACAAAGTTAAGTCTGGGTAAGAGATTATTGCATGGGGCCGCATAGTTAACTTGGATATGGCCTTTTATTGAAAACATCAAGCCAGCTGGGTGCTTGTCATTTTGCCAAATTGTGATATACTCGTGAAAGAAGAATAAATGAAAGTGAAATACGTGAAATCTGTTTGGATAAATGATTTCATCTATTTTCACTTTCCCTTGAAGTACAACTTTTACGTTTTCTTCAACATTGCTGATCCAGATCTACACAAAGATCCGGCTACACTTTGTTACTGTTTGTGCAAGTGGTCCCTGCACTATCCAAGAGTTACCTTATTGGTAGAATTAGTCCAACAAAATGGTGTAAATTATATTGCAAAAGGTTGCTGCTCTTGGTAAGGCAATATCAAAACAGACCAAGCTTATTAAAGCTTTATTGTCAAAAAATATATAAAAATTCCAAAGTGCTTCATCATCCTCTTTGCATTAAACAGATAGAACGAAAAGCTTTCGAAACCTAATTACTAGGTCACTTACTTGAGCTCAATCTAGTCTCTGTTGAGCTTATCTCTATCATGATCATACGAATTTATGTCGATAATAACATTTGATATATCACATTTCAGTAGTAATAAAAAGGATACGCTTAGATTCTTTAAGCATGTGAGTTTTGAACCTCATCTTTGTCCTTTTCTTTCAAGAGTTTTCCAACCTTGAATGCAAATGTTGTAGACGTCCTTGACAACTCGTGTCCAAGGTAAACAAGGTTGTTAAAAACGGTTCAGATTCGCGAAAACTCAATCATTTCCCCGTAACACCGTTCTGGATAGCAAATTTATCTTCCTGTGCACAGAATATTGCCTTTCCGTCACCCAGTAAGGCACAGAACGTGAAAAATTTCGACGTTTTAACGTGTCGATCTCTTCCCCGATTTTGCAGTTCAAGACATTTATCTTAGTAACCGCGCCAAAGTCTCAGCCGCAAGCGCTGAGTACTGGGTACCAGAACTTTACCACAGGTAAACCAATGCGAATATGGTGTGTATTAACATTTCCGTCGTCAGCTGGTTCGTCAGTACGAAACTCGAATTGCCTCTCACAAAAAAAAAAAGATCACAGTTTTGTAGGACGAGCGTAAAGCAGTTCAGCATCCTTTAACAAGGGCAAAGCTCTACACTGAGCGATAGGAGACTGGCTACTCCTTGGCCAGGTCTGGCCATAGGTTCATGACAAAGATCCTCCATACTGCTAGAATTTGAAAGTCGATGAGTGGATATGAGTGAAAGAAATATGTTGTTAATAATATGTCGTGCAATTTTGGTCTGAAATCATACTTGTGATTTCAAATCACGCGTATGATTTCAGACGAGATTGCGCTCCACTTAGTTCAATTACCACTTTATTACACCTATTTTGAAATCACAGGGTATCATTGTCAATATTAATATTGTATTTTTGTTACTTCATTTTCATTTTGATGGGCTAAAGAAAAGATGCGATTTAGAGCAAAAAATGGTGCAATTTGGGAATAAATCGCACTGTTGAGAGCCAATCAGATTGCAAGGATCACCAGTGATTTCAAAATGGGTGTAATAAACCTTTTAATAAGCTTGGGCCTGGTTGTTTAAAAGCAGATTAACGCTAATTCCCGGTTAAATCTCATCAGTCGAGGTTTTTATCTCGCAAGTTAAAAATGTCTGTAAAAGCTAATTTTAGGCTGAAGGTAGAGGAAATCTAGGTCAAAACTGAAGAACAGAATTCTTTTGGAAAAAATCTTTATTGGTCATCCTCTCTTGTTATTGATTGGTTATTAAACTCGAGTCAAAGTTCTTATTACTGACCCAAGATGAGCTTGATTAGGTTTTGAACAACTGGGCCCTGGTAATAAATGAAAGATGTATTTTTCACCCGAGTATGACTGTGTCAAGCGCTGATTTAAAAAGTACATCTATCACCACTAGGGCAACACTAGGACAACAGTTGTTCAAAGCCCGATTAAGCTACTCCTGGGTTAACGTGAACTTTGATTCGAGTTTAATTAACAATGAATAGAGTTTTACCTTAAGAATTTTGCCGTCAGTTTTGATGAAGACTTGTCTTTAATTTACCATTAGCTAAAGTTAGTTTTTAAGAACAATCTTAGCCACAGGTGAACCAAGCTCAAGCTGTGAGCGATGATCATCTTGCTAAATAGCGGCCACGGCGCAAATACAGACACCACATGAGGAGGCATGCCAAAGTGTCCGTATTTCAGAAAAACATGGAAAACATCACGGACACATGCTTTATCGATACAAAGAATAATATACAGCAGAAATTTTTACGGCAACAAGACGTTGTTAAATTTCTCAACTCTCACTGCAACAAGTTCAAACTAAAGAAATCTTGCGCTCATTTATCATAGTCTTGGACTAAAACTCCATTATTGTTCTTGAAACACGACAACGGAGTCGAAGTCTTGTCATCATGAGCCTCCAGGTCCTCCCGGGCCAGCCTCTGAGCTGATTAGTGCAGTTAACGGCAAGCATAGGACGTCAAAGAGGAAGAAGACAAGCAATGACTTGCAGCAAGAAAGTGAAACTTTTGTTTATACACAGGAGGCAGAAACACTTTGTCACAAGGGTAAAACGGCATCATCCGCAAAAAGGCCAATTTGTGCTTTTATGTTTTCGCCAACACAGTCCACATTCTAATGGTTTCCTTTAGACAAAATTGTGACACCATGGCGGGTGTTTATTTTAATAAGCACTCATGGGATTGATAAAGATCTCTGCGGAACTGATTTCAGACAGGGTAGAAAAAAAAAAAACGGTTTAAATAATAAACATGCAAACTAGTTTTTCTTTACGTTTTTCCCACCCGGAAAAGTCAATAATTCCCGCCTTCCGTCACGAGAATGACGAACTTCCCTCTTCCCGCCCACTCCTAACCATCCCACATCCCACCTTCAAAGTTTCTTTCATCCCGCATACCGGCAGCGAAAAAGGCTTATCTCGCATCCCGCTAACCCTATGTTAGGCCCTCAAACACCGGAGGAAAGACAGACTAATTAAACATGTCACGCTATTTTACTGCTATTTTTTAGGAATAAAATCGTATTAACCGGTTGAAATCTGTCACTATTTGAACAGGGTACAACTTCACAATTGTGACAATGAAAATAGACAGTGCGCAGATAACCAGTGTCCGTAAAGCGGGGTGGACATATGAGAGTCATATGAGAGTTCGTCACTCGGGACACAGATACAGACATGGCCTCAAATCAGCAAAAGAAGCAAAAAGACAATAAGCAACACACCGTAGAAGCAAGGTATTTTATTTTTATCAAGAACTTTCGGCTAAATTACAGAATACAGGGCCTCTTATTCACATGATAATAGCATCTATTGTGTTTAATGTGTCGTTCTATTGTGTTATGTGTCGTTCTTATGTGTGTGGACCAAAGTGGCCCTGTATTCTGTAGTTGCTCCGAACTTTCCCATATTTGTACCACCTAAACCCGATCGTAAATATTCCCATACAAACTCTTATCATTGCGCCATGTCCGCTATTACGCAAGATGATCATCGCTCACAGCTTGAACTTGAGCTTGGGGGGCCTGTGTCGCTTAGCGAGCGTGCTGAAAACCTCGGTTAGCGTTTTATCGTGGATTAGTGTTCATGGGCTTTCGAACAACCGAGCCCTGGCCTCGTGACATTTCTTTCACAAAAAGCAGTGCTCTATTTTGTGGCGTAAACTGGTAAATAGTTTTGATTTAGTCCCATTATGTCAAGTTTCCCGCTGTGTGAAACAGCACTACAAACTGTTGAATGAAAAACAGCTCCCCACTGCGAGCTAAATCTTCAACGCTGTAAATGTTCTCTGCATCCTGTAAGCTGTCGCACTCCCAGCAAGCAAACTTTTTCTCCCGAGTTGTTTTTCTTGTCATATCATAGAGGTCAAATGTAAAAGATATTTTAAAAAGAAAGAAACTTCCATAATATTTGTCAAACAAACCTGAATTCTTTACAGTGACTGCCGGACTACAACGGCTTACTGTATTTTGCGAAACGGAACGAGGCCGGCACACGAAATGCAGGCACGGCTTTTTGAAGTTTGAATTCCTCTTCGCATCGTGGGTGCTCGCCTGTGGTGTAGTGGTTATCACGTCTGCCTTGAATGTAGGATACGAGACCAAGGTTCCGGTCCTCGCCGGCAAACCATATTTTGACAAAGTACGTTACATCTTGCCTTTGATATAACAGGTCACTACAGTGATCCTATGTAAAAATATGGCTGATTCACTTACTACGAATATCCCCTGCTGTCTATTTCATGATACAGAATTTATTTTGGTGAGCACAAGAAAGGCTAGCTTCTACAAGGAAAAATGGGAAAATGAACTGAACTGAACTGAACCGAACTGAACTTTATTTGAAGTGGAAAAACATACACTTAGCTATATGGCCTAGTTCAAAAACTTCACCAGTTAGTTTACAGGCATGCCACGATAAAAACGAATAAATAAATAAATAAAATAGAATTAAATAAGAGATAAAATTGATAAAAATAATTCGTTATATACAGGACATAAAAAGCAGTTTATGGATCTCATCATCGTAGTATTGATTCGTTTGCTAAAAGTTTTCTTAAAGTTTTAAAATCATATAGTGAAATAGTAAAATTAATAGTAAAATTGAGTAGCAATAAAAACAATGGATGCGTTGTGAAATAGAGTAGTAGCTTTGGGTATCTGTGATGTAACCGAGAGGCGCTACATCCGTTAAACTGAAGCCACCCCTGAAGGCACACGAGATTTTTAAATTGTCAGCACTTCTAAATAACAAAGAACATTTAAAAAACACACACACAATAATAACTGATAATAATAATAATAATAATAATAATAATAATAATAATAATAACAATAATAATAATAATAATAATAATAATAACAACAACAACAACAACAACAACAATAATAATAATAATAATAATAATAATAGCGCTCAATGCTCTTACAAGAAAAATAGTAAAATTGAGTAGCAATAAAAAATATTAACAGCAGACTGATCCCAACAGCGGAGGTGACGAGCTTGAGAAAACAAACAACAAAAGCTAGAATAACTGAAATATATTTGTTTTTTAAAAAAACAAATTTTTTTGCCCGATATTTCGGTTTGCAATACAAACCTTGCTCGGGGGCTGAACGAAAAAGAAAAGTGAGAAACATATAAGGATCGTTACAAAGAAGATTTAAAATATAAAATGCGTGACAATGATTGGTTGTTTAGGACTAAGTTACAAGTGTGAGACATGTCATTGGCGTGTTTCGTCACGTCTATTTATACCAAGAGGGTGCAATGTTTTAGCTTTGTTGATTAAATGAGCTTCACGAGCCTTTCTAAGTCACGTTTGCTGCGTATAAGTTCAAGCGGGATTAGTTGGGCGTCGTTGATTGAGTGGCCAGGTTGGTTGAAATGTAGCGAGACAGGAGTAGGGTTGAGTAGTTGATGGTGATTCAGGATAGATCTGCGATGCTCCCCGAAACGTTCATTAAGTTTGCGCTTTGTCTCCCCAATAAAAACTAAAATAAAAACTATGGATGTGTTGTGAAATAGTGTAGGATTAAAAAGAGAGGTGTTAAAAATTTTTTAAGCTGTCAACACTTCAATGTTGCAATTGGATGGGAGTGAGTTCCACAGTTTGGGCCCCAGACCGAAAACGACTTTTTGGGTATGGGCTGCGAGTTCTGATCGGAAGATTTTCGAGAATAAGAAGAATCTTCAAGGAATATTAATTATATTGAAATATTTTGAAGTAGTGATGACTTTGGTAACGAGTCTTTGTTTGCGAGCCTTGGCAGTAACTCTACCTAGCGCCCCTCTTTAGACAAAGACTGAAAACTCAAGGGGAATTCCTTTAAGTTTATCGGCAAGCTTTTCGGAATGATATCGGAGCAGCTGATGCAACATCATCGATGAAAGAGTAATGAGTTTTGACCACAAGTGATGACAGCATCCTCTTGATACTGTGATATCTCCTTCCGTTACGTTTTGCCACAATCTCTGAAAGAATTCCAAAGAAAGACGTGAACAAAAGCGCTTTAGAACGCCCGAGAAAAACTCTAACAAATCTACTTATCTTGGTGACCAGTTCAGTTTATGTAAACGAACGCAGGGGTTTCAAAAAGCATTCTTGTCAATCATTGACCCAAAACAAACAATTCAACATACAAGCTTCCTCTATCCATCTGCAGAAAATTCAAACCATGCTGGCTGATAATTATTCAAGTATGTGACGGAAAAGCAATAATGCTGCAAAGTATTAAGTTCCAACACGTCTCAAATATTTTTCAAATTTTGCGGTGACCAGCACTTTGACTTCCCAAGGCAACTCCAGGTAAATACAGCGAAATTTCTGAGTGTTCTAGATTCAAACCTATGTGATCTTGCTTGTGCATGCACTTTATACCTCAACTAATTACGATTTTCTTTTAACAGGCCGTTTTTGTACGTGGGAAGGAGAAGATTCGGCTGGAAATGACCCGAGTTATTGGTATCACCATTTGCCTCTTGATTTGCCTAACATATAGTCCTCTAGGCCTTTCGAAAGGTAAGCACTTTAAGAACAATCATTGTTTTCATAAATAGGCTCACTGATAACTGCATTTTGCGTTAATCTTCTACCGATATCTATGCTTTCCGGTATCTTTAGCATCAATCTCAAAAGCTAGCGATAGAGAGATTGAACCAAGTTGCCAAAAAGCGTGACAGTGGGAAAGGCAGAGTTATAGTTGTCTTGCTGCGACTAGTGAGGTGATCAGCAAGGAATGTCTTGTTTTCGGAACCGGCTAAAAATAATCAAATTGTTTAATTGTGTGAACACGATACTTGTCTGCTGCTTCCAGACACTTTTTCGTGCAATTATTTGGAAGCCGACTTTCAATCTCGAATTTAAATTCACACCAAATATATCCAAAACAAATAAAATGCAACGGAATCTCCCCTGCGCCCGTCTTCGCTTCGCTACTCGAGTGTTCGCGCTTTGTAAACGAAGGCCAGGTCAAGCAAGTCCGGGGGGGAGGGATTCCCATTTAAAAGTGACGGGGTTGATTGTCGTACCTTTTAGGGGTTAAAATTCGTGGTTTGGTACCCCTTAGGGTGCTTAAATCTAAAATAACTTCCGTCAGTGGTAGAGTGGTACCTTTTAGGGTTATCTTGTCATTCTATGTATGTCATTTATTTATTCTACCTACTTTTATCAAATTTGCTGTCATTGATATTGCATTTCTTAAATTGTTGTACATTGTAAGAGCATTGAGATTTTAATGTAATGCGCCAGAAATAAATTATTATTATTATAACTGACCCGTTCGGACCACGGTCGCAAAACAGAATTCTGGTAACTTTTAGGGGTTCTTTTCAAAATATCAGACGATCACCCCTATCAATTTTATATGGGAGTTTCCCCCCCCCCCCCCGGGCTAGCAATACGGCACGGAGACGGGTGCTTACGGAAGAAGCTCATTTAATAATAATCTTGCTGACAACTGTCTCCAAAGGTCAGGGACCTTAAAGGCCGTCCAAGGGAGATAAACATGGATCCGTTGTTACGCCTCAAACATTTTAGGTCGTCCATCTTAGACCAAAGCATGAAATTGTCACTATCCATTTTCAAAGCTGAGCGATACATTTTCGTACCCGATCCTTTTCAGGCACCCCAGTCGCTCACAGAAAACTTGTCCTCCACACCAGTGTTTAGATGTCCACTATGTTCATTTCTACTTCTCCTTGCTGCATTACGTATATTGTTATATCGGGGATCAGTTTGGTAGAGCGAGAAAGAGTAACACTCATCTTGAAGAAACACTTCATCCATGCCTTTTAAGCCAGACTACAAGGAAAAATAGGTTTTGAAATTTGAATGGGCATTTTTAAAAAGCGAACGCCTGTCATATTCCCTTCAGTAAAGGACGACGCTTGATAAGAAAAGATAAAACAAGTAGTTCTAAGAGGCTTAGGATTAATTAAATAAACAAATTACTAAATTTGTATAGCGCATAATTCCATGAGGAGATAATCAAATGTCCGCGCTTTACTGAGGACATTCTCCAGATCGATTTGGATTTGGAAATGTTGGAGTATACTCATCTTGAAGAACCATTTCATTCCTACCTTTAAAGTCAGACTCCAATAAAATTTGAATGAGCTGTTTTAAACAGCACAGGCCTGTTCTTGTTCACTTTAGACAAGTGTTTAAGTATTCATTAGAGGATTTTCCAGACTGGAATGTCTCCCAATCGTCTTACAGGCGCACGTAAATTCCTCATCTTTCGTTTGTTTGTTTTGGTGTGTTCCGGTGTCAGAGAAGGAAGCGAGGTAAAGATGACTAATAAAGCGAAGTAACGACGACGAATAAGGTTTAAAATGTCTGGATTTGCGCCTTCTGTGGGCAGACTGTAAACAGATGAATGAGCACTCGGGTTTCCGAGACTTACAAGATGTAGATAAAATTGCATGACTATAATTTGTTAGTCAAAGGTATCGGGTGGAGATAAGCTTATAGTTGTTATCACTGTATTAGATTATGAGAAATTTCAAACATCCAAATTAGGTTCCAAAGGTACTTCATATAAGGCATTGACCGGTGTGTTCATCAAGCCTGACCAAGGCATGACTATAGCGGTTACCAACACAGATTTGCTAAGACTTCACCACCATTTATAACACGCTCATATAATTACATTCAGTTCGCGAGAGTGGGGTGGGGGGGGGGGGGGGGGTAACTCCCTGGCATAGTGCTCTTTCTCCTGCGCCAAAGGGCTTGCCTTGTAAGCGCTTGAAATCGGTCTGAAATTGGGTTTGTAATTTGTCCTTCATGTATCACTTATGGCCGTTTGAAATGGCTTTAGTCCACGCTAGAAATCATAGGAGCGCTTGTCGGTTATGCTAAGCTACGATAGGTAACTAAACGGGTTCATGTGTGACTTGTCCTGTAAACCGCTTGGACTGATCAGCAATGTCGAAAGCGTTCTGTGAGGTGATGAGGAGAGAAAGATACCCAAACAACGTCTGTTAGTGGCATTTTGTAATTATCTATGGTTGACCTTGCACTTGCATATTTTCGTGTTCTCGGTTTGAGGTAACAAGTCAAACATTAACATTCGGGGTCCAGATTCACGCAGCACGCCTAAGTTAAGATGTTTTTCTTGACAAATGTCTATTGTTGGACTAACAATAGCCAATACTGTTTTTAAAATAACTGTCCAAATTCCCGCGCGCTGATTAGCTCGTAGCTATTGTCTACAAGAGTGCAGACAATAAAAATGACGTCAGATGTAACGCGCGCGCTTTCTCAACGAAAAAATTCAATTCAATTTCAATTCAATTCGTTTATTTTGCCATTAACCAAAAAAATACAACATAAATACATTATAGACGACACACAATATTCTTACTATTACAATGTTCATACTTAACTATTTACAATATTAAAAGGGTTAAAGGCTAGGAAGCCTATATAGAAGCCGGGGGCTTATTAACTATAAGCTTCCTAGAACTATAGGATAAAGCATAGAAGTTAAGGGTACTGATTGAAAATTCCAATTATTTTTTTTTTAAAGAAGAGAAAAAGAAAGAAAGAAAAAAAAAAAAAAAGAAAAGGTAAAGAAAAGGTGTGTAGCTCAACAAAGAGTCAATTTAACTTAGAAAGAAGGAATTTTTTAAGTCTTTTGCCAAACAAACTGATACTTTCACTGTTTTGAATTTCATGACTTAGCGAGTTGAAAAACGTAGGACCTTGAAACCGAATTGAGAATTTTCGAAAATTAGTTCGACAATAAGGTATATAGAAAAGGTTGGAATTTCTTGTTTTATAAGAATGTATTTGGCTTGCAAGAGTAAACATATCACGAAAATAATTTGGAAGTAAGCTTCTTTTAAAAAGATACATAAATTTACCTATTTGGTATAAATAAATGTCAGAGAATTTTAAAATCTCCTGTTCTTTAAAAAGAACATCGGTATGAGCATCAAAAGAAACTTTTGATATTATTCTGATTATCTTCTTTTGCAGAACAATAATGCGATTTAAATGAGACTGATATGTCGAAACACAATAAATTAAGTAAGGGTAAACTAGACTATAGTACAAGGAACGTAAGGAGGTTTAGGGGAGGCAAAAACTAGACTTATAAATAATACCTATTGATTTTGATATTTTTCTAGAAACACTAAGAATGTGAGGCTTCCATGACAAATGCTCATCGAGGATAACACCTAAAAATACTGTTTCTTTCACACGTTCAATTGTTCAAATAGCCAGTTTCGCTCGTACTTTTTCCACGTTATTATAAAAAACAAATTGACGGCAGTTTTCTATGGTCTATACTCTTATAGGCCATAAAATGACGCCATAAAATGTCCAAAACTTGGGAGTGAAACCACTCGCCTGTGGCTCGTGGTTACACTTGAGTTTTGAACATGTTATGGCGTCATTTTATGGTCTATAAGAATATAGACCATAGAAAAGTGCCGTCGATTTGTTAAACGATAAACAGTCTTAAGTCTTACGATTATTACAGTGCTGCGTTGGTGGGAAGTAGGAACGAATGTCTGGTTAAACAACAGAGTTGATAACTAAAGGTAGTGATGGACTCCTGCTAAAGGGAAAATGACCATCGTAAAGAGATTCGAGTGCTGACGTTTTGAGCGTTAGCCCTTCGTCAGAACGAATATATCTTAACTCAGGAGAAATTCGTGAACCTGGCTCCAATGCGCCAGCTGAATGTCAACAAACACCCCTGCAAAATAGCTCAAAGGCAAAATATTAATTTAGACTGAAACTTTTTATCGTCTTCAATTCTTAATTTTTATCCACTTCGTGGCTTGTCGCCAGAACGAAGCCTGGTGCTGCAAAGCATCTGGCCTTCTAATTTTATCGTTATGGAGAAATCGTTGTTAACTAATTCATGACCCTTTTTCATCTCATTTTAGAAACGAAATGGAAGAAACACGGACTACATTGGTGCACACCATCAGGAAGAAAGCTAGTCACCAGGGGCACGACTCCACGCCAATGTCGGAAGTATTGCGGTGATGGATGTGAAGCCGTTGAGTGGTGGAAGGGAGGAAAAAATGCATGCTACTTATGCACGAATTTAACACTTATTACGCGTTTCCCTCACGAGAGTGATATGTCCTATCCACCGATTGTCTTCGTTAAGAAATCCAGTGGTATGTGAAAGGCTGTTTTACTACTACTACTACTACTACTACTACTACTACTACTACTACTACTACTACTACTACTACTACTACTACTACTACTACTACTACTACTACTACTACTACTGCTGCTTCTTCTTCTTGTTTGTACACTTGTTTACTTCCACGACAAAACCTCTTGCCGCGTCTCAGACATATCATCCTGAACGATCGTGCCCTAAAATTGTGTCGGCCATCAAAATTGACCTTTCCAGCTGTCATGTTGAAGGGTTTTTCAACCTAATCAAAATGAAATAAAAACTCCCTTATCTGAAGTGAAGGAAATGAAGGATCGGAGGCCAGAAAATCGGTAGAACTCTCTTTATATTCCATCTAATGCATCGTATTACTAACTACCATACATGTTAAATTATGCTCCACATTGACTTGATTTAAAATTGAAATATTTAAAAAAAAAATGGCAATTACACTTCTTCTTTCGTGCTTCACATTTTTTACTTCATATAAATCACCTTGTATCAACTGACTCATGAAGGTTAAGAATTATTTACCCTGTTTATACCAAAACTGTATAACATTAAAGATCAGGATCCCGATACAAACCTCGTTACGCGGGATGCCCTGAAGGAGCATACCGTGTCTAAAAACGGGTCGATTTCTTTTTTTTCTTCCTCGTAGTCACAAATCGGTACATTAATTTATTACGCGGGATGCCCCGAGGGGGCATACCGTGTCTTAAAACGGGTCGATTTCTTTTTTTTACGCGGGATGCCCTGAGGGGGCATACCGTGTCTAAAAACGGGTCGATTTCTTTTTTTTTACGCGGGATGCCCTGAGGGGGCATACCGTGTCTAAAAAAGGGTCGATTTCTTTTTTACGCGGGATGCCCTGAAGGGGCATACCGTGTCTAAAAACGGGTCGATTTCTTTTTTACGCGGGATGCCCTGAAGGGGCATACCGTGTCTAAAAACGGGTCGATTTCTTTTTTTACGCGGGATGCCCTGAGGGGGCATACCGTGTCTAAAAACGGGACGATTTCTTTTTCCTCGTAGCTACAAATCTGCACATTAATTACGCGGGATGCCCTGAGGGGGCATACCGTGTCTAAAAACGGGACGATTTCTTTTTCCTCGTAGCCACAAATCTGTATATTAATTTATTCATTAAACTCTCCCCTCTCCTACTCGGGATGTATTGTTCTGATTGTCTTCAACAAAAGCAGGCCAATCAAAATCCATTCTTGTCGCTTATATTACGAGGGAGGGGACCCACTCAGCCCTACCTGTGTGACGTCAACGCATCATTTGATATATTTATCAAAAACGGATTAAATTTGTGGCGCGATATTGTTAACATGTTGTGGACTCAAGTGTGTTTTTTTCAAACGGAAATTTCACCATTTTGAAGAAGTGAATCGAAAGAATAACGTCTAAGAAGCACTCGACATCTAAAACGGTGGAAATTGGAGAGTTCCTGGCGAAGGAATCGTGCTTTCTTTGACAGTCTTAGACGACGATTGCAGACAGAAAAGAGGTCATTGAAAAGCTTACGTTATCGCAATGGAATTCCCGCAATTTCCCTTGAAACCCTGAGCACAAGGGAAACAACGTAACGCGATCGTCGTGACTCAAACTATTCCATTAGCAAGGATTGTTTTATAAATCTGCGAAACATACAGTTGGAATAAATGAATCAGCCGCAGCATCACGCGTAATGCCAGTATAGCAGGCATCTTGTTTATTCATTAAACTCACCCCTCTCCTAGCCGGGATGTATTGTTTTGATTGTCTTCAACAAAAAGCAGGCCAATCAAAATCCATTCTTGTCGCGTATATCGCGAGGGAGGGGACCCACTCACCCCTACCAGTGTGACGTCAAAGCATCATTCATTAATCTCGGATTAAATTTGGCGCCATATTGTTAACATGTTGTGGACTCAAGTGTGCCGTTTTCAAACGGAAATTTATCATTTTGAAACGGTAAATCAAAAGAATAACCTCTAAGAAGCCTTCGACACTTAAAACGGTGGAAATTGGAGAGTTCCTGGCGAAGGAATCGTGCTTTGTTTGACAGCCCCGAACCACGATAGGAGACAGAAAAGAGGTCATCGAGAAGCTTACGTTATCGTAACGGAATTCCCGAAATTTCCAGTGAGATCCTCAGTAGCGTAACACAAGGGAGACAACATAACGCGATCTTCGTGACTCAAAATATTCCATTAGCAATGATAGTTTTATCAATCGGCGAGGCAAACAGTTGGAATAAATGAATCAGCACCAGCATCTTCGAGAGTTCCTGGTGAAGGAATCGTGCTTTGTTTGACAGTCTTAGACCACGATGGCAGACTGAAAAGAGGTCACTTACATTATCGTAATGGAATTTGCGCAATTTCCCTCGAAACCCCGAGTAGCGTAACACAAGGGAGTAACGCGATCTTCGTGACTCAAACTATTTCATTAGGAAGGATAGTTTTATAAATCTGCGAAGCATACACTTGGGATAAATGAATCAGCCACAGCATCACGCGTAACATGTTCTGGACTCAAGTGTGGCGCCATATTGTTTATAACATATTCTGGACTCAAGTGTGCCGTTTTCAAACAGCAATTTCACCATTTTGAAGCGGCAAATCGAAAGAATAACTTCTAAGAAGCACTCGACATTTAAAACGGTGGAAATTGGTGAGTTCATGGCGAAGGAATCGTGCTTTGTTTGACAGTCTTAGACCACGACGCGAGACTGAAAAGAGGTCATTGAGAAGCTTACGTTATCGTAATGGAATTTCACTGATTTCCGGTAATAGTCTGAGTCGCGTAACACAAGGTAAACAACGTAACGCGATCGTCGTGACTCAAACTATTCCATTAGCAAGGATAGTTTTATCAATCGGCGAAGCATACAGTTGGAATAAATGAATCAGCCCCAGCATCACGCGTAATGCCAGTGTAGCAGGCATCTTGTTTTTCTTCGTAGTAGCTACAAATCGGTACATTAATTTATTCATTAAACTCTCCCCTCTCCTACTCGGGATGTATTGTTCTGATTGTCTTCAACGACAGCAGGCCAATCAAAATCCATTCTTGTCGCTTATATCGTGAGGGAGGGGACCCACTCACCCCTACCTGTGTGACGTCAATGCATCATTTGATATATTTATTAATGACGGATTAAATAGTCGCGCCATATTGTTTTAACATGTTCTGGACTCAAGTGTGCCGTTTTCAAACGGAAATTTCACCATTTTGAAGCGATAAATCGAAAGAATAACTTCTAAGAAGCACCCGACACGTAAAACGGTGGAAATTGGTGAGTTCCTGGCGAAGGAATCGTGCTTTGTTTGACAGTCTTAGACCACGACGCGAGACTGAAAAGAGGTCATTGAGAAGCTTACGTTATCGTAATGGAATTTCACAAATTTTCCGTAGCCTCCCACGCAGACGTTCTTGGGGGTTCGTCACGCGTTCCTGCCCTAAGAACGTCTGCGTGGGAGGCTAAAATTTCCGGTGATACTCTGAGTCGCGTAACACAAAGGAAACAACGTAACGCGATCGTCGTGACTTAAACTATTCCACTAGCAAGGATAGTCTTATCAATCGGCAAAGCATACAGTTGGAATAAATGAATCAGCCCCAGCATCACGCGTAATGCCAGTGTAGCAGGCATCTTGTTCATTAAACTCTCCCCTCTCCTACTCGGGATGTATTGTTCTGATTGTCTTCAATAACAGCAGGCCAATCAAAATCCATTCTTGTCGCTTATATCGCGAGGGAGGGGACCCACTCACCCCTACCTGTGTGACGTCAATGCATCATTTGATATATTTATTAAAGACGGATTAAGTCGCGCCATATTGTTTTAACATGTTCTGGACTCAAGTGTGCCGTTTTCAAACGGAAATTTCACCATTTTGAAGCGGTAAATCGAAAGAATAACTTCTAAGAAGCACCCGACACGTAAAACGGTGGAAATTGGTGAGTTCTTAGTGAAGGAATCGTGCTTTGTTTGACAGTCTTAGGCCACGACGCGAGACAGAAAAGAGGTCATTGAGAAGCTTACGTTATCGTAATGGAATTTGACAAATTTCCGCTGATAGTCTGAGTCGCGTAACACACGGAAAACAACGTAACGCGATCGTCGTGACTCAAACTATTCCATTAGCAAGGATAGTTTTATCAATCGGCAAAGAATACGTACAGTTGGAATAAATGAATCAGCCCCAGCATCACGCGTAATGCCAGTATAGCAGGCATCTTGTTTTATATGATTTCCTCTCCTAAGATCGTCCCATTTAGTTTTCCCTCAACGTTTGGTTAACTGATCTCATTTCATCTCCTCTCCTCTTATCTAATCCAGTCAAATCTCACCTAATCTAATCTGATCTGGGTTGGGTTGTTCGAAGCGCCCTTAGCGCTAATCCTGGTAAGCTACCATGACAACTTATAGGTTTTGTTCGCAGTTAACCCAGGATTAGCGCTAATCGAGCTTTGAACAACTCGCCCCTGATCTAACCTGATCTGATGTAGCTTGGGGGAACATTATGTTCTCCGCAACATCGCCCAGACCATGCCTTCATCCATCCACCTAGCACTTTTCCCGGTGTTTCTGTAGTTGATAGTCCTCTTGTTCATATTACTCGTCGTGTTTAGATTTTTGTCTAAGAAATATGGAAACAGTATAGACATGCTATAGTGACCTTGACTTTAGTATTCTAAGTGAGCAATTATGAATACTTAATGAATTACTAACGTGCCAAGGTGTGTACATTTCGGCTTACTAACGTCCAATTTTGAACCATAGTGATAGGTTATGAAGCTGCAGATCTATCTCTTATAAAGAGAATCCGTAAAATAAAGTGATGTCTTTTCATTCTTTGGTAAATTTTTCAGGTCACGTACTCATCCCTACCATTTTACCTACCACAAACGTTCCAACAACATCCGATGAAGGTATACCGACAACCTCTCCACAAGAAACAATTACTACACTTCCGCCAGACGAGGGAACGACCGTCATGTCCACACAAGAAAGAAAAACAGAGAAAAATGTAGCCATGATACCATCTACCCCAAAAGCCGTTTCACCCTCCACTGCTGTAGAACAACAAACACCAACATCACACGAAGAAGTAACAACGTCATCACCAGACGAGAAACCAACAACGTCGTCACCAGAAGAGGAAGGAACGACGTCATCACCAGACGAAGAAGGAACAACGTCCTCGCCAGAAGAGGAAGGAACAACGTCATCACAAGACGAGAAACCAACAACGTCATCACCAGACGAGAAAGCAACAACGTCTTCACCAGAAGAGGAAGGGAAGACGTCATCACCAGACGAAAAAGGAACAACGTCATCACCAGACAAGAAAGCAACAACGGCTTCACGAAAAGAAGAAGGGACGACGTCTTCACAAGAAGAGGAAGGGACGACGTCATCACCAGACGAAGAAGGAACAACGTCATCACAAGACGAAGAACGAACAACGTCATCACCAGACGAGAAAGCAACAACGTCTCCACCAGAAGAGGAAGGGAAGAAGTCATCACCAGACGAAGAAGGAACAACGTCATCACCAGACGAGAAACCAGCCGAAGAAGGAACAACTAAATCACCAGCCGAAGAAGGAACAACTGAATCACCAGACGAAGAAGGAACAACTGAATTACCAGACACAAAACCAACAACGGGATCACCAGACGAAAAACCAACAACTGATTCACCAGACGAAAAACCAACAACTGATTCACCAGACAAAGAAGGAACAACTGAATCACCAGCCGAAGAAGGAACAACTGATTTACCAGACAGAGAACAAACAACTGATTCACCAGACAAAGAAGGAACAACTCATTCACCAGACAGAAAACCAACAACGGCATCACCAGCCAGAGAAGGAGCAACGGAATCACCAGCCAAAGAAGGAACAACTGATTCACCAGACGAAGAAGGAACAACTGAATCACCAGACGAAGAAGGAACAACTGAATCACCAGCCGAAGAAGGAACAACTGATTCACCAGACGAAGAAGGAACAACTGAATCACTAGCCGAAGAAGGAACAACTGATTTATCAGACAGAAAACCAACCACGTCATCACCAGCCGAAGAAGGAACAACCGAATCACCAGGCAGAAAACCAACAACGTCATCACCAGCCGAAGAAGGAACAACTGAATCACCAGATAGAAAACCAACACCGGGATCACCAAACAAAGAAGGGACAACTGAATCACCAGACGAAGAAGGAACAACTGATTTACCAGACAGAAAACCAACAACGGGATCATCAGCCGAAGAAAGAACAACTGATTCACCAGATAGAAAACTAAAAACAGGATCACCAGCCGAAGAAGGAACAACTGATTCACCAGACAGAAAACCAACAACGGGATCACCGGCCGAAGAAGAAACAACTGATTCACCAGATAGAAAACCAACAACTGAATCACCAGCCGAACAAGGAACAACTGATTTACCAGCCAAAGAAGGAACAACAGAATCACAAGACGAAGAAGGGACAACTGATTTACCAGACAGAACACCAACAACGGGATCACCAGCCGAAGAAGGAACAACTGATTCACCAGACGAAAAACCAACAACGGGATCACCAGACGAAGAAGGAACAACTGATTTTCCAGACAGAAAACTAACAACGTCATCACCAGCCGAAGAAGGAACAAATGATTCACCAGACGAAGAAGGAACAACTATTTCACCAGACGAAGAAGGAACAACTGATTTACCAGACAGAAAACCAACAACGTCATCACCAGCCGAAGAAGGAACAACTGAATCACCAGATAGAAAACCAACACCGGGATCACCAGCCGAAGAAGGAACAACTGATTCACCAGACGAAAAACCAACAACGGGATCACCAGACGAAGAAGGAACAACTGATTCACCAGACGAAGAAGGAACAACTGATTTACCAGACAGAACACCAACAACGGGATCACCAGCCGAAGAAGGAACAACTGATTCACCAGACGAAAAACCAACAACGGGATCACCAGACGAAGAAGGAACAACTGATTCACCAGACGAAGAAGGAACAACTATTTCACCAGACGAAGAAGGAACAACTGATTTACCAGACAGAAAACCAACAACGTCATCACCAGCCGAAGAAGGAACAACTGAATCACCAGATAGAAAACCAATACCGGGATCACCAGACGAAGAAGGAACAACTGATTCACCAGACGAAGAAGGAACAACTGAATCACAAGCCGAAGAAGGAACAACTGATTCACCAGACAGAAAACCAACCACGTCATCACCAGACGAAGAAGGAACAACTGATTTACCAGACAGAACACCAACAACGGGATCACCAGCCGAAGAAGGAACAACTGATTCACCAGACGAAAAACCAACAACGGGATCACCAGACGAAGAGGGAACAACTGATTCACCAGACGAAGAAGGAACAACTGATTTACCAGACGAAGAAGGAACAACTGATTTACCAGACAGAAAACCAACAACGGGATCCCCAGACGAAGAAGGAACAACTGATTCACCAGACGAAAAAGGAACAGTTCAATCAGCAGACGAAGAAGGAACAACTTATTTACCAGACCGAAAACCAACAACGGAATCGCCAGACGAAGAAGGAACAACTGATTCACCAGCCGAAGAAGGAACAATTGATTCACCATCCGAAGAAGTAACAACGGAATCACCAGACGAGAAAGCAACAACTTGGTCACCAGACGAGAAAGTGACAACGGAATCACCGCAGGAGAAACCAACAACGTCATCACCGGCTGAAGAAGGAACAACTGAATCACCAGACAAAAAACCAACAACGGGATCCCCAGACGAAGAAGGAACAACTGATTCACCAGACGAAAAAGGAACAACTGATTCACCAGACAAAAAACCAACAACGGAATCCCTAGACGAAGAAGGAAAAACTTGGTCACCAGATGAGAAAGTCACAACGCAATCATTGGAGGAAAGGCCAATAACATTATCACCAGACGAAGAAGGAACAACCACATCACCAGACGAGGAAACAACAACGAAATCATTGGACGAGGAGGGAGCAACATCATTACCAGGTACGTCACTTGGACTGCCTAAAATGTCCTAAGGCGGGGGTACCCGAAGGTCGCCATCATAGAAGGCGCTTAAAAATACCTCAAAGCATTTGGATGTCTTTGACGAAATCTGTTTTACCTAATTCGTTACATTTATTCTGTTCATTTTAGAAACGAAATGGAAGAAGTACAGACTACATTGGTGTACGCCATCAGGAAGAACGCTAGTCGGGAGGCACACAACCGCACGTCAATGTCAGAAGTTTTGCGGTGATGGGTGTGATGCCGTTGAATGGTGGAAGCGAGGAAAAAATGCATGCTACCTATGCACGAATTTAACACTTATCACGCGTTTTCCACACATGGCTGATCAGTCCTTTCCGCCGATTGTCTTTGTTAAGAAATCCAGTGGTATGTGAAAGGTTATTTTACGTCGTCTTTCTTGTTGGGGGGGGGGGGGGGGGGGAGGTATTAAGAATATTTGTAGCCATTTATGATCACAACATGAATGGACCGTTATCTTAAAGTATTTTTCATATGAAAATATTGTTTACGACAATTAGCAAACATGATTTTCAGAGCAAATGGTTAAAATTATCATTAAAAATAACGATCGAGCTGCCTTGGTCGTCTCTCCGTTGGCTACGGGCCTGGAAACGCGTGGCTTAGCCATCAGAAGTATAATCTCTCTCCTTGTCTCCTCTAATTTCACAGTCGTATTACTGTAATTTTTTGTCAATGCCTCTCATCTCAAATGTCCTTGTTTAGCATTATATATCATTTCATCTGCTATCCTTTAATCTCGTGCCATTTAATGTAATCTAGCCAAATCTGAACCAATCAAACGTAATCGGATACAATCTCATCTCACGTATTTTTAATTTAACGTTATTTTGTTGTATTGTCTCCCAGACTACTTTTTCATCAGTTCATTCACGACTTTGGCGTTCTTAAAGTCGATAGTCCTTTTCGTTTAGACAACCTGAAAGATTGTTGTCTTTAGATTATTGGCCCAACAAATGTTAGCACAGTACAAAGTACGCCTCTCAGAAAGCAATTATGAATGTATAATTTAAGTAAGCTTTATAATTTCTAAAGTGGGTAGAAAGTCTCAGGTTGATATACCAAAGGTATACGCATTTTTGCTCACTACTGTCCAATTTTAAGCCATACTTATAATTTGAGGGGTTACAGAATTAGTTGCTACTCAAAACGAGAATTCATACATACTAAAACAAAGTCTTTTCATTCTTTGGTAAACTATTCAGGCCACTTACTCATCCCCACCACGTTACGTACAACACAACGTATCCCAACAACATCAGATGAGGGGATACCACCAACCTCATCGAACGAAACAGCGACTACAATTCCCCTTGACGAAGGAACAACCGTAATGCCCACAAGAAAAACACCATCCGAAGAAAATATACCAATAACACCATATTCTACAACAGTTGTCTCGCCTTCTGCTACTGTACAAGAAGAAAGACCGTCAATCGTGACTGAAACAGACAGGAACACTTCTTCACAAACCAAAGAGAGAACAACAACAATTCCACGAGAGAAATCAACCACGTCCTCACCGTACAAACAAACAACAACGTTGTCACTTGACGAGGAAGCAACAACCTCATCATCTGACGAGGAACCGACAACCAAGTCACCTGACGAGGAAGAAACAACCTCCTCACTTGACAAGGAAGCAACAAGCTCATCACCTCAAGAGAAAGCAACAACCTCATTACCTGACGAGAAAGCAACAAGCTCATCACTTGAGGAGGAAGCAACAACCTCCTTGCCTGAGGAGAAAGCAACAACCTCTTCACCTGAAGAGGAAGCAAAGAGCTCATCATCTGACGAGGAAGGAACAACCTCATCACCTCAAGAGGAAGCAACGACCCCCTCACCTGACAAGAAAGCAACAACCTCCTCATCTGACGAGGAAGCAATGAGCTCATCACCTGACGAAGAAGCAACAAGCTCATCACCTGACGAGGAAGGAACAACCTCCTCACCTGAGGAGGAAGCAACAACCTCCTCACCTGACGATGAAGCAACGACCTCCTCACCTGACAAGGAAGCAACAAGCTCATCACCTGACGAGGAGGCAACAAGCTCGTCACCTGACAAGGAAGCAACAACCTCCTCATCTGACAAGCAAGCAACAAGCTCATCACCTGACGAGGAAGAAACAACCTCATCACCTGAAGAGGAAGCAACGACCCCCTCACCTGACGAGAAAGCAACAACCTCCTCATCTGACGAGGAAGCAACAAGCTCATCACCTGACGAGGAACCCGCAGCCCCGTCACCTGACGAGGAAGAAACAACCTCCTCACTTGACGAAAAAGCAACAAGCTCATCACCTGAAGAGGAAGGAGCAACCTCCTCACCTGACGAGGACGCAACAAGCTCATCACCTCACGAGGAAGCAACAACCTCCTCACCTGACAAGGAAGCAACAACCTCATCACCTGACGAGGAGGCAACAAGTTCATCACCTGGCGAGCAAACAATGACCTCCTCACCTGACGCGCAAGCAACAACCTCATCACCTGAGGAGGAAGCAACGACCTCCCCACCTGAGGAGGAAGCAACGACCTCATCACCTGAGAAGGAAGCAACGACCTCCTCACCTGACGAGGACGCAACAAGCTCATCACCTCACGAGGAAGCAACAACCTCCTCACCTAAAAAGGAAGCAACAACATCATCATCTGACGAGGAGGCAACAAGTTCATCACCTGGCGAGCAAACAATGACCTCCTCACCTGACGTGCAAGCAACAACCTCATCACCTGAGGAGGAAGCAACGACCTCATCACCTGAGGAGGAAGCAATGACCTCATCACCTGCGGAGGAATCAACAACCGCATCACCGGACAAGAAAACAACAACCTCACTACCTGAGGAGGAATCAACGACCCCATCATCAGACAAGAAAACAACAACATCATCACCTGACGAGGAGGTAACAATCTCATCACCCGGGGAGGAATCAACAACCTCGTCAACTGACCAAGAATCAACAACTTCATCAACTAACGAGGAAGCAGCAACCTCATCATTTGAAGAAAAAGCGACAACAGTTGTCTTGCCTTCTGCTACTGTACAAGACGAAAGACCGTCAATTATGATTGAAACAGACGGGGACACTTCTTCTCAAATGAAGGAGAGAATAACAGCACTTCCACAAGAGAAATTAACCACTTCCTTGCCATACCAACAAGCAACAACGTTATCACCTGACGAAGAAGCAACAACCTCATCATCTGACGAGGAATCAACGACCCCCTCACTTGACGAGGAAGCAACAACCCTATTACCTCAGGAGGAGTCAACAATCTCATCACCTGACCTGGAAGAAACAACCTCATCACCTGACGAGGAACCCACAACCTCACCACCTGACGAAGAATCAACAACCGTATTACCTGACAAGGTATCAACAAACTCATCACCTGAGAAGGAAGCAACAACATCATTACCAGGGAAGGAAGTAGCCACCTTATCAACTCACGAGGAACCAACAACCTCGTCACCAGAGAAGGAATCAACAACCTCATCACCTGACGAAGAACCAACAACCCCATTACCCGACGAGAAAGGAACCACCTCATTATCTGACGAGTTATCAACAACCCCATCACCTGACGAGGGAGGAACAACCCCCTCATCTGACAACGCAGCAACAACCTCATCAACAGACGAGAGAACAACAATCTCATTACCTGACCAGGAAGTAACAACACCATCACTTAAGGAGGTGTCAACAAGAGCATTACCTGACGAGGAACCAACAACCTCATCACCTAATGAGGAAAAAACAGCCCCATCACCTGACGAGGAAGGAACAACCTCATCAGCTGACGAGGAAACAACAGCCCCATTACCTGACGACGAAGGAACAACCTCATCACCTGACGAGGAAACAACAGCCCCATTACCTGACAAGGAAGCAAAACCCTCATCACCTGACGAGGAAACAACAGCCCCATCACCTGATGAGGAAGCAACAACCTCATCACCTGGCAAGGAAGAAACAACCTCATCACCTGACGAGGAAGGAACAACCCCTTCACCTGACGAGGAGGCAACAACCTCATCAACGGACGAGGGAACAATAACCTCATTACCAGACGAGGAAGTAAAAACACCATCACTTAAGGAGGTATCAGCAACCCCTTCACCTCACGAAAAACCAAAAACCTCATCACCTGACGAGGAGGTAACAACCTCATCACCTGAAGAGGAAGGAACAACATCATCACTTGAGGAGGTATCAACAACCCCATTACCTGACGAGGAAACAACAATCCCATCACCTAACGAGGAAGGAACAACTTCATCATCCGACGAGGAAGCAACAACCTCATCACCTGACGAGGAAGCAACAACCTCATCAACGGACGAGGGAACTACAACCTCATTACCTGACGAGGAAGTAACAACACCATCACTTGAGGAGGTGTCAATAACCCCATTACCTGATGAGGAACCAACAACCTCATCACCTGACGAGGAAGGAACAACCCCCTCACCTGGCAGGGAAGCAACAACTTCCTCAACGGACGAGGGAACAACAATCTCATTACCTGACGAGGAAGTAACAACACCATCACCTGAGGAGGTATTAACAACCTCTTCACGTGAAGAACAACCAACAACCTCATCACCTGACGAGATAACAACAGCCCTATCACCTGACGAAGAAGCAACAACCTCGTCAACGGACGAGGGAACAACAACCTTATTACCTGACGAGGAAGTAACAACACCATCACTTGAGGAGGTATCAACAACTCCTTCACCTGACGAAGAATCAGCAACCTCATTACCTGACGAGGTAGGAACAACCCCCTTACCTGACGAGGAAGCAACAACCTCATCAACGGACGAGGGAACAATAACCTCATCACCTGACGAGGAAGTAACAACACCATCACTTGAGGAGGTATCAACAACCCCTTCACCTGACGCGGAACCAACAACCTCATCACCTGACGCGGAACCAACAACCTCATCACCTGACGAGGAAGCAACAACCTCATCACCTGACGAGGAAGCAACAACCTCATCACCTGACGAGAAAGCAACAGCCCCATTACCTGACGAGGAAGGACCAACCTTAACAGCCCCATCACCTGACGAGAAAGAAACAACATCATCACCTGACGAGGAAACAACAGCCCCATCACCTGAAGAGGAAGGAACAACCTCATCACCTGACGAGGAAACAACAGCCCCATCACCTGACGAGGATGGAACAACCTCATCACCTGGCAAGGAAGAAACAACCTCATCACTTAATGATGAAGCAACGACCTCATCACCTGACGAGGAAGGAATAACCTCATCACCTGACGAGGAAGCAACAACCTTATCAACGGACGAGAGAACAACAGCCTCATTACCTGTCGAGGAAGTAACAACACCATCACTTAAAGAGGTATCAGCAACCCCTTCACCTCACGAGGAACCAACATCCTCATCACCTGACGTGGAGGTAACAACCTCATCACCTGAAGAGGAAGGAACAACATCATCACTTGAGGAGGTATCAACAACCCCATTACCTGACGAGGAAACAACAGCCCCATTAGCTAACGAGGAAGGAACAACCTCATCACCTGACGAGGAAGCAACAACCTCATTACCTGATGAGGAAACAGCTCCATCACCTGACGAGGAAGCAACAACCTCATTAACGGACGAGGGAACTACAACCTCATTACCTGACGAGGAAGTAACAACACCATCACTTGAGGAGGTGTCAACGACCCCATTACCTGACGAGGAACCGACAACCTCATCACCTGACGAGGAAGGAACAACCCTCTCTCCTGACCAGGAAGCAACAACTTCCTCAACAGACGAGGGAACAACAAGCTCATTACCTGACGAGGAAGTAACAACACCATCACTTGAAGAGGTATCAACAACTCCTTCACCTGACGAGGAACCAACAACCTCATTACCTGACGAGGTAGGAAAAACCCCCTCACCTTACGAGGAAGCAACAACCTCATTAACGGACGAGGGAACAATAACCTCATTACCTGATGAGGAAGTAGCAACACCATTACTTGAGGAGGTATCAACAACCCCTTCACCTGATGCAGAACCAACAACCTCATTACCTGACGAGGAAGCAACAACCTCATCACCTGACGAGGAAGGAACAACATCATCATCTGACGAGGAAGGAACAACCCCTTCACCTGACGAGGAGGCAACAACCTCATCAACGGACGAGGGAACAATAACCTCATTACCAGACGAGGAAGTAAAAACACCATCACTTAAGGAGGTATCAGCAACCCCTTCACCTCACGAAGAACTTACAACCTCATCACCTGACGAGGAGGTAACAACCTCATCACCTGAAGAGGAAGGAACAACACCATCACTTGAGGAGGTATCAACAACCCCATTACCTGACGAGGAAACAACAATCCCATCACCTAACGAGGAAGGAACAACTTCATTACCCGACGAGGAAGCAACAACCTCATCAACGGACGAGAGAACTACAACCTCATTACTTGACGAGGAAGTAACAACACCATCTTTTGAGGAGGTGTCAACGACCCCATTACCTGACGAGGAAGGAACAACCCCCTCACCTGGCGAGGAAGCAACAACTTCCTCAACGGACGAGGGAACAACAATCTCATTACCTGACGAGGAAGTAACAACACCATTGCTTGAGGAGGTATCAACAACCTCTTCACCTGACGAACAACCAACAACCTCATCACTTGACGAGGTAACAACAGCCCCATCACCTGACGAAGAAGCAACAACCTTATCAACGGACGAGGGAACAACAACCTCATTACCTGACGAGGAAGTAACACCATCACTTGAGGAGTTATCAACAACCCCTTCACCTGACGAGGAACCAACAACCTCATCACCTGACGTAAAAACAACAACTCCATCTCCTGACGAGGAAGGAACAAGTTCATCGCCTTACGAGGTGTCAACAACGCCGTCATCTGACGAGGGACCAACAACCTTATCAATGAATGAGAAAAAAACAACCTTATCAACTGACGAGGAAATAACAACAGCATCACCTGACGAGGTAACCACAGCAGCATCACCTGATGAGGAATCAACAGCCTCACATCCTGATGAGGAAGCAGCGACCCCATCAACAGACGAGGAAGCAACAACCTCATCATCTGACGAAGAAGAAACAACCGCATTACCTGATGACGCGGAAGCAACAACCACATCACTTGACGAGGAAACAACAACCTCATCACCTGACAATGAAGAAACAACATCACCTGACGAGGAATTAACGACTTCTTCACCAGGGAAGGAAGCAACATCCTTATCAGCTGAAGAGGAAGCAACAACCTCGTCACCTGACGAGGAAGAAACAACATCATCACTAGATGAAGAATCAACGGAATCTCCAGAGGAAGAAGGCGCAACACTGTTATCTCAACAAGGGTCGACAATTGCCACACCAACGTCTTCTTTTGTGGAGGTGAGCGTCTCGTCCTTTCTCGTGTTTTACATTGAGATGTCCATATATGAAAATCGAAAAGGTCAAAATTGGTTTTGCATGGGTCGATTATTCCATTTAAGTTCGAGAAATGAAATGAAAGGGTATAGTAACGTTTAATTTAAAGTGAAGGAAGTCTTTGTTTTTTAATTTAAAACAGTCGCTTGATACATGGACTGAAGATGAAACATCTTTTAGTTACCCCAAAGTTTTGAAATAAATGTAATCTAAAAGGACATTGAAAAATGAATACTTCGCACTGAAACGTATTTTTTCTTAGGACACTCTACCAAGCACTCCTCGAAATGTAAGGGTCAAGGCTCTCTCGGAAACGGAACTCGAGGTGACCTGGGAACCACCGAGTGAAACTGGAGGAGTAATTGTTTTTTACAGAGTCACAGTTACTGACGTCAAAGAAGGTATCTATTTTTTCATAAATGTAGGATTATTTTACTTTTTTCTTGCAATTCCTCCTATAAAATATATTGCCTAGTACACGCGATATGTCCCGATAAGGCGCCTTTGTCTATCCTGAACAACTATTTAAGTTTTCTTTGGTTAGTTCAGTGTATTCTCTTGACTAGCGTCCCCATCCCCCCTCCCTAATGACAATGAAACACCTTGGAAAACGCTTCTTCTTATAAACAATAAACACAAATGCCTCCGACAGCTATTAAGCGATAACAAAGCGTGGATGAATGAAGACAACATTTTCATTGCTGCTGCAGCTTTGCCTTGCCTGGTATTTCAGCGGGGGCTGTTGTAGTTTAATGGGGGTAAAATGAAATACGTTTCAGAGAACCTATCGTCGTAGCGTCGTTGATGAATTTCTTATAGCTTTCACTACATTACCTACTTTTTCTCAAGTTTTATTGTCACTTGAAAAAAGTCATCCTCCTGTCATGATGCTCGAACATTCTGCTCCCTTGCGTTTTAGGCCTCGTTGTCCAGCGTTCGCTTCAATCGCCTGGAACCGATCTAACCCTCGTTGTGGAGTTTCTCAGCCCAGAGACACTGTATAAGGTAGCCGTAACGGCAGGTAATCAGCGCGGAATAGGACCATGGTCAGGGGATATTTACATCGAAACCCCAAAGTTCATAAAGGCAAGAATTGAACCCACGGAAACACCGATTACTTCTGCAGAAGGTAAAATGCAATAATGCTTTGCTCTAGCTAGGGGTTGAATGAGTGGGCCGACGGAATGATGGACAAGCATATTGCCGGAAGGGCAGAATGACGAACAGACGAAGAGAAGGGGAGAAAAAGGGAGTTGCGACGTCCGCAACAACAAGGGAGTGAACACACACGAAGGCGGCCCTACTTGTGGTCGTGTTGGTAACATTTGTGAGTAGATACTGCACCCACTGAAACGCCTTATCAGTTTTCATCACCGTAGTCATCCGCTTTTCAACTGCAATGAAAACCCTTGTGCTTGATAATGTATTTACGATTTCTGGCTTGTTGAGACATTCCTCACGAGCAGTTTGCGACTTGGGAATTACGAGACAAAACTGAGTTATCATATTAATATTGAATAGATTTTTACAGGCAAGACTCGTGATTCCCATTTACAGTACAAACGAAGGCTTCTGGTAAGGTCTCCTGACAGAGTATATCCTAAAGCTTTTTTTATCTTCAACAGACAAACTGAAATCTTGCATGAATATCGAGAATGATGAGGAAATGTACATGTTAAACGCAAGCCATGGCAAGTGGCCTCACAACGGGTTGTGCCGAGTTCCCATGGACTCCAACGCATCCAAGCATGACACTTACAGGGTGTCCGTTGACTTGTATGTGCCTGAAAGTAAAGGATCCAATGGCGATATTTACTTCGGTGTTTTCTTAAACGCCGTAGATGAAGACAATTTTGATTTTGTACTCTTCAGGTAAAATTAAACATTAAACAAAATTAAGAATATTAAGGTACGGCTAATCAGAAACGATAGGTTGACTGCTTAGCCTCGTACTGTAAAACTGATCAGTAAAACCACGAAGCCAACCGAAAACCATATTCATACATTTTCTTATTCTTTCCATCCATTTTTTACTATTTTACAATTAGATGAAAGCGTTCGGTGTATTCGACCACCATTTAAAGTTGAGACGAATCAAATTCCATAATTCTCCTTTTTGTTTTAAAAACTGTTTGTTAATCTCATGGCTTAATTTCTCAGATTTGGTACAAGCGGCAACACGTGCTTCCAAACCGGTCTTATCCAGCAAGGCCAGCTAAACTGGTTTGGATCTCAAACCGGTTCCTGTCCATATGGCCCTCCGCGGAAGGCGCGATGGATTCACACCACTCTTGAGGTCAGAGACTCTGACGTCACAGTTTTCCTAGATGGAGTTCACGTGACCTCTTTTAAAGGCCGCTTGTCTCCTAAGGCGGCTGGTGGTGTGGCACTGGCTAATCACCATGGCAATGTAGCGCGATTTAAGGACTTTACTATCACTGACTTGCCTTCACTGCCTTTTGAAATCAAGAGTTGCGCTTCTCTCCAGGATCACACTGAGTATTATTCTCTAATCAACCAAAATGATGTCTGGTCACAAGGATTCTGTCGCGCTCTTTTAAAGGAAACGCCTGTGGAAGACAGCATTAGTTACCAGATTTCGGTGGATTTGTATAGCGAGGTGGACTGGAGTGGAGATAGACTCGCGTACCTGGGAATCATATTCAACGCACAAGACATTAATAACGCCGACTTCGTTTACTTCAGGTAATGAACTCTCTTGTTTATTAAGGAGCTTTGGTTTCTTTTATGCAGCTTTATAGCTTAAGGTGGGGGTTCACCTGAAAGCCGTTTTCACGCCGCTTAAAATTGGTCAAATGGAAATATCTTGAAAGAAATGTGATGGTATATTTCCAGCCTGGTGAATGAATGAGAATGATGATTATTCTAGAAAGTGACGCAGGCATACTCGGAAAAAAGAATTCCGAGTGCTCCTATCAGGAGTCGAACCTAAGACCTTCCGATTACTAGTTCGGATGCTCTACCACTGAGCTACAGGAGACTCGTGGGAGCTAAGGCCATTGGAAATATCTTGTTTGCATTTCAAGCAATACAAAAACCCTCCATTCATAACACAAATCAATGATTTGGGGTGTTTTATGAATTTTTGGGTGATTTTTAGGTATATTTGGAAGGAAATAATTTGTCTTGAAGGATTGGTAAAATTAAGAGAAATAAGAAATGTTGCAGATTTAGTGAATTTTTAAAATTAAAATTTGTAGTTAATAATTAATAGACGGATACCAAGTTGGTCCACTAGCAACCTGGGGTGCTCTTGCGTGGTTATCGACTGTCTGTTAGTGTTCCAAAAATCATTTTCTTTCTTCTATCCATTCTTAAAACCTCTTCAAATTTCACTCAAATTCAGGTAGAGCCCAACCTTAAGCAAAGGGAATATATGTAAGACTTTACACGGCAAATTGAAGTTCAAAAACTCGTTTTGGCAAACATAACGTGGCTTATGTGACCGTTCTACAACACTTCTAAAGTTGTTACTGTTTGCTGTTAGCGAAACCGTCGGTTCTTAGAAGGAGCAGTCACAAAGTCATTACTGCTAACATAGCCGCCTTAAAATAAAACCCAGCAAATTGAAACTAACTTACTTCAAAGTTGGAGCTCCATTGCAGTGTTAGAATCATCACTGAAATATCTTATTATCAACTCCCCTCGGTGCTTTTCAGGGCTAATTTACAACACTGTCTGTGGGTCTTTTGCCACGCTTCTTGTGGCGCAGTTTACAATTAATGAAGTAATGAGTTATGAATGCCCCCTGACGTGAATGTGAATTTGAGATAGACACTAGAAGTTGTTACTGCCAGAGATTTGTCACGTCCCCAGTAGTTCTCTTACGTCCCTTTTACGTTCAGAGTCAGATTGTGTGAAAATACTGTGAGATGTGGCCTTCGGTTTTTCTTCCTTATCTCGTCCTTATCCTAGATGACTAGAAAGCCTTACCATTTGCAGATGTCAAGATGTCAAAACAAAGTCAGCACTTTCTCCTCAGTTATTTAAAGACCCTGAATGTTGGTCCGGCTGGGAATCGAACCTGGGCCTACCCCCAGAGGGGG
This sequence comes from Pavona decussata, assembly GCF_977016875.1. NCBI lineage: Eukaryota > Metazoa > Cnidaria > Anthozoa > Scleractinia > Agariciidae > Pavona > Pavona decussata. The sequence continues at coordinate 362,106 of NW_028145755.1, forward strand.
TACTCCGGATTTCAATAGACGGGGATGATCGAAGGATATTTTTGGGTTTGAAATTTTCGATTCCGGGATTTTTGTGGGTATGGAAATTTGGTTATTGTTGAAACAGAAGTTGTTCTTGGGTGTCTCGAGTGTTGTTAGAATGACTACCAGATACGGAAAAGATTACTTCAGATGGTATGATGAATAAACAAACACAAACATTCAATTTCTAATGTTTTTATTTTTTGTGTTATATTATTTAATGCTTTCTGAAAATTTTTAAGGCTCGGAAATTCGGCATGGGAATTTTTTCAGGGTTAATTTTTTGTCCAGGGATTTTTTTGGGTTTTGTTGAAAGCCCTAGGGATTTTTTGGGGTTTTGATTTTTGCCCCCATTCGATCACCCCCGTCACTTGAAATCCGGAGTGCCCCCCCCCCCCCTCCCTGGGAGCCTACTGCCCCACAGTCTGGTACTCAACCAACTGAGCTAACCAGGCGGTGGCAGAATTTCCGCTCTAGACTAGAATAATGTATTTCTGTTCTTTAAAGAGACTAGTTGTGATGCTGGCAATAACTGCGTCTGATCGCGAAGTTATTCTATTTAGAAAACCCGCCCGGATTTAATGCAAAGTGTTGCGTTTTTTTCAGACCATTCTGGAAGGACCATTGTTATCAGACAGGGTACCTGATGGGAGGCCGTGAGATGCGAGAAGGTTCCAAAACAGGGCACTGTTCTTGCACCGTAAGAAGCGGAAAATGGTTCAACGCGCGTTTGAAGATTCGGGGGAATAGAGTTAATGTGATAATGAACAACAAACCCGCAGCAACCTTCAAATCACATTATCACGCGAACAGCAAGGGCAGTGGTATTCTTGTCACTGGTGGTTCCTGGAAGTCCATCCGTTTCAGGAATTTTGTGGTGACGTCACTTCCGGAACTTCCATTTCTTCCGAAAAACTGTCAGAGCGCAAGGGCTGCCGGCAATGTCTTCAAGGTCATGGCGTACAGCGGTGAAGGAGACGACACCGATCAGGGAATATGCCGAGTACTGTATCCTAAAGTTGTTCAGGGCAGCAGCTACGTCATAAGTGTCAATATTTACGCCCAGGGGAATGTGCTGGGAGGGAAATACGGGATCATATTCAATGTAAAGAATGCGGACACCTTCGAGTTTGTTTACTTCCGGTGAGTATTTTTACAACAGAGAGATTAAGCAACACGTTTCCGGCAAACTGCAAACGGCAGAAATGACCACGTGACCATGTTTACCTTACATTTGCCATTCGCTGTTTTCAGTTTTTCAAAAAAATTGAGTAGTTTTGCGTTAGCATCAAAGGCTAGAATTATCTTCTACTGTTTTCATCTATGTACTCATTTTTTCAAGAAAACATAAACGCGAATCTCACGTTTGCCGTTTCCCGTAAACGTGGTGCTTAATCTCTCTAATAACTGTCAAAATTCCCTCGCGCTGATTGGCTCAAAGCACAGACAATAAAAATGAACGTCAGATGTAATACGCAGGCTTTCTCAACGGAAAATAAAGCTAATTCCCCTAGTACATTTTCCATCTTATTGTTAAAAAACAAATCAGCGGCAGACATAGACCATAGACCTTAGAGCAAGAAAACTGCCGTCAATTTTTTCACTACTCATGCAAGAAAGAGCGGTTAGTGGGTGTTAATTTTCTTCGAAGGCTTTTGAATGGACAGACGACCGCTTAGCGTGAACCACCTTCCGTATACTTTTAGTCATTCCAGTTAAAACGGGTACATGTTGCATCCTTTTCAATGCCATAACATTACGTCAACAACACAAAGATGAAGTGCCAGTCATTAGTTACAGAAACACGGAAATGTAATTGTCATTGTAGGGCGTGAAATTCACTTTTTTCCAGGAGCGATCACGCTGTTGCAGCTGTTCAAACTGACTTCAGCATCTTTTCGTTTGAGTATAGAGTGTTTTCACATGACGTCACGGCGGCCATGTTGGTGTCCCAAACAAAACCTCTGGGAATTGAACTCTATGCAAATACTTTCTTTTGTTTCAGTAAACCAATATGGCCGGTAGTCACGTAAATGAAAACGCTCTATAGTATCGTCCACTAACATGTTGTGTTGTACTATTTGTTACCAGGCCCTTCAGCCGCGGTGATTGTGTTCAAGCGGGTCACCTCCATAACGCCAAAGTCAAAACATATTCTAAGCTTAAAAATTTGTCATGCGCATACGGATTTCTGAGAAGCGGAACTTGGTATAACGTCCGTGTCAAGGTGACCGGAAGTGACGTCAAAGTTCTAATTGATGACGTGGACTTGGCCGTTTTCAAGAGTCAATTTGAAGTGAATGGGCGAGGAGGAATCATACTCAGCAGTGGTTTCAAGAGGAAAATAAGCTTTAAAGACTATCGTATTTTAATCAAATAAAGGCCTTGTTGTCTGAATAATCACAGGATCATATCGGCACGAGTTAAAACTGTTGAAATACAGTCTAAACTCTAACAGAATGAGGGTATATAACCCTCCTTGGATTCTGCGAAACTAAGGGAAAAGAACAACTTCTCGCAGTTCATAGCTGACCGACGTAAAAAAAATTTATCCCGCAAATATTTAATCCCGTTTTTAAAGTACATTGTCGCATTTGCATTTCGCTGTTATCCTTTGCGTTGCAGTTCATACTACAATGGACTCTTTGCATAAATGGCCTTAAATTTGAATAACAATACTTTATACATCCTAAGCCTCACATTCATGTGAAAAATCCTTTTTCTGGAAACCTAAACACGAGGCTTAGGATGTATCAAGAATGGTTATTTAAATTTGGGTGCCATTTATGCAAAGGGTCTACAGGCCACTTCCGAGTTGCTGTGAACCTCATTATGAAAACGAGGCTAAGTGCAATGCTTTTCATATGAAAATTAATAAGCGGGTTAGTTTCTAAAGAACTGGTGATGAGTCGGTGAGGAGTAGAAACGTATGAAAATTAGTTTTGTTGCCTTTGAATGAAAACTAATTTTTCATAATAAAATCTTTGCACGAAGCCTCGCTTTCATATTGAGGTTCAAAGGAACTGAAAATGGCTTACATTCACCTCGCTGTTTTCCAATTGACAGGGTTTGAAAAAAGTTCAAAACGTAAACAAACGAAAAAAAGACCAAAAGAAGGTTAGTATTGTCTAACCGAAATATTGGGCAATAAAATTATTTTAGCTGTCCGATCAGCCTTGCATTTAATTTTACGTTTTAAAAAAAGACCACAAGGATAAAAGTTACTTAGCCTCGAGCTCGCCGTCTGTATATATGAACTTAATTTGACTTATGTATCTTGCTTGATGTATCAGCAGGCTGTCTCATAATGTAGCTGTTAATTAGCGAGACTAAGTGAATTCCAACAGTGTCGATTTCCCCCCACCCGGGCCCTTGTAGTTCATTTTTCAACATCAATGACGGATCACATTTTTAACAATGTCCGTCAAAGAGATTGGGCATAAGTCTACCCAGGCCTATTTGACGTTCATGTGATTTTCACCTCATGATAAACTACCACTTCCTCTGAATGATATGTTCATCGGAAAGACGATATAAAATGGTTGATGGATCCACAGCACAAACGGTCGGAACGATTATAAGAAAAATTATTTTTTTCTGAGACTTAGTTGGGCCTGAATAAAGTTTGATTGAGCTCAGAAACGAAGATATCAATTTACTCAGATTATTCAGCGAAATAAATCAAATAATCCATTGTGTTGCCGTGTTTACAAAAAGGGTACAACAAACATGGATTAACCTCCAATCGATTACTGTTCCATACAGCAAGAAAATATATAATGTTACAATGTAATCTGGTTAAACTAAATCTGAAAATGGATAAATTTAAAAGAACTTAGCCCGATCGCTGTTGAGGGCTTTGAAACATTTACCCTTGAAAGTTCTCTTTGATAGGATTTTGCTAATAAAATATAGAGTGTTTTCACATGACGTCACGGCGGCCATGTTGGTGTCCCAAAACAAAGAAATGGCGGCCATGTTGGTGTCCCAAACTAAACCTCTGGGAATTGAACTCTATTTTTATGCAAATACTTTCTTTTATTTCATTAAACCAATATAGCCAGTAGTCACGTGAATGAAAACACTCTATACCCGAAGTAACTCTTGTAAAAACATTGCCACTCAAGCTGTTTCGTTGCCATGCCAAAGGAATGAATAAAAACAGACCAAAATCACTGTTATTATTGTTGACCTTTCTAAAGTAGAATACATTCTTGCGAAAAGGCAATATAAATTAACTACACTGGCCAATGAGAAGCTAAGCAAGACTAAAACCATTTGTAGTTTGCTTGCACGCGTTTTCCCGGGCTTTGTAATTTGCGTCTGCTGTGATTGGCCAGATCAACAAGTTTTTTTTGACACGATTATGCCGACAAAAGACGGTTTTCTAGTCTATGGTCGTCCAAACGTTTCAATATTCGCTAAGTTGTATTCGCTGTCGCTCAATTACATTCGCTGTTGCTAATACTTATTCGCTATCGCTAAATTGAACATTCACTGTCGCTAATACTCATTCGCTGTCGCCAAAACTCATTTGCTATCGCTAAATTTCATTCGCTTTCGCTAAATTACATTCGCTGTCGCTAATATTCATTCGCTATCGCTAAATTTCATTCGCTGTCGCCAAAACTCATTTGCCATCAGCTAAAACTCATTTGCCATCGCTAAATTCCATTCGCTGTCGCTAATACACATTTGCTACGCTGACTTTGCTGTTGCAAAATTCCAACTTTGATTCGCTGTCGCTAAAATTCATTTGCTGTCTCTGAGCGTTTCCATTTCATGCGCTAAAAATTAACTCAGGGTGTCCCCACACGGGAAAGTTTGTGGAAAGCCACATTCAAAAGCATGTAAGATCTCACGATGGCCGACGAAAAGGTATGGAAATGCTCTTCTTCATTTTAATTTCAGATTTAGTTCGCTTCTAAGCCGTTCCTCAGTGAAAAGCTGGAGCTAGTCTACGAAAAGGCTTTCTGTGGGGCTTTGTTTTCAACCTTAAAGTTTGGTTCATGGAACCATCGTGCTTCGTCGATCCCTGCTACAATCAAAGCCGCCCCCAGCTTTTCATGATAGACAGTTATTCAATACAATCATAACATAATCGTTTTCTTGGAGTAAAACGAACCATGCGAAAAATAAATAGATCTATTCTTTGTTAGTACTTTCGGCTTCGCCATGGTAACGCCTCTTCTGAGATAACAATGTATGTGGCAGAGAAAAGAAAGTCCTTATTATTAAATAGCCAAGTTCAATTATACTTGTAAGGGACGAACAAATGAACCCGATGCGATGGACGTCTTTCGTTGTTTGTACGCTGTGGTGTGTTTCTGTATAACTCTGATATGTTTTTATTTTATCCAAAGCAACAAGACAGGTAGGGCCATGTTCTTTCACAGTTTTAATGCTTGTGAAGTAAAACGCATGTCCATATTGACCATACACGAAGAAATTTTTAAAAATAGTTAACAGTGTATATAATTAAATCACCGTCAGTTAGGTAAGATTTTCTACCGGGTAAAATGTGTGAGCTCAAATTTTCGTTGCACTGGAACTGAATAATTCCTTTCCTTCTCGGAGCAACAAATATTTCGTTGAATATAATGAAATAAGGTCAGCTAGCATTTTTGGAAAGTCAACACAGCAAGGAAATTCGGGAAATAAGGCCCTGATTCCGTTCACTTCCTAAAACTTTCTGCAACTAAATGCAAATGTTCAGCTTATGCATCCGAACTTATCATGATGAATTAGCTGACGTAAAGATACCTTTTTAAAAAAAAGAAAACAAAGGATCTTAGAACGCAAAAGACGATATGTTTTAATTAAGTGTTTTGCTTTAATATTCTTGTTGTCACCTCTGGCGATTTAGCTGTGAATCACTGAAAACTATACATTTTATTAAAAACTCACTCCGAAATTCTGAGGCGAATTTAAAAGGCCTTTCGAACAGACCTCCACCAAAAATAACGGTAGTGTGCTTCTGAAGCGAGAACATTTCATAACTTATATAGGCGGTGTTTTATTTCAAGGATGCAATTAATAATCAATTCAAACCCGGAAAAATAAATGTCATGCATACAATATTCACACCTTCAAAAATAGCGAAAATGTGCAGCAAGACAAAAAAATTCAAAATCTAACAAAACGCAGTCATAAACGTTAACGTCAAACCAATTTCTGGTGCTGCTTTATACGGAGCACAAATTTACCATAATGACATGAGAGAAACCAGCATGGCTGTACTCTTAGGCTTACTAGAATGTTATTAATGATTCTTATTTCTTTTTTACAGAATTTACTGGGAAACCAGAATCAATCTTTCATGAAAACACACCGTCTATTGATCAGAGAATGCAAAACAGAATGCAATATCGACGTGAATTACTCCACGATTACTGCAAAAGATTCAAGAGAGACGACTCAATTATGGGTGAAGATCTTCGCTATCACCTTGTCTTTCACAGCGAGAAAGTTATCTATTGTTCAGTCCCGAAAGTTGCTAGTACGGAGTGGAAAAAGAAATTGTATGTTTTGAATGAAGATAACAACCAAACGTCAAAGAACATTCACAACGCTAAATTTAAACGCCTCAATCAATACTCTCCTGAAGATGTGCTTAAAATGCTACAAGACTATTTCACGTTTTTGTTTGTTCGCGAGCCATTTGAACGTTTTCTTTCAGCTTATAAACAAAAATTCTTGAAAGAAAACAAGATCTTTCATCGTGCAATTGGTAGGAAAATTATTAAACTATTCAGACCTAACGCAACGAAACACGCCCTTGACACGGGAAGTGATGTCTCGTTTCCGGAATTTACGACTTATGTGGTTAAAACACAGCATTTTGATGAACACTGGAGTCCGTTTGACCACCTTTGCCATCCATGTGCCATTCACTACGATTTCATTGGACATTACGAAGATCTCGCACAGGACGCTCCTTATTTGGTAAAAATGGCAGGAATTGACGACCGCGTTTCCTTCCCGCCATTTCGCCGATCTCGCACCTCCGCTGAGATGGTATATTACTATTCACAGATTTCGAAACAGAGAATTCTGGAGTTAGCAAAGCTTTATGAAAGTGACTTTGGAATGTTTGGTTATTCTTTCCCAGGAAAATTGGGAGTACTCTTAAATTTAACTAACAGCTAATTAATTAGGTTAGTTATTTGAAAAGGGAACCTCTACTCTTACAAAAAAAGAAAAGTGCAGATATTATTTTAGTGCTCTAAAAAATTAGATTTTATTATCACCTAGTTTCGCTTTTAAATTTTCTGTGCGCCGCCATTTTGGACTTTATGACGTCATACTGCCTCATACGGCACTCAATTATTCCAAACAAAAGAACAACCTTGTTCCTGGGGTACTGAGATGACCCTGGGAAAGAGGTTGACAAAAGAAATTATTCTTCTTCCTGACAATAGTAAAAACCGTATAACGTCATAAACTCAAAATTGCGGCGCGCAGGAAAATTATATGCGAAAATGGACGATAACGATATCCACTTTTTAGAACACTTAAATGTTACCACAGTCGAATCTCCCGTAAGCGACCACTTATAATGTCAAGGATATGTGGTCGCTTATGGGAGGTGGTCGCTTACCAGAGGCCAGACCACGGGGGGTCTAAATTTCGGGTAATTTACATATGGTAATTTCGGAGACCTAACCCTTTTGCTAGTGCTTATTGAAACCCATCATGATAGTGATAACTTTTCTTCTCTACTAGTATATTAAGACTGGTCAAGAATTATTCTAGGCAAAAAATCTTGGGGTCAATGTTAATTATTGTTTGTATCTCACAAATAAGTAGTAATTACTTAATACAGCGATTGAGACAATTCTTGTGAAGGAAACTTGACTCTTTTATTACTCCAGGTGGCGCTGTCTAAATTTTTCAGGGAACGAAACATAAGCAAAAAGTTAACAACTCTTTTCTAAGACCTGTGATGTACGTGGTTACAAGCATTAAAAACACCAGCAGGCCTGTAGGTTGCAAAACAATCTCACACTTGTGCGTCTCTAAGTTTGGAGCTCTAACAATAAACTGCTGCAGGACAGTTCAACGCACTTCATTCTCTCAGACGCCGCGTTTGTCAGTTTAGTTAAAGCTTAAAACGTGCACTCACATTAAGTATTAAATCACTACACACTGCACGACAGCTCAACACGCTGAACTCTCCTACAAGGGATTCAGTCTGATTAACGGTTTATTTCAGGATACAGTATAGTGCATGTGTGTTAATTTATGTCTGGAGACACTTCTAGTAGCCCTGACTGTGAGATTTATGGCGTCCGCTGTAATGATGTGGCCAATATGTTACAGCAACACATTTTTCAATTTCCACCCGTGAGAGATACAGCAGATTGTGCGTCAAGTGGTCGCCTACGGGAGGTTTAAAACAATTGAAAATTTAATAATAATAATAATAATAATAATAATAATAATTATAATTATAATAATGGTTTATTAACAGATCCACTGGGTGGCTCTTCCCTGTTAAATTACAATAATTACAAATTACAAAATAAATCAAAGTAAATTAAATTAAGTTATTTACAAATTATAAAGCAAAAACAGGATTAACTGAAACCAATTATAGTAAAACTAACTAATGGCTTTGTACTCTGTTTCTTAAAAAATTCCTTGAGAGTCTTAAAAAGGTTCTGTAGTCTTAACAGTTTCTAATAGTTTCTGGTAGATTGTTAAATAGTTTCGACGCATTATCTTGGAGAGTGCCATTTTCGGTCGGGACCACTAATCTAATTGAATTGCTTGAGCACAGTTCCTTGGGGCATTCCTGTTTTATTATTTTAAGATAATCTGGCCGGGTCTCGGCGTTATGCAAAGCTTTAAAACATGATTTCAGGAGTCTCAGATCTCTTCTCTCGTTGATTGGAAGCCATCCGAAGCCATACAATCATCTCTAAAAGTGGTCGCTTATGAGAGGTGGTCGCTTACGATAGGTGGTCGCCTACCAGAGGTTCCATCTATAGTGATTACGAGAGGTGGTCGCAAAGGGAGGTTCGACTGTATCTTCAATTGTCTCTGTTCAAGGAGGACTTACGTAATGTTTTGCTGGAATCCTCTGAATGACCCGTGAGCTGGCAAGAGAGACAATGGCTTCGAATTAGCCAGCATCTATGACACCATCTAAGCTCCCTCGGGACCATTATATAACCCCTCTTAACATTCAAATTTGCATCATGGCTGACGACGTTCGGTGGATCCGAACGAAATAAGCCACTTTTAAGTTTCAATTGCGCTCTGGGTACAGAATTTTAATATTTTAAAATCATGATTCCAGAGCAGGAAAAAAATATTTTTGATTTCAGCATCTAATTTCTCCTCTCAATATCACTTCTTGATTAAACATTCAGATCACGAGAATAAAGAAATTGATGTTAGGAATTAAATGAGTTTTATGTCCTCTAATGTCCTCTTGAATGCTTCCGTGACAATGAGTTCACCAAGGGGTCACTCATGTGACATGCGCATGCTCCCGTCACAGATCAAAATGGAGGCTGTGCAGTTTCAAGCAGTCTTGATTCTTCTCATTTCGTTGTTCACCAACGCTTTAGTGTCGCATGTTTCAAGTAACCCCAAACCTCCTCACATTCTTTTGATCGTCGCGGATGACCTTGGTTGGAGCGACGTAGGTTTTCATGGCTCTGTTATCAAAACTCCAAACATTGACAATCTGGCCAGGGAAGGAGTAATATTGGATAATTACTATGTGCAACCACTGTGTACACCGACAAGATCCGCTCTCATGACAGGAAGGTACCCGATACATACAGGTAAACATTTCAAGCAGACCCAAACGAGTTTTAAAATGTGTGACCATGAATATACCCTGAATATATGAGGTAACATCGCATCATTTCTTGTAACGCAAAAGAGCTATTCATCTCCCTCGGGGGAGGTATTGGTTATTTTTTAAAGACTCAAATTTCTGAAAGGCTGATCGGACTTCGTATTTTACACGACAGCGACACGATAGAGACCAAACCGAGAATCAACAGAATGCGGCAACCGTGGACAGCTGTTTTAGGAGCTGGTTGGCTCTCATCAGCACGGTGTAGCACAGCAAAAAGTAGAACAACCAACGCGAGTCGAGTGGTCTACTAAATGCACGTGGTATTGATTTAGGATAGGCCCAAATTCAGACATCCGTCTGACTACGATTAATGAGCAAAAGAATTAAAATATCATGTTGCTGTAGCCATAACTGAATAAGTTAAATGGGAAAAGCAAAACTTTCCTTCACAAGTACATGGCCAAACCTTGTTAAAACGAAGTACAGCAAGTACAGGAGTACAGCAAACAGGACGTTTTAATCAAAACCTGAATAGAGAAGAGGGACCAGGGTGGGTACTTGATCAGATAGTCTGCAATTAATTCGTTGCGGAAAAATTCCCAAAATTATAATTTGTCCAAATTCTTCAAATATCAAGCTTTCTAGTGATGTCTAGTTTGTTATTGGTCTTATTGTTTATTGAAAAGCCACACGTGAAATTTTTTTTCCGAAAGATCAACCCCGAAGGTCGATCGTACAGCACAACAGCATCCAAAACTTTACGGGGTTAGGTGAGCACGTGTTACAGAGTCTTGTTTTTGTTTTTTTGTTTTTTTCCTCAGGTCTACAGCATGATGTGATTCATCCTGAAGATCCTTTTGGCTTGCCGTTAGAGTACAGCATTCTGCCTCAAGAGTTGAAGAAAGCTGGTAAGTCACTGATCTCTTCGACGCAGCCATTTTGGACCTGTTTCATTTTACGGCTCTCTTGTGTGCAGTGCTTTTCGAAAGTTGCGTTTGTTATTCGAAGAAGCCTGTTACTGTTGTAACAAAGGAAGGTGAAGTTAATCGATGGTCACTTGTAGATCGATAATGAAAGAGAAATTTCTCCCGTTTCCAATGATCCCGATTGCCTGACTATTATTGTAAATTATTTTCGGTTTGCTTGAAAGGAAGCTTTGTCTTCTCTTGAAATATACAAATACAAAACATATGATTAATTTTTATCGTCAATTTTATTTCACGTTCATTATAAACTGATCATAGTTACTTTTACCGACTATTGGAATCGATTAATATCGATTGAATTTTGCATTGATTTTTGTCTATACACATACGGTAGTATATACCATGTATTGAAGATTTGTGAGAATATGAGGATGATTCGATACGAGGAAAATTTCATCAACTACAAAAAAAATTGTCAAGTCCCTATGCACCTGTGAAGAGGTTTGTTGGGAAATGCATATCAGTGGTCGACAGTTAATTTTTGCTTTAGCCTCTTTGGCTCGCCACGTCACGCACGTCACGTGACGTTACGCCGAAGGAGTAAGTGACGTGACGCGTAAGAGGCTACTTTTGCTTTAACCAAGTGTGGAATAAATGACAAATTATTTCATGGTATCACCAGGTTATGCGACTCATTTGGTGGGCAAATGGCATCTCGGTTTTTATAAGTGGCCCTATGTTCCTACAAGAAGAGGCTTTGATACCGCGTTTGGATTCTGGGACGGTTCGGAGGATCATTACTCTCATTCCGTTGAAGGCTTTTTGGATTTTCGCGATGGTGAAGAACCTGCTAGGAGCTGGAATGGTACATACGCCATGTATGCTTACATGGAGGTAACTTGTGCAATCTTCGATTTTCCCAGAATCACTTTCTCCACGATATTGAACAAATTAAGGATGGTGCCTACTTTTGCTACTGCGTTTACGTTCTGCGCCTCTCGGGATCGTAGGGTTTGCTTTAAGAACGGTACTTTCTAAAACAAAGATATTTTTGCGTGGTTTACGGACTGTGCGGGAAAAGCAGATCCTAGCTAGGGCTGTTGGAATCCAAAACGAAAATTAGGAATAACCGAGCATTTTTCTGAAATAATTATTGTTTTGTAGTTTTCAGCTTTATCGAATTGTTGTTGACCATTCCTCTCCTGCCTCTTCCTTTCTAGCGCGCGCATGCCACGCAGGTTAACGGTTAAGCTGCCCTTCCCCACCTCAGTCCCACTTTCTCCCCTCCTGGTCGGTGGTCTGATAACTGGTCAAAATCGGTATACTAGACGCTGACTTTCATTGAGGTGTGATAAAATTCTTTAGCACTGATACCGAGTATTGCCGACTTATGCCGAATATTATCGATAAAACCTGGCGCACAAGTCGCCCACAGGAAAGAAAAATAAATCTAACATGTCTCGTTAGAAGGAGCCACAATCGGCCTCGGCATAATAACACCTTCTTAAACGGCATTGATTGAGTGGTCCACTCTCCTGTACAGATGGATTTAAATCATAAGTTTCATAGCTGGCAAGCTCCACCAGCTATTCAGCCACGCGTACTGCAATTGCGTAATGTAAGTCACATAAAGTGACTCTTGTAAGTTCACAAATGTCTTTGATTGGATTTTTAGAGGATGGAAAAGATTGTCAAGTCACATGACCCCGCGCAACCCTTGTTCCTGTACATGGCATTTCAGAACGTACACAGCCCAGTCCAAGCCCCGCACCAATATGTCGACAAATACAAGTTTATCAAGAACGATCTTAGAAGACGGTACGCTGGTATGGTGGACATACTGGATGAAGCGGTGGGAAACCTTACCAACACGTTTAAAACAGCAGGGTACGGTTAAAACTACGAACCCTAGGAAAAACGCCTGATAGAAAACTTTTTACAGCCAGTGGAATAATTAACAATTATCCTGCGAAATCGCTTCTGTATATTGCCTGGCAATTAGGACCAAGTTGGCTCGTTGTTTGTTCTTGTCCTTGCTCCGAGTGGTTTTTCTCCGTGTACTCCTGTTTTCTCTCTCCTCAAAAACAAACATTTCCAAATTCCAATTCGATCTGGATTATTGGCAAACACTTTAACATGAGCCTCTGGCTTGGGAGATTGCGCAAGCACTGTCTGTGTTATTGACATCATGTCTTTAGTAGAAACAATGGGTAGATAAGAATGAGTCCCGGAGAAATGATAGTATAAACAAGAGGCCTAAAGGACCATCAGTCAAGGATAATCTAACTCCATCGACCTTACTCATTCTTTCAGGTTTTGGGACGACACATTAGTTATATTTAGCACTGACAATGGTGGGATACCAAGCGGCGGAGGGTTTAACTGGCCACTACGGGGTATGAAACACACTGTATGGGAGGGAGGGGCTCGTGGGGCTGCATTTGTCTATGGTAAATTACTGGAACAAAAGGGCGTGACAAGCAAAGAATTACTTCACGTGACCGACTGGTATCCGACTTTAATCAAGCTAGCAGGTGAGAGATTTCGTCTTCATCTCGCTCATTTTTTCATTAAAAATTGCTTAATATACTGTTGTAACAACGAACCAGACTGTCTTTGCCAAACGTGATCCAGTTTCTTAACCTAATCAGTGGTATGCACTCAACGTATATTTTGCCTGTGCTTCCAAATTTGTGGAGGCCCTATGCGCCATCTTGGCGCCAGGGGACAAGTGAAGTGGAGCTTCCAAATTTGTAAATTGTAATTCCGAGCTCTTTAGCGTGTAATATACTGTTAACATAAGCCAAGCCTACTTTTGCGGTCTTTGTAACAAGGTTGTAAAAATCAGTTGTAATTTGAGTCCCTCTTTACTTTCCCTGTATTCAAGTGTAATTGTAAGGAAATAAAGATCATAAAAATGTAAGCATTAGGGGAAAAACAGGTACATGGTACCAATCATGAAGTCTTACTCAAAGCGCTAAGACATAACGTGCATTTTTTACAAGTTGAACAGTTTTAAATCGTCAAACTTTACTTTTTTGTTGGCAGGGGGACGTTTTGATCCCTCACATCCAAAGCCCGTGGACGGTTTTGACGTGTGGGAGACAATCTCTTCCGGGAAACCTTCTCCAAGAAATGAGGTTCTCATTAATATTGACACCTCCCAGGGAGCTGCATTGCGTGTGGGTGACATGAAGTTGTTGTTGAATGTCCCCAACGTTACGTGGTTTAAGCCTCCTGAACTAGAAGATAGGTTCACTGAGCAAACGCTGGAGCTACAATCCCGAGTGGAGGATCTATTGGTGAGTTCGCTTTGTCTCCAATCTCGTACGCACACTCTTTGACCAGCGGTTGGTCGCCAGGAGACACTCTGGAGTACAATGCAAGCCGTTACGAAGCAGCCAATAAAAAAATTAAATTTTTTTTCGAATTCTCCAATGCCTCTCCTGGCGACTAACCGATGGCCAAGGAGCCAGAGGACTCTGGGTATTGCTTTGTCTCATCCTCGTCCAAGAGCCCATGATCTTTTGGTCAGCGCTTGTAAAAACTGTGGGGCCTTGGGAACGAGAATGGCTTTGAATTTGCCTGGTTTCTTACAGCTCTCTCCCAGTCGCTAACGGCCAGTTCGTTTCGGTGAAGAACGGCTGGGGACCACTTGATGCGAAACGGATTGACGGAGACGAAAGAAAGAGAGAAGACTAGGCACTAGGCAAATTTTGTATCACAAAATGTAGCAGGAATGAGACTGACATAGGCAGCTGGTGGCATGGGCGCGGCTAGCAAGCAAATACAAGGAAGCACATGAATAACGACATTTTTTGTTGTTTTTTTTTTGCTTCTGGAGGCGCGGGTTTCATTATTTCAATCGAGCAGAGAAAATGGAAAAGGATAAGTGTCCATCCTTCCCCGCGCATGCGTTTCTTACGTTGAGGGATTTTTTTTCTTTCTCTATCGTTTCTTTCTCCATACATCTCATGGAATAATGACTCAACCGGATGTGGCTATTTCTATCACTGTTAAGGTAGAGTTAATTCTTCGATCGCTGATAATGTTACAAAACAACTCATTTGTTTGGAAACTACCATCCCTTTATCTGTGAATTCTGTTGATGAAAGGACAGTAGTGAAAAAAATCTCAGAGTTTTTACAGAAGGAAAGGACTCTCAAAGTCGCCTTTTGCATAATCGTAGACAAATCTCAGGGTTTTTGGTGGGGCTTTTATAAAAGCGTTAAACTGAAAAAATGATGACGCTATGGTCTGTAAAACCCCCTTATCTTTCGGAGACAATATGTCGGTTACATTGACACGATTCGGAACGCTCGTGATTACAAGGTCAAGTATGTTGTTGCCACGAGTAGGTTTTTTTTATTGAGGTTTGCATGTCAATAGGTGGTCGTGAAAGGTTTCAATAAAGGCTAGTTCGTTAACACCCAATGCGCTGTCAATGGAGTCCCAGAGGATGTCTGGCAAATTAAAGTCACCCAAAATTGTCATATTGTCAAACTGGCCACACAATTCACGCAGAAAATTATCAAATACATCCATCCAACTTGGGTCTTTATTGGGTGGCTCATAGCTAAAACAAAACAAAATTCTTTGACCAGTAAACGTAGTAAATTCGGCAAAAATGATCTCAAGCTGTTGCAGTTCAGGTTTTAATTTGACAGCTTTGAAGAAGGCTGTTTTGATTGCGATAAGAACTCCACCACCACCTCGATCAGACCAATCTCTCCTTAATATTGTAAAGTCAGAATGCAAAATATATTTCAGAGTTGCTGATATTTTGGTTCAACCATGTCTCATTGACGCATATAACGTCGGCGTACACCAGGTCTTGGAAGCGATGGAGGTTACACACGGATTTCCAGTTTGTTGTGCTGTCTTTGTGATAACTTTTTAGCTTCTTGTATTCATCACGAGGCAATTGATCTTACTAGCAGTTAAAGCAGAAACCGGTCCAGGGTTAGGATTGATGTCACCAGACATCAAGAGGCGAAAGGTAACAGATGTTGTAGTGACAAACGTGGCACATTTTCATTACATGGCACTGTAGTAAGCGTTGACTTAATAGCCAAAAACAGAAAAATAGCAACGGCCTTCACAGAACTCTTCGAGTGACGACCTGATTCCCTTAACAATGTCAACAATCCATCGAAGGAGCAATCGTTTTCGGGAGAACGGCAATAAAAACTGTAAGAATGAAATAAGGTAAAAGGAATCCAAGACTACAGGTCGTTTGACCACGAGTTATCCTTCTGTCATTATATCGTTTTAGCCTGTACGCATGCTCAAACCTCAACCTTAAAAATTGAACTGATATCAATGGCGCTACCCAGTGTTCACCGTACTATGAAATGGATTGATAGCAATTTCGAATTTGGCTCCATCGTCTCTGTCCCCTTTCTTGTTCTTTTTTATGCCATATTTTTCTCATATTGATCTTCTTCAATCAATGTAGAATCAACCGGGTAAACTGCAATCTGACAGGATTGAAGTGGCTCTTTACAACTTAACCGCTGACCCCAACGAGCATGACGACATAAGCAGCAAGTACCCGGATGTAGTAATGAGGTTGAAGGAAAGAATGATGTATTACGTCAATAGCACAGTCACACCACTCAACAAGCCAACGGATCCCAAGGCAAGGGAATCTGCTAAAAAGAACGGATGTTGGGGACCTTGGCAAGACTGAAAGAAGAACTATTTGCGCGTCCATAGTTCTTCTTTTTGGCTATTCTTTACTGTAGAGCTGACTGGTTTCTAAGAAAACCGTGTTTGTCGCTGGTATCCAGAACAATCCAACACTTATACTGAATTAGTGTCGTAAGAAGTGTAGATATTGTATGTGTTGTAAGTATTGTTAGTATCAGAAGTGTAGTATTGTTATTTCTGTAAGTATAGTAAGTATTGTTATTGTATTATTCTGTGTCACGTAAGGCTATTAAAAGACTGGAATTTATCAGATAAGGTGTTATTCAACAATTCCGTTGAAAAGCGGACTGCAATAATCGTAATGAGAAAGCTAGGATATACGCCTTATAAAATTTTAGTGAGGTGTAGTTACAATGGATGCTCTCTTAACGGACACTCTCGAAACAAAACCACGTTCTAAATCATTTTCAATTTTTCCAACAGTCATATCTAAACATTGTCTACTGCCGACGGAAACAAGAATACTTGCATCCTAGACTAGAAAACTATTTACCTACTTACAATAAAAAAAACTTATAAACAATTTAGAGGCCCACTGATTGTCTTAAGCCGAGGCCTAAGTTAGACTCTGTGTAAATAACTGGCCTAGACAGTTTACCAAGTTTGAGGTTCTGTCGTTAGATTACAACCATGTAAAAGGCTTTAAAAAATCGGAAAAAAGTAGAGACTGTATGGATTTGCATGGGGGACGCAATCTCAGAATTGGAGACCTTTGTATGGAATTTGGGCAACCGTTTGACAGGCCACAGCCTGGTTACTGGCTGGACTGTGATACTGGCCGGGTTTCTGGAAAATAGCGCGTCTGGGATAAGGTAGGGATATTTGGTCATTAATCCAGTTGGTATAAAGTTGAAAAATGCAAAAAGCAGCTGAATTTGGTCTGGTTTAGAGTAAGGGTTTCATAGTCCCAGCGATACACCCCCTATTGCGCTGCTCCATAATCTTGGAAGTCCCGTCCCCAGCTAATCAATTTACGCCATCACCGAGTTACCTCCAGGCCTTCTCGCGTAATGGTGGATCCCAAAACAGCAACCTCGTTCTCAAGGCCCTGGGAATGAGGTTGCTAAAACCACAGATGTGAAGGAAATAGTTTTTTTTAGGCTGTTCCCTTAGTGACCAGCATTTAATTTTAAAATATAAAAATTCTGTACTCAGAGCGCAATTAAAACTTAAAAGTGGGATATTTCGTTCGGATCCACCGAACTTCGTCAGCCACAATGCAAATTTGAATGTCAGGAAGGGTTATATAATGGTCCCTAGGTCATAGATGCTGGCTTATTCTCTGTTCAAGGGGGGCTTACATTTGAATGTGTTACTTTCCGTAGCAAGAACTTTTGTTTTGCTGGAATCCACCGAATGACCCGTGAGCTGGCAAGAGAGACAATGGTTTCGAATTAGCCAGCATTCAAATTTGCATAGCGGCTGACGAAGTTCGGTGGATCCGAACGAAATATCCCACTTTTAAGTTTTAATTGCGTTCTGAGTATAGAATTTTTTTATTTTAAAATCATGATTCCAGAGCAGGAAAACAATAATTTTGATTCTAACATATATCTCACAATATCACTTCTTTATTAAACATTCAGATTATGAGAATAAAGACATTGATGTTAGAAATTAAATGAGTTTTCTGTCCTCTTGAATGCTTCCGTGAGAATGAGTTCACCAAGGGGTGACTCAAGTGACATGCGCATGCTCCCGTCACAGATCAAAATGGAGGTAGTGCTGTTCCAAGCAGTTTTGATTCTTCTCATTTCATTGTTTACCAACGCTTTAGTGTCGCATGTTTCAAGTAACCCCAAACCTCCTCACATTATTTTAATCGTCGCGGATGACCTTGGTTGGAGCGATGTAGGTTTTCGTGGCTCTGTTATCAAAACTCCAAACATTGACAATCTGGCCAGGGAAGGAGTAATATTGGATAATTACTATGTACAACCACTGTGTACACCGACAAGATCCGCTCTCATGACAGGAAGGTACCCGATACATACAGGTAAACATTCCAAGCAGTACCAAATGAGTTTTAAAATGTGTAACCATGAATATATGAGGTAACATGGCATCATTTTTGGTAACACAAAAGAGCTATTTATCTACCTCAGGGAGTGGGTATTGGTTATATTTTAACAGGATGTTTTTATGACAAACAAACCACAATTAGAGAGGGAGGACCTGGGGAGTGAGGGGGGTGTACTTAATCAGATAGTCTGCAATTTAATTCCTTGCCGGTTTAAAATATTTCCTTGCATAGCTACTGTTGGCTTTTCTGATTATTTTCCCTTTAGTAACGAGCATGATAAGGTTTTCAAGATCTTTTGAACAACTTGGCAAATTACTAAAAAGCTAAAACGGAAACTAAGGTTACCATTGCTCTTACTAATTGCACGGTATATGATGTAGAATAGCATAGCGTATGAATAGCATCTCATGAATGAGGCAATCAAATTTGTTGGTGCATTTCGCAAGCACGTGAAACTGTTCTAAAAAACGCTGTGGTATCTGGTCATTGTGTTAAAGATGGTAGTGTTTGTAAATAGAAGACGACTTTCTTTTGTGTCCGCAACCTGTGACCGGAAAGCGTTTTTTAGAAGAGTTTCACGTGCTTGCGAGATGCACCAACAAATTTGATTGCCCCATTCATGAGATGCTATTCATACGCAAATTCAAACCAGAACTGAACGTGCAAACTGATTCAATTCGCGTTAAAGTATTTGTTTAACCATCTATTAGTATGTTAATTTTCAGATCTAGCCTATTTAAATATCCGCGTTCATTAACTGATTTTCTCTTGATAATAAAGTCAAGACGACTCCGAAACGTCGAGCCCTAAATCTCTCTGTAGTTTTTGCTTGTCTTTGCTTCAGCAAATCCCTTTGATTAAAAATTTAAAGTTTGGTGTTTAATCTAAAACTTCCAACGAAAGAATGTTCAAAATTTACATGCTTAACTGAATTTTACAGGGATCGCAGAGGTGTTACAGTACGATCTTTTCAACATCTTGACACCCTGGGAAAGCGTAAAAATTCCCAAAATTATAATTTGTCCAAATTCTTCAGATATTAAGCTTTCTACTGATGTCTAGTTTGTTATGGTTTATTCATAAGGCACGCGTAAAAATTTTTTTCCAAAAGATAAACCCCGAAGGTCGATCTTACAGCGCAACAGCATCCGAAACTTTACGGAGTTAGGTGAGCACGTGCTACAGAGTCGTGTTTGTTTTTTTGTTTTTTTTTTTTTCGCGTCAGGTCTACAGCATGATGTGATTCATCCTGGAGATCCTTTTGGGTTGCCGTTAGAGTACAGCATTCTGCCTCAAGAGTTGAAGAAAGTTGGTAAGTCACTGATCTCTTCGACGCAGCCATTTTGGACCTGTTTCATTTTACGGCTCTCTTGTGTGCAATGCTTTTCGAAGTATTGCGTTTGTTATTCAAAAAAGCGTCTTACTGTTATAATGTCAAAAGAGGGTGAAGCTAATCGATGGTCACTTGTACATCGATAATGAAAGAGAAATTTCTCCAGTTTCCAATGATCCCGATTGCCTGACTATTATCGTAGAATTTTCGGTTTGCTTGAAAGGAAGCTTCGTCCTTTCTTGAAATATACAAATACAAATAATATGACTAATTTTTATCGTCAATTGTATTTCACTTTCATTATACACTGATCACAATAACTGGTATCGACTACTCAAATCGATTGATATTGATTGAATTTTGCATTGATTTTTGTTTATACACAATACGGTAGTATATACCATGTACTAATGAAGATTTGTGAGAATATGAAGATGATTCGATGAGGAAAATTTCATCAACTAAAAAAAATTGTCGCGTCCCTATGCTCCTGTGAAGAGGTTTGTTAGGAAATGCATATCACTGGCCGACCGTTAATTTTTACTTTAGCCTCGAACGTAGTCTCCCTCGCAGCCGTTCTGTGTCTATTCCACAGGAGGAGCGTTGCGTGACGAGACACAGAATGGCTGCGAGGGAGACTACCTCCAACACAGACGTTCTTTGGCTCGTCACGTCACGCACGTCTCTTCACTGAAGAAGTGCGTGACGTGACGAGCGAAAGAACGTCTGCTTAAGAGGCTATTTTTGCTTTGGCCAAGCGTGAAATAGAGCGGTTTTCAATTGAGTGTCGTAAATCCAAAACCAAAGTAATTTCTCTGGAAATCACAACAGATGTAAGGAGCACAATCAGCCAATCACAACTCGAAGCAAATGCATGTAACCTGGGTCAAGCGCGGGAAAACGCGTGTGGCCAAGCACGATTGGTTTTAGTTTGGCTTCCCATTGGTTAAGAAAATGGCGCGAACTTTGCCAACCATTCATAGAGTCTAGTAAAGCAAAACCAAAGCAAAAAAATTACTTATATTAATAACAAATTATTTCATTGTATCACCAGGTTATGCGACGCATTTGGTGGGCAAATGGCATCTCGGTTTCTATAAGTGGCCCTATGTTCCTACAAGAAGAGGCTTTGATACCGCGTTTGGATTGATTCTGGGACGGTTCGGAGAAACATTTCTCTCATTCCGTTAAAGGCTTTTTAGATTTTCGCGATGGAGAAGAACCTGCTAGAAGCTGGAATGGTACATACGCCATGTATGCTTACATGGAGGTATCTTGTGCAATCTTCAATTTTCCTAGAATCACTTTCTCCACGTAATTGAACAAATTAAGGTTGGTTCCTACTTTTTGCTACCGCGCATACGTTCTGCGCCTCTCGGGATCGTAGGGTTTGTTTTAAGAACGGTACTTTCTAAAACAAATATATTATTTTTGCGTGGTTTATGACTGTGCGGGAAAAGCAGATCCTAGCTAGGATTCTTGATATCCAAAACCAAAATTAGGAGTAACCAAGTATTTTTCGGAAATAATTAAGCTCCAATTTGAAGGGAAAATGCCATAAATTGTTTTGTAGTTTTCAGCTTTTTCGAATTGTTGTTGACCATTCCACTGAGGGGTGATAAAACTCTTTAAGCCTGATACTTAAGCTACTTTAGCACTGATGTATTACCGACTTATGCCGAATATTATCGATAAATCTGGCGAACAAGTCGCCCACAAGAAAGAAAAATAAAAAAATGTCTTGTTAGAAGGAGCCACAATCGGCTTCCGGATTATGACACCTTCTTAAACGGCGTTGATTGAGTATTCCACTCTCCTGTACAGATGGATTTAAATCATTACTTAGAAAGCTGGCAAGCTTCGCCAGCTACAGTCAAACCTGTATATAACGGCCCTGTATATAGCGGTCACCCTGTGTATAAGGGTCACTGAACAACTTCCCAAAAATCGTCCCTTATATTTACTGTTAAGTTGACCTGCATAAAGCGGTCACCTGTATATAACGGACGCGGTCACCCTTTAGACTTCCTGAATGCACAATTTCATTATCTTCTATCTGTAAATAACGGTCACGAAATTGGGTTACGATTAACGAATAATGCCAGGGATATATCGATGACTCAAAACCCAACTGGAGGGAGGAGGTCCGAACGATCTCTTTGATGGCCAAGATGGTGAAATTGCAGCTAGCCCCCCTGAGACGCGAAGGAGAGGCAGCGATGCCGCAGAACTTGACCTTAATGAATGAGACAGTAGCACAGGCAGTCGGGCTTGCAAAGCAGCTGAAACACTTTGCTCAGTACGACATGAAGAACTTTCTTTCACACTATATTTTTTTCTTTCACACTAAGTAAAGTCAACGACATACTACATGAAATCAAGCTTCGAGCTCCGAAATATCAGAAAACTATAACCGATTTTTTTTAAATCCATAATTACGTTAAAAGCTTTTCCTACAAGGAAACTTAGATGAGTATACTGCACCTCCGTAAAAGTACGCCACGAACATTTTATAGGCCTTTTTTTTATCCTGATTATTGCGTTGCTGTTACTCGTTATTGTCACTAAAACGTAAATTGAGTGATAATTTGTACATAAAAATGCTATTTATTGACTTCTGGGAGAGTTTAAAGGAAACCTGTGTACAGCGGTCACCCTGTATATAACGGTCACCTGGCCATTTCCCAAGGGTAACCGTTACATACAGGTTTGACTGTATTCAGCCACGCTTACTGCAATTGCATGACTGGAAGTCACACAAAAATGGACTCTTGTAAGTTCACGAATGTCTTTGATTGGATTTTTAGAGGATGGAGAAGATAGTCAAGTCACATAACCCCGCACAGCCCTTGTTTCTGTACATGGCATTTCAGAACGTACACAGCCCAGTCCAAGCCCCGCACCAATATGTCGACAAATACAAGTTTATCAAGAACGATCTAAGAAGACGGTACGCTGGTATGGTGGACATACTGGATGAAGCGGTGGGAAACCTTACCAACACGTTTAAAACAGCAGGGTACGGTTAAAACTACGAACCCTAGGAAAAACGCCTGATAGAAAACGTTTTACAGCCAGTGGAATAGTTAACAATTATCCTGCGAAATCGCTTCTGTATATCATTTGGCAATTACGGCCAAGTTGTCTTGTTGCTGGTTCTCGTTCGTTGCTCCGAGTGGTTTTCCTCCGTGTACTCCTGTTTTCTCTCTCCTCAAAAACCATCATTTCCAAATTCCAATTCGATCTGGATTCTTGTCAAACACTTTATCATGAGCCTCTCAGGGCACTGGAGATTACGCAAGCACTGTCTGTGTTATTGACATCATGTCTTTAGTAGAAACAATGGGTAGATAAGAATGAGTCCCGCAGAAATGATAGTATAAACAAGAGGCCTAAAGGACCATTCAAGGATAATCTAACTCCATCGATCTTACTCATTCTTTCAGGTTTTGGGACGACACATTAGTTATATTTAGCACTGACAATGGTGGGATACCAAGCGGCGGAGGGTTTAACTGGCCACTACGGGGTATGAAACACACTGTATGGGAGGGAGGGGCTCGTGGGGCTGCATTTGTCCACGGTAAATTACTGGAACAAAAGGGCGTGACAAGCAAAGAATTACTTCACGTGACCGACTGGTATCCGACTTTAATCAAGCTAGCAGGTAAGAGATTTCGTCTTCATCTCGCGGCAATTTTTTGATTGAAAATTGCTTGATATAATAATATTATTAATATTGTAACAACGAACCAGACTGTCTTTGCTAAACGTGATCCAGTTTCTTAACCTAATCAGTGGTATGCACTCAATGTATATTTTCCCAGTGCTTCCAAATTTGTAAATTGTAATTCCGAGCTCTTTAGCGTGTAGTATACGGTTAATATAAGCCAAGCCTACTTTTGCGCTCTTTGTAACAAGGTTGTAAAAATCAGTTGTAATTTGAGTCCCTCTTTACTTTCCCTGTATTCAAGTGTAATTGTAAAGAAAAAAAGGTCATAAAAATGTAAGCATTAGGGGAAAAACAGTTACATGGTACCAATCATGAAGTCTTACTCAAAGCGCTAAGACATAACGTGCAGATTTCTACAAGTTGAACAGTTTTAAATCGTCAAACTTTACTTTTTTGTTGGCAGGGGGACGTTTTGATCCCTCACATCCAAAGCCCGTGGACGGTTTTGACGTGTGGGAGACAATCTCTTCCGGGAAACCTTCTCCAAGAAATGAGGTTCTCATTAATATTGACACCTCCCAGGGAGCTGCATTGCGTGTGGGTGACATGAAGTTGTTGTTGAATGTCCCCAACGTCACGTGGTTTAAGCCTCCTGAACTAGAAGATAGGTTCACTGAGCAAACGCTGGAGCTACAATCCCGAGTGGAGGATCTATTGGTGAGTTAGCTTTGTCTCCAATCTCGTACGCAGAGTCCTCAGGCTCTTTGACCAGGAGTTGGTCGCCAGGAGAGACTCTGGAGTACAATGCAAGCCGTTACGAAGCAGCCAATAGAAAAATTAAATTTTTTTTCGAATTCTCCAATGCCTCTCCTGGCGACTAACCGATGGCCAAGGAGCCAGAGGACTCTGGGTATTGCTTTGTCTCATCCTCGTCCAAGAGCCCATGATCTTTTGGTCAGCGCTTGTAAAAACCGTGGGGCCTTGGGAACGAGAATGGCTTTGAATTTGCCTGGTTTCTTACGGCTCTCTCCCAGTCGCTAACGGCCAGTTCGTTTCGGTGAAGAACGGCTGGGGACCACTTGATGCGAAACGGATTGACGGAGACGAAAGAAAGAGAGAAGACTAGGCACTAGGCAAATTTTGTATCACAAAATGTAGCAGGAATGAGACTGACATAGGCAGCTAGTGGCCTGGGCGCGGCTAGCAAGCATATACAAGGAAGCACATGAATAACGACATATTTTTTTTTTGCTTTTGGAGGCGCGGGTTTCATTATTTCAATCGAGCAGAGAAAATGGAAAAGGATAAGTGTCCATCCTTCCCCGCCCATGCGTTTCTTACGTTGAGGGATTTTCTTTCTTTCCCTCTCGTTTTTTTCTCCATACATCTCATGGAATAATGACTCAACCGGATGTGGCTATTTCTATCACTGTTAAGGTAGAGTTAATTTTTCGATCGCTGATAATGTTACAAAACAACTCATTTGTTTGGAAACTACCATCCCTTTATCTGTGAATTCTGTTGATGAAGGGAGAGTAGAGAAAAAAATCTCAGAGTTTTTACAGAAGGAAAGGACTCTCAAAGTCGCCTTTTGCATAATCGTAGACAAATGTCAGGGTTTTGGGTGGGGCTTTTATAAAAGCGTTAACCTGACAAATAATGACGCTATGGTCTGTAAACCCCCCCCCCCCCCCCTATCTTTTGGAGACAATATGTCAGTTACATTGACACGATTAAGCACGCTCGTGATTACAAGATCAAGTATGTTGTTGCCACTGGTGGGTTTTTTTTATTGAGGTTTGCATCTCAATAGGTGATTGGGAAAGGTTTCAATAAAGGCTAGTTCGTTAACACCTGTTGCGCTGTAAATGGAGTCCCAGAGGATGTCTGGCAAACTAAAGTCACCCGAAATTACCATATTGTCGAACTGGTCACAAAATAAAATATTTGACCAGTAAACGTAGTAATTTCGGCAAAAATGATCTCAAGCTGTTGCAGCTCGGCTTCCGATTCAGGTTTTAATTCGAAAGCTTTGAAGTAGGCTGTGTTGATTGCGATAAGAACTCTACCACCACCTTGATCAGACCGATCTCTTCTAAATATCGTAAAGCCAGAATGCAATATTTCAGAGTTGCTGATATTTTGGTTCAACCATGTCTCATTGACGCATATAACGTCAGAGTTTTCGGCGTACACAAGGTCCTGGAAGCGATGGAGGTTACACAAGAATTTCCAGTTTGTTGTGCTGTCTTTGTGATAACTTTATAGCTTCTGGTATTCATCACGAGGCAATTGATCTTACCAGCAGTCGAAGCAGAAATATAAAACCGGTCTATGGTTAGGATTGATGTCACCAGACATCAGGAGGCGAAAGGTACCAGTAGTAACAAACGTGGCACATTTTCATTACATGGCACTGTTGACTTAATAGCCAAAAACAAAAAAATAGCAACGGTTTTCACAGAACTCTTCGAGTGACGACCTGATTCCCTCAACAATGTCAACAATCCATCGAGGGAGCAATCGTTTTCGGGAAAACGGCAAAAAAAAAAAGAAAAAAAACTGTAAGAACGAAATAAGGTAAAAGGAATCCAAGACTAGTGGTACCTCCAAGACTACAAGTCGTTTGACCACGAGTCATCCTTCTGTCATTATATCGTTTAAGCCTGTACGCATGCTCAAATCTCAACCTTAAAAATTAAACTTACATCAATGGCGCTGCACAGTGTTCACCGGACTATGAAATGGACTGATAGCAATTTTGAATTTGGCTCCATCGTCTCTGCCCCTTTTCTTGTTCTTTTCTATGCCATATTTTTCTCATTTTGTTCTTCTTTAATCAATGTAGAATCAATCGGGCAAACTGCAATCTGACAGGATTGAAGTGGCTCTTTACAACTTAACCGCTGACCCCAACGAGCATGACGACATAAGCAGCAAGTACCCGGATGTAGTAATAAAGCTGAAGGAAAGAATGATGTATTACGTCAATAGCACAGTCAAACCACTCAACAAGCCAACGGATCCCAAGGCAAGAGAATCTGCCAAAAAGAACGGATGTTGGGGACCTTGGCAAGACTGAAAGGAGAATTATTTGCACGCCCATAGTTCTTCTTTTAGCTATTCTTTACTGTAGAGCTGATTGGTTTCTAAGAAAACCGTGTTTGTCACTGGTATCCAGAACAATCCAACACTTATACTGAATTAGTGTCGTAAGAAGTGTAGATATTGTATATGTTGTAAGTATTGTTAGTATCAGAAGTGTAGTATTGTTATTTCTGTAAGTATAGAGTGTGTGCACGGCGGCCATGTTGGAGGATTAAAACAATAGAAGATATTTGCATAAAAATAGAATATATTTCCCAAAGGAAAATTATTGTATTGTTTCGGTCCTCCAACATGGCCGTCGTGCACACACTCTATAGTAAGTATTGTTATTGTATTATTCTGTTTCACGTAAGGCTATTAAAAGACTGGAATTTATCAGATAAGGCGTTATTCAATAATTCCGTTGAAAAGCGGACTGCAATAATCGTAATGAGAAAGCTAGGATATACGCCTTATGAAATTTTAGTGAGGTGTAGTTACAATGGAAGCTCTCTTAACGGACACTCTCGTGACAAAACCACGTTCTAAGTCCTTTTCAATTTTGCCAACAGTCATATCTAAACATTGTCTACTGCCGACGGAAACAAGAATGCTTGCATCCTAGACTAGAAAACTATTTACCTACTTACAATAAAAAAAAACCTATAAACAATTTAGAGGCCCACTGATTGTCTTAAGCCGCGGCCTAAGTTAGACTCTGTGTAAAATAACTGGCCTAGACAGTTTACCAAGTTTGAGGTTCTGTCGTTAGATTACAACCATGTAAAAGGCTTTAAAAAATCGGAAAAAATAGAGACTGTATGGATTTGCATGGGGGACGCAATCTCAGAATTGGAGACCATTTGGGCAACCGTTTGACAGGCCACAGCCTGGTTACTGGCTGGACTGTGATACTGACCGGGTTTCTGGAAAATAGCGCGTCTGGGATAAGGTAGGGATATTTGGTCATTAATCCAGTTGGTATAAAGTTGAAAAATGCAAAAAGCAGCTGAATTTGGTCTGGTTTAGAGTAAGGGTTTCATAGTCCCAGCGGTACACCCCCTATTGCGCTGCTCCATAATCTTGGAAGTCCCGTCCCCAGCTAATCAATTTACGCCATCACCGAGTTACCTCCAGGCCTTCTCGCGTAATGGTGGATCCCAAAACAGCAACCTCGTTCTCAAGGCCCTGGGAACGAGGTTGCTAAAACCACAGATGTGAAGGAAATAGTTTTTTTTAGGCTGTTCCCTTAGTGACCAGCATTTAATTTTAAAATATAAAAATTCTGTACTCAGAGCGCAATTAAAACTTAAAAGTGGGATATTTCGTTCGGATCCACCGAACTTCGTCAGCCACAATGCAAATTTGAATGTCAGGAAGGGTTATATAATGGTCCCGAGGTCATAGATGCTGGCTTATTCTCTGTTCAAGGGGGGCTTACATTTGAATGTGTTACTTTCCGTGGCAAGAACTTTTGTTTTGCTGGAATCCACCGAATGACCCGTGAGCTGGCAAGAGAGACAATGGTTTCGAATTAGCCAGCATTCAAATTTGCATAGCGGCTGACGAAGTTCGGTGGATCCGAACGAAATATCCCACTTCTAAGTTTTAATTGCGCTCTGAGTACAGAATTTTTATATTTTAAAATCATGATTCCAGAGCAGGAAAACAATAATTTTGATTCTAACATATATCTCACATTATCACTTCTTTATTAAACATTCAGATTATGAGAATAAAGACATTGATGTTAGAAATTAAATGAGTTTTCTGTCCTCTTGAATGCTTCCGTGAGAATGAGTTCACCAAGGGGTGACTCAAGTGACATGCGCATGCTCCCGTCACAGATCAAAATGGAGGTAGTGCTGTTCCAAGCAGTTTTGATTCTTCTCATTTCATTGTTTACCAACGCTTTAGTGTCGCATGTTTCAAGTAACCCCAAACCTCCTCACATTCTTTTAATCGTCGCGGATGACCTTGGTTGGAGCGATGTAGGTTTTCATGGCTCTGTTATCAAAACTCCAAACATTGACAATCTGGCCAGGGAAGGAGTAATATTGGATAATTACTATGTACAACCACTGTGTACACCGACAAGATCCGCTCTCATGACAGGAAGGTACCCGATACATACAGGTAAACATTCCGAGCAGTACCAAATGAGTTTTAAAATGTGTAACCATGAATATATGAGGTAACATGGCATCATTTTTGGTAACACAAAAGAGCTATTTATCTACCTCAGGGGGTGGGTATTGGTTATATTTTAACAGGATGTTTTTATGACAAACAAACCACAATTAGAGAGGGAGGACCTGGGGAAGAAGGGGGTGTACTTAATCAGATAGTCTGCAATTTAATTCCTTGCCGGTTTAAAATATTTCCTTGCATAGCTACTGTTGGCTTTTCTGATTATTTTCCCTTTAGTAACGAGCATGATAAGGTTTTCAAGATCTTTTGAACAACTTGGCAAATTACTAAAAAGCTAAAACGGAAACTAAGGTTACCATTGCTCTTACTAATTGCACGGTATATGATGTAGAATAGCATAGTGTATGAATAGCATCTCATGAATGAGGCAATCAAATTTGTTGGTGCATTTCGCAAGCACGTGAAACTGTTCTAAAAAACGCTGTGGTATCTGGTCATTGTGTTAAAGATGGTAGTGTTTGTAAATAGAAGACGACTTTCTTTTGTGTCCGCAACCTGTGACCGGATAATGACCGGATACCACAGCGTTTTTTAGAAGAGTTTCACGTGCTTGCGAGATGCACCAGCAAATTTGATTGCCCCATTCATGAGATGCTATTCATACGCAAATTCAAACCAGAACTGAACGTGCAAACTGATTCAATTCGCGTTAAAGTATTTGTTTAACCATCTATTAGTATGTTAATTTTCAGCTCTAGCCTATTTAAATATCCGCGTTCATTAACTGATTTTCTCTTGATAATGGAGTCAAGACGACTCCGAAACGTCGAGCCCTAAATCTCTCTGTAGTTTTTGCTTGTCTTTGCTTCAGCAAATCCCTTTGATTAAAAATTTAAAGTTTGGTGTTTAATCTAAAACTTCCAACGAAAGAATGTTCAAAATTTACATGCTTAACTGAATTTTACAGGGATCGCAGAGGTGTTACAGTACGATCTTTTCAACATCTTGACACCCTGGGAAAGCGTAAAAATTCCCAAAATTATAATTTGTCCAAATTCTTCAGATATTAAGCTTTCTACTGATGTCTAGTTTGTTATGGTTTATTCATAAGGCACGCGTGAAAAATTTTTTCCAAAAGATAAACCCCGAAGGTCGATCTTACAGCGCAACAGCATCCGAAACTTTACGGAGTTAGGTGAGCACGTGCTACAGAGTCTTGTTTGTTTTTTTGTTTTTTTTTTTTCGCGTCAGGTCTACAGCATGATGTGATTCATCCTGGAGATCCTTTTGGGTTGCCGTTAGAGTACAGCATTCTGCCTCAAGAGTTGAAGAAAGTTGGTAAGTCACTGATCTCTTCGACGCAGCCATTTTGGACCTGTTTCATTTTACGGCTCTCTTGTGTGCAATGCTTTTCGAAGTTTTGCGTTTGTTATTCAAAAAAGCGTCTTACTGTTATAATGACAAAAGAGGGTGAAGCTAATCGATGGTCACTTGTACATCGATAATGAAAGAGAAATTTCTCCAGTTTCCAATGATCCCGATTGCCTGACTATTATCGTAGAATTTTCGGTTTGCTTGAAAGGAAGCTTCGTCCTTTCTTGAAATATACAAATACAAATAATATGACTAATTTTTATCGTCAATTGTATTTCACTTTCATTATACACTGATCACAATAACTGGTATCGACTACTCAAATCGATTGATATTGATTGAATTTTGCATTGATTTTTGTTTATACACAATACGGTAGTATATACCATGTACTAACTAGAAATACGTGACTCGCAAAACCTCGCGAAGCTGGGGCTGGGTGGAAAGCCCTCTTTCGTGTTGTAGCATCAAATGAGGAGATTAAAAGGTTTCTGAACATAGCAACTATTTTGATGAGCATGGTCTTTTCGTAGTTCCACAGGCTAGTTTGCGGTTAAAAATCTATTTCTGACGCGATGAAATGTACAACGGGCGTGCAGCGCTGTCGTGTTCGATGAATTTATTTCCCACGGAAAATTATTTTACCGCGGCCACAAAACGTGTAATTTCTTGAATGCAATCTTTCACAAAAAAAGATTTCTAAAAGAAAGGGAAAAGATTGTGGAGAGATAGTTCTGTATCCAGTGAATATTGATGAACATTGCAGTTGAAATTTGATCATGCACGCATATTTTTTCCGATGTATGCAAATTTTTTTCAGACGACGCCAGACAGTCTGACGTCATTCAAGTGCGGACACCTTCAAAAAAACGAGTTTGCCTTTTGGTCGAGGGTCGAGGGTCGAGGGTAACTAGTCGAGGGTCGAGGGTAAATTGTCGAGGGTCGAGGGTAAATGGTCGAGGGTCGAAAAATTATTCGAAATTATTTTCAAATTATTTTTGAACTTCGTCAACTCAAAAATTCACAGACTCGTGTTTACTCGAGTTTCTGGCGGTGAGGGTAAAAGGAGGAAACAGAATGGTATGTGGAATGGCGTGCGGAATGGCATAATTATGCGAAATACGATTTCCGCGGGGAATAAATTAACTGAAGAGCGCATCCTGTTTTCGCGCCAATTTTATAAGAGCAGCAGTTTTGTCGATGTTGCGGACTATTAAACAACCAAACAACAGATCGAGGATTAGAAAATATACAATAATAAATACAATAAATACAAGAATAAATTAAATTTCTAGTTGACAAAAAGAACGTGATAGCGAGCAGCCTAGACAAAAAGCAACACCAGACTGGAGAAATAACATAAGTCCAAGGCCAAAACTATTTCCTGAGAAATTTTAAATCTAAACTCAATCATTTTATCAGACTCTTTGACGGTTACAATTTGTACAACTCATGGGAAAAATATGTTCTACTTTTTCTCACCCTTACATTTTCGTCGAGCGACGAGTACGCAAGTCACTGTTGAGCTGCTGAGCTAGCTACCTAGCTATTCAATACGGCGATTCAGGTAGCTATAGTTCAGTTAAGCGTTATCGAACTAAACATATCCGTCTTTAATTAAGGTCTTTCAGTGCCAGGCGTCCCAACCTAAAATGAGATTTAAAAGCGAAAAAGCCCTGGAGCAAAAAAGCGGATGACAGGTATGGTGTCTAAATATCGACACTGGTTGTGTGAAAGGTTGTGAAACTATTCTTATCACAGATGCATTTTGGTCAAATTGTTGTTCATTTTCCTGCTCATGATAAATGAATCATCGAGCATACAGGGTATGAGAATTGATCTTTTACCGAGGGTTTAAAAAAAAGAAAAAAATGTTTATTATTTGCCCTCGGTAAAGGATCAATCTTTGTCCTGAGACTGCACTTTACGCTGCCACGTTATTATTGTCAACCGAAGTCGCATGGAGTAAAGTGAACATGAAATTTAATTTACTACGGATTTACTCATAGTTCCTTGAATGCGAAAACTATAAACAGTTTTCATCGCTTTCTCTACCCTCACTTCTTCCAATCAGACGATCAAATCCTCGAATTGTTGTTAATATTTAGCAAGAGTCCGCAGCATCAAAAAAGCAGCTGCTAAACAGGATGCGCTCTTCAGTTAATTTATTCCCCGCGTAAATCGTATTTCGCATAATTATGCCATTCTGCACGCCATGCCACATACCATTCCGCAAACTCATTCCCCCTTTTACCCTTACCGAGTTTCCGGTGCCTGTTTTTGCCGCATTTGGGTTTGTCAAAAACTTTGACATTCCCACGGACTCTCCGGCGTGCTGAGTATCAGAATCTGGCGGCCCTTTTTATTTTTACGGTTAAATTATTTTTTTCCGGACCGCGAATTCGAATTATAGCAGAAGATAACGCGAACGCTGAAGGTGCTGTTACGTATCGTTGTAACACTCAAGTTTTAAAACAATATTGTTTATTCAGAGCAGAAACCCAGTGGTTTTTTTTGTCTAACGATTCTCTCTCTTATACTTATGAAAAGATTAGGGTCTATCCGCACTAGCAGACAAATTCGGATTTGTCTTCGAACAATCTGAACAAAAAATTTTGTCGTGACAATTTTATGTCTGAAAGTTTTTATCTGCACTGAACACTATTTGTAG
This sequence comes from Pavona decussata, assembly GCF_977016875.1. Taxonomy (NCBI): domain Eukaryota; kingdom Metazoa; phylum Cnidaria; class Anthozoa; order Scleractinia; family Agariciidae; genus Pavona; species Pavona decussata. Next base: position 394,894 of record NW_028145755.1, read on the forward strand.
TCTACAATTTGTCTGATATGTCAACAACTGTAAATAGCGGTGATGTATATTATATTTCGTTCTAATTTATTCTGTTCTGCGCCAAAACAATAATGGAACACATTCAAATCCTGATCGTTATTGCTTGTATTTTGCTTTTAAATCAAGCTCAAATTGAGGCAGAAATACTGCTTATGTTGTGCTTAATATTGAGACGTCCAATTCTGCGATATCAAGTGACCTTGCTTGCGAGTGAACACTGAAGACAACAGAGACGTCGAGGACTCGATCGATTTTTTCGTAGAAGACCGATTTTCTAATATGACCGCCAATTTGGTTTCGATTCCACTGTTTAGCATCCTTGTACTACTTATCCAGCAGGTATTTTATTTTACGCTGACACTTGTCGACTGGTTTTTTCGCACCAAAGTTCAGCTCCAACTCTTCAGCGTCTGCTATAATTGACCATAATTCAAATTCGCGGTCCGGAAAAAAATAATTTAACCGTAAGGGCCAGATTCTGATGCTCAGCACGCCGGAGAGTCCGTGGGAATGTAAAAGCTTTTGAAAAACAAAAATATGACCCAAATGCGGCAAAAACAGGCACCGGAAACTCGAGTAAACACGAGCCTGTGAACTTTTGAGTTGACGAAGTTCAGAAATAATTTGAAAATAATTTTGAATAATTTTTCGACCCTTGACCATTTACCCTCGACCCTCGACTAGTTACCCTCGACCCTCGACCCTCGACCAAAAGGCAAACTCTATATAAATATATTTTTCGCTCGAATTCGCGCGGCTTAGCTCCGCTCGGGCCGGCTCGGCCCGACAAATTTATTAACCTCGCTACGCTCGGGCCTTCGGCCCTCGCTTCGCGAGGAATGAGGACTTGTGAGAATATGAAGATGATTCGATGAGGAAAATTTCATCAACTAAAAAAAATTGTCGCGTCCCTATGCTCCTGTGAAGAGGTTTGTTAGGAAATGCACATCACTGGCCGACCGTTAATTTTTACTTTAGCCTCGAACGTAATCTCCCTCGCAGCCGTTCTGTGTCTATTCCACAGGAGGAGCGTTGCGTGACGAGACACAGAATGACTACCTCCAACACAGACGTTCTTTGGCTCGTCACGTCACGCACGTCTCTTCACTGACGAAGTGCGTGACGTGACGAGCGAAAGAACGTCTGCGTAAGAGGCTAATTTTGCTTTGGCCAAGCGTGGAATAGAGCGGTTTTCAATTGAGTGTCGTAAATCCAAAACCAAAGTAATTTCTCTGGCCAATCACAACAGATGTAAGGAGCACAATCAGTCAATCACAACTCGAAGCAAATGCATGTAACCTGGGTCAAGCGCGAGAAAACGCGTGCGGCCAAGCACGATTGGTTTTAGTTTGGCTTCCCATTGGTTAAGAAAATGGCGCGAATTTTGCCAACCAATCATAGAGTCTAGTAAAGCAAAACCAAAGCAAACGCGAAATTACTTATATTAATAACAAATTATTTCATTGTATCACCAGGTTATGCGACTCATTTGGTGGGCAAATGGCATCTCGGTTTCTATAAGTGGCCCTATGTTCCTACAAGAAGAGGCTTTGATACCGCGTTTGGATTCTGGGACGGTTCGGAGAATCATTACTCTCATTCCGTTAAAGGCTTTTTAGATTTTCGCGATGGAGAAGAACCTGCTAGAAGCTGGAATGGTACATACGCCATGTATGCTTACATGGAGGTAACTTGTGTAATCTTCGATTTTTCCTAGAATCACTTTCTCCACGAAATTGAACAAATTAAGGATGGTACCTACTTTTGCTACCGCGCATATGTTCTGCGCCTCTCGGAATCGTCGGGTTTCTTTTAAGAACGGTACTTTCTAAAACAAATATATTATTTTTGCGTGGTTTATGACTGTGTGGGAAAAGCAGATCCTAGCTAGGGTTGTTGGAATCCAAAACGAAAATTAGGAGTAACCAACCATTTTTCGGAAATAATTAAGCTTCAATTTAAAGGAAAAATGCCATACATTGTTTTGTAGTTTACAACTTTTTCAAATTGTTGTTTCTTAATTATCTTCGAAAAATAATTTTTACTGTTTGGATTCGAAAAGCCCTTGCGACTTGATTGTTAGCTGTCAGAGGCCTGTGTGCAAGGCGCTAGGGAAGGAAAGCGCGCGCATGACCATTGGTTTGAAATATCTTACAGCGTCTATTTTATAACATTTTGAATTCACATTTGTTAACTACGCTGCGCAGTTTTACAATCTTTATTACACAAACCATTCCTCTCCTGCCCCTTCCTTTCTAGCGCGCACATGGCGCGCAGGTTAACGGTTAAGCTGCCCTCGCCCTCTTCCCCCACCCCAGTCCCACTTTCTCTCCTCCTGGTCGGTGGTCTGATAACTGGTCGAAATTGGTATACTTGGCGCTGACTTTCATTGAGGTGTGTTAAAATTCTTTAGCACTGATGCCGAGTATTACCGACTTATGCCGAATATTATCGACAAATCTGGCGAAATAGTTGCCCTCAGGAAAGAAAAATAAAATTAACATGTTTTGTTAGAAGGAGCCACAATCGGCTTCCGGATTATGACACCTTCTTAAACGACATTGATTGGGTGTTCCACTCTCCTGTAAAGATGGATTTAAATCATAAGTTTCATAGATGGCAAGCTTCGTCAGCTATTCAGCCACGCTTAATGCAATTGCGTAACTGGAAGTCACACAAAGTGACTCTGGTAAGTACACAAATGTCTTTGATTGGTTTTTTAGAGGATGGAAAAGATTGTCAAGTCACATAACCCCGCGATACCCTTGTTCCTGTACATGGCATTTCAGAACGTACACAGCCCAGTCCAAGCCCCGCAACAATATGTCGACAAATACAAGTTTATCAAGAACGATCTTAGAAGACGGTACGCTGGTATGGTGGATATACTGGACGAAGCGGTGGGAAACCTTACCAACACGTTTAAAACAGCAGGGTACGGTCAAAACTACGAACCCTAGGAAAAACACCTGATAGAAAACGTTTTACAGCCAGTGGAATAGTTAACAATTATCCTGCGAAATCGCTTCTGTATATCGCCTGGCAATTAGGGCCAAGTTGGCTTGTTGTTGGTTCTCGTTCGTTGCTGCGAGTGGTTTTTCTCCTTGTACTCCTGTTTTCTCTCTCCTCAAAAACCATCATTTCCAAATTCCAATTCGATCTGGATTATAGTCAAGGACTTTAACATGAGCCTCTGGCTTGGGAGATTGCGTAAGCACTGTCTGTTATATTGACATTATGTCTTTAGTAGAAACAATGGGTAGATAAGAATGAGTCCCGGAGAAGTGATAGTATAAACAAGAGGCCTAAACGACCATTCAAGGATAATCTAACTCCATCGATCTTACTCATTCTTTCAGGTTTTGGGATGACACATTAGTTATATTTAGCACTGACAATGGTGGGATACCAAGCGGCGGAGGGTTTAACTGGCCACTACGGGGTATGAAACACACTGTATGGGAGGGAGGGGCTCGTGGGGCTGCATTTGTCCACGGTAAATTACTGGAACAAAAGGGCGTGACAAGCAAAGAATTACTTCACGTGACCGACTGGTATCCGACTTTAATCAAGCTAGCAGGTGAGAGATTGTCTTCATCTCGCGCCAATTTTTTGATTGAAAATTGCTTAATATACTGTTGTAACAACGAACCAGACGGCCCTTGCTAAACGTGATTCAGTTTCTTAACCTAATGAGTGGTTATGCACTCAATGTATATTTTCCCAGTGCTTGTAAATTGTAATTCCGAGCTCTTTAGCGTGTGATATACTGTTAATATAAGCCAAGCGCACTTGTGCGCTCATTGAAAAAAAGGTTATAAAAATCAGTTGTGATTTGAATCCCTCTTAACTTTCCCTGTATTCAAGTGTAATTGTAAAGAAATAAAGGTCATAAAAATGTAAGCATTAGGTGAAAAACAGGTACATGGTACAAATCATGAAGTGTTACTCAAAGCGCTAAGACATAACGTACAGATTTCTACAAGGTGAACAGTTTCAAATCGTCAAACTTTATTTTTTGTTGGCAGGAGGAAGTTTTGATCCCTCACATCCAAAGCCTGTGGACGGTTTTGACGTGTGGGAGACAATCTCTTCGGGGAAACCCTCTCCAAGAAATGAGGTTCTTATTAACATTGACACCTCCCAGGGAGCCGCATTGCGTGTGGGCGACATGAAGTTGTTGTTGAATGTCCCCAACGTCACGTGGTTTAAGCCACCTGAACTAGAAGATAGATTAACTAAGCAAACGCTGGAGCTACAATCCCGAATGGAGGATCTATTGGTGAGTTGGCTTTGTCTCCAATCTCGTAGCCAGAGTCCTCAGGCTCTTTGACCAGCAGTTGGTCGCCAGGAGAGACTCTGGAGTACAATGCAAGACGTTACGGAGCAGCCAATCAAAAAAATTATCTTTTTGAATTTTCCAGAGCCTCTCCTGGCGACTAACCGCTGGCCAAAGAGACTGAGGACTCTGGGTACAAGATTGCTTTGTCTCATCCTCGTCGAAGAGCCTATGATCTTTTGGTCAGCGTTTGTAAAAACCGTGGGGCCTTTGGAACGAGAATGGGTTTGTATTTGCGTGGTTTCTTACGGCTTTCTCTCAGGCGCTCACGTCAGTTCGTTTCGGTGAAGAACGGCTTGGGACCACTTGATCGAAACGGATTGCCGGAGACGAAAGAAAGAGAGAAGAGAAGAAACTAGGCAAGTTTTGCATCACAAAATCTAGCAGAAATGAGACTGACATAGGCAGCTTGTGGCAAGCAAACACAAGAAAGCACATGAATATCGAGTGTGGCCTGCTTTGTTTTCTTTTGTTTTGTTTTTTTTATTTGGTTTGTTGAGGCGTGGGTTTCATTATTTCTGTCAGGCAGAGAAAATGGAAAAGGATAAGTGTGGACCATCCATCCTTCCCCGCGCATGCGTGCCTTACGTTGAAGGATTTTCTTTTTTTCTCTCTCGTATCTTTCTCCATACATCTCATGGAGTAATGACTCAACCGGATGTGGCAATTTCTATCACTGTTAAGGTAGAGTTAATTCTTCGATCTCATTCTTTTGGAAACTATCAATCCTTTATCTGTGAATTCTGTTGATGAAGGGACAGTAGTAAAAAAATCCCAGAATTTTTACAGAAGGAAAGGACCCTCAAAGTCGCCTTTTGCGTAATCGAAGTGGTGGGGCTTTTATAAAAGCGTTAAACGCTATGGTCTATAAAAACCACCTTATCTTTTGGAGACAATATGTCGGTTACATTGACACGATTCGGCACGCTTGTCATTACAAGTTCAAGTATGTTGTAGCCACAAGTGGGTTTTTTATTGAGGTTTGCATGTCAATAGGTGATCGTGAAAGGTTTCAATAAAGGCTAGTTCGTTAACACCTGACGCGCTGTCAATGGAGTCCCAGAGGATGTCTGCAAGTTAAAGTCACCCGAAATTACCATATTGTCGAACCGCAGAAAATTATCGAATACATTCATCCAACTTGGGTCTTCGTTGGGTGGCCCATAGCTAAAACAAAATAAAATTCTTTGACCAGTAAACGTAGTAATTTCGGCAAAAATGATCTCAAGCTGTTGCAGCTCGGCTTCCGATTCAGGTTTTAATTTGACAGTTTTGAAGAAGGGTGTTTTGATTGCAATAAGAACTCCACCACCACCTCGATCAGACCAATCTCTCCTAAATATTGTAAAGCCAGAATGCAATATTTCAGCGTTGCTGATATTTTGGTTCAACCATGTCTCATTGACGCACATAACGTCAGAGTTTTCCGCGTACACCAGGTCCTGGAAGCGATGGAGGTTACACACAGTAATAAGTGTTGACTTAATAGCTAAAAACAGAAAAATAGCAACGGCTTTCACGGAACTCTTCGAGTGACGACCTGATTCTCTTAACAATGTCAACAATCCATCGAAGGAGCAATCGTTTTCGGGAAAACCGCAATAAAAACCGTAAGAATGAAATAAGGTAAAAGGAGTCCAAGACTAGTGGTATCTCCCAGACTACAAGTCGTTCGACCGCGAGTCATCCTTCTGTCATAATATCGGTTTAGCCTGTACGCATGCTCAAACCTCAAAACGTACCACATGGAAGACAAAATGACTACATTGTCATATATATACATGGCTGAATCTCAGTTTAAGTCGGTATGGTGGAACTGAGGTGCAAATGAAAGGAATCTATCTCATATGGTCTAGGGGCCGACTTTTGTCTCCCCCACTGTCTTGTCGGGGACAAGGTATCGGAAAGCACCGCGGAGCCATCTCCAGCTGGCATAAGCAAACCGCAGAAAAAAAAGAACTATTACCGTAGAAAAAAGAACTATTAAAACCTAGTAAACTAGTGTTAAATTAAAACATCTCAGCAAACTAGATATTTAGAAACGTTCCAGCCAGTTAACCGTCCAATCCCAGCCAGCTCTATTCCAGCGGCCTGCAAAGTGGGTTTTTAGTCGAGCGGCCCTATCAGGTACTCCTGTTTTTATGGCATTATCTACGCCCTAAGAAAACTCTACCTTAAAAATTGAACTTATATCAATGGCGCTACACAGTGTTCACCGTACTATGAAATGGATTGATAGCAATTTTGAATTTGGCTCCATCGTCTCTGTCCCCTTTCTCGCTCTTTTCTGTGCCATATTTTTCTCATATTGATCTTCTTTAATCAATGTAGAATCAACCGGGCAAACTGCAATCTGACAGGATTGAAGTGGCTCTTTACAACTTAACCGCTGACCCCAACGAGCATAACGACATAAGCAGCAAGTACCCACATGTAGTAATGAGGCTGAAGGAAAGAATGATGTATTACGTCAATAGCACAGTCACACCACTCAACAAGCCAAAGGATCCCAAGGCAAGAGAATCTGCCAAAGAGAACGGATGTTGGGGACCTTGGCTAGACTGAAAGGAGAATTGTTTGTACACCCATTGCTCTTCTCTAAGATATTCTTTACTGTAGAGCCGATTGGTTTCAAGAAAACCGTGTTTGTCACTGGTATCCAGAACAATCCAACACTTATACTGAATTAGTGTCGTAAGAAGTGTAGGTATTGTATGTGTTGTAAGTATTGTGAGCATTGTAAGTATTGTTAGTATGAGAAGTGTAGTAAGTATTGTTATTTCTGTAAGTATAGTAAGCATTGTTATCGTATTATTCTGTGTCACGTAAGGCTATATCAGATAAGGCGTGATTTAGTTATTTCGTTGGAACGCGGACTGCAATAATCGAAATGAGAGAGGATATACGCCTTGTAAAGTTTTAGTGAGGTTTGGTTACAATGGAAGCTCTCTTAACGGACACTCTTGTAACAAAACCACGTTCTTAGTCATTTTCAATTTTGCCAACAGTCATATCTAGACATTGTTTACTGCCGACGGTAACAAGAAGGCTTGCATCCTAGACTAGAAAACTATTTACCTACTTAAAATAAACCACTTATAAACAGATTTGGAGGCCCACTGATTGTCTTAAGCCGCGGCCTAAGTTAGACTCTGTTTAAATAGCTGGCCCTCTCAGATTACCAAGTTTGAGGTTCTGTCGTTAGATTGCAACCATGTAAAAGGCTTGAAAAAATTGGAAAAAGTGGAGACTTACTGTATGGATTTACATGGGGGACACAATCTCAGAATTAGAGACATTTGTATGGAATTTGGACAACCTTTGACAGGTCACGTACAGCCTGGTTACTACGCAATGCATCAAAACCAAGCTTGGTAGACTTACTAAGTTTATGATGTGATCTTTCAGGTTCATTTGTTCATATGACGCAATGTGAACGATGTGTCCCTTCGAGAACTTCGGAACAGGCAATTTTAAATACTTGAAAACTTCCTTACGTTATTTAATTGTAGCCGTAGGCGCTCGCCCATGCCAAAGAAAACAATGATACAGAGGCAAACTTTGGATGAGTTCCTTAGGAAGGGGGGGGGGGGGGGGGGTCTGCCATATAAAAGGTAAACTCAAAGTCAAAGTTAAAGAACTTTTATATTTATCCACGGTATTCTCATCAGTTACACGAGGTACTTCTTATAAAAATACTAGTCACAAAATTCGTAATATAAACTATAAAAAAACCTACGATAAATTAAGTAAACTGCTTTACATGAGAGCCGTGTATGATGAAGCAATTGCATTAAAAGACGCCGCTGTAGCCAGTATGGAAAGATGCTAGAGATCCTGCCTGCCGCAAGTGAGTTGGTAAACTGTTCCATAACACCGCACCACTTTACCTGAAACTGTTCCTAAGAAAATTGGTGCGGGGAAGGGGGACAGCAAGTTTATCTTCAGTGTTGCGAAGAGAATAGCCAGTAATGGTGCTACGCTCGTCAAATCTAGATCGATGTTTATCAGGAGCAAGCCTATTTAGAGATTTATACACCATGCAAGCTTTTTGTATCTGGCGCTGAGATTCAAGCTTTCTCCAATTCAACACTTGAATAAGGTATTCAGTACTGCTGTGTCAAAGGTAGCGGAGGTCAGGACTCTAGCAGCACGGTTTTGTAGCTTTTGGATTTTATTGGCAAGAGTTTTATTACAGTTACCCCGGACAACGTAACAGTAATCGAAATAGATTTCACCAGAGAATAATAAATAAATTGCAGCGTCCTATGAGGAACAAAAGGCCGAATGCGCTTCGGGACCGCGATACCAGATGCAATCTTCTTAGATAGATTCTCGATGTGAACATTCCTCGTCAAATTTTCGACTATGTAAATACCAAGAGATTTGGCGCTGGGCACCTGGCTTATCTGGGCTGCGCCAATTTTTAGAGAGGGAGAATGGACAAACGATCTAAGCCTTTGCCGAGAACCAATTATCATGAATTCAGTTTTAGATTTATTTAGTGTAAGCTTATTAGCCACGCACTGACGCTGGCAAGATCGTTATTGTGATTAGGTTCAACACTGTCAGCACTATTACCTGCAAGCGTCAAGTAGGTGTACATTCGAGGCTGTGAGTGCGAGAGACATTCCGTAGGTCATTGTATAAGGGAAAATGGGCGGTCCCTGTACTGTATTTGAGTATTGTCCCCTGAGGGATGCCGCAGGACAATACACAATTGTTGGAAAGGGAGCCATTTAGGAAACATTTCTGATTGCGTTCAGATAAGTACGATTTTAACCACTCAATTGAGGCGCCTCCTATGCCATACACAATGTGATCCACCGTGTCAAAGGAGTTTTTGAGATCAAAGAATGTTCCCCTGACCCCAGTTGTTCAAAGGCCGGATAACTTTATCCGGTGGATAAGGCGCTTTTCAGGGTCTAAAAAAATACTTCAAGTTAAATGTTGTCCAAGGTTTTCGTACACTCCCAAACTAAGCTGTGGTTAGAGTGTTCATATTCGCTTGTGCAAGAGGAAATACTGAAATCTTTGCACAGATTGAAACTGTCGGATAGTGACTTATCCACTGGATAAAGTTATCCGGCCTTTGAACAACTGGGGCTGATCTATATTATACGCCCAATCATCAGTTGCCTCAAGTAATGAGGTATAGCTGTAGAGTGGAGCGACTGGAAGCCTGACTGGTAAGAGGAGAGTAGATTTTGATCATAAATAATCCTTTCAAAGATTTTTGCAACCACCGGAATAATAGAAATAAGACGGTAGTTGTCTAGGTCAGTACGGTCTCCCTGTTTGAAGACTGGTACTACTTTTGACCACTTCCATTCTTTAGGAAAGATACCAGTCGTTATAGAAGTAGTAAAAGTATTAAAAAACAAACAAACAAACAAAGGGAATCAACAATTAGGTCGGCGCAAATGCGAACAAGTTTAGCAGAAATCTTATCCAATCCAGTTGCCTTGGATTTACTTAGTTTAGATAAAAGGGAAAGAACATTGGAGCAATTGGTTGCCAGGAACTCAAAATAAGCGCTATCAGGTGAGGGATTGCTCATATAATGCAGATGTGTGCGACCATTGTTATTAAGAGGTATCTCATTAGCAAGTTTTGGTCCTACAGTGGCGAAATGATTATTAAATGCTATGGCTAATTCTTGTGGATTACAAATGGATACGCCGCTTTGTTTAATTTCTTTTATGGTTGGACCATTAGATTTCCGAGAAGTGAGATTGTTAACAACACGCCAAGCAATCCGTGAATTCCCTTCGTTATCATGAAGAGCCTTAGTGTAATACGATTTCTTTGCTTGTCTAATTGAATTGTTTACAGAATTACGAATTTGTTTATATGGATACAGTCGAACCTGTATTAAGCGGCACCGTAATAAGCGGTCACCCTATACTAAGTCCCAGCGAGACCCCCAATAACAGGCCCCAACATACGATCTCAGGCCCCGACATACCATATCAGGCCCCGACCTACCATAACAGGCCCCTACATTTACGCTTATTGTTTAGTCGTGCTATGATCAAAACTGAACTTGGAATGCTCGTTAATCGAACGATTTTTCTCCAACGTCTGAAATAATAAAATAATCTGCACAAGTAAAGCATCCTACTTCGGAACTGATCGAGCTGCTATTAAGGCGCGCAGAATCAATCAACGTCCCCTTGCAGCCTTGCTGACCTTCAAATCCTTCGCCATCTTTCATATCTGCAAGTCACGCAAGCTTGTAAAAAAAATGGCGCAGACTGTACGTAGTTCAACCGAGGCTTGCGTAATTCGTTGCACATGAAAACAACGCCGCAAAATATTTCTTTTTTTTATACAAAGCTTGCAAGCAAAAAGTGTCTCATGCAGTAGAGTACAAACTCGCTCTAGAAACATTGTTCCGCCCGAATGCTCGTTTATTTATATCTACTTCGTCGCGGTATATTTTTAAACATACTCAGTGAAGAGGTGAATAATTTTGGAGGTTAGTTTTCTAACGTTTAGGGGTTAGTAATTCTTACGTTTGGGGGTTAGGGATAATTACGTTTGGGGGTTAGTATTCTTATGTTTGAGGGTTAGTAATTCTTACATTTAAGGATTAGTTTTCTTACGTTTGGGGGTTAAGAATTCTTGCGTTTCGAGGTTAGTTTTCTTACGTTTGGGGGTTAGTAATTCTTACGTTTGGGGGTTAGTTTTCTTACGTTTAGGGGTTAAGAATTCTTACGTTTGGGGGTCAGTTTTCTTACGTTTGGGGGTTAGTATTTCTTACGGGGTTACTTTCTTACGTTTGGGGGTTAGTAATTCTTACGCTTAGGGTTAGTAATTCTTAAGTTTTGGGGTTGAGGATTCTTACGTTTGGGGGTTAGTAAAACTTACGTTTCGGGGTTAGTTTTCTTACGTTTGGGGCTTAGGGATTCTTACGTTTGGGGGTTAGGGATTCTTACATTTGGGGGTTAGTTTTCTTAAGTTTGGGGGTTAGCTTTGTTGCGTTTTGGGGTTAGTTTTCTTACGTTTGGGGGTTAGGGATTCTTACGTTTGGGCGTTAGTTTTCTTACGTTTAAGGGTTAGTAATTTTTACGTTTGGGGATTAGTTTTCTTACCTTTGGGGGTTAGGGATTCTTACGTTTGGGGGTTAGTTTTCTTACGTTTAGGAGACGGAGATTCTTACGTTTGGGGGTTAGTTTTCTTACGTATAGGGGTTTGTAATTCTTACGTTTGGGGGTTAGTTTTCTTACGTTTAGGGGTTTGTAATTCTTACGTTTGGGGATTAGTTTTCTTACCTTTAGGGGTTTGTAATTCTTACGTATGGGGGTTAGTTTTCTTACGTTTAGGGGTTTGTAATTCTTACGTTTGGGGGTTAGTTTTCTTACCTTTAGGGGTTTGTAATTCTTACGTTTGGGGGTTAGTTTTCTTACGTTTAGGGGTTTGTAATTCTTACGTTTGTGGGTTAGTTTTCTTACCTTTAGGGGACGGAGATTCTTCATTTGGGGGTTAGTTTTCTTACGTTTAGGGGTGTGTAATTCTTACGTTTGGGGGTTAATTTTCGTACGTTTGGGGGTTAGTTTTCTTGCGTTTAGGGGTTAGTAATTCTTACGTTTGGGGGTTAGTTTTCTTTCGTTTAAGGGTTACTCTTTCCTACGTTTGGGGGTTAGTTTTCTTACCTTTGGAGGTTAGTAATTGTTAAGTTTAGCCGTTACTTTTCTTACGTTTCGTGGTTAGTGATTCTTACGTTTGGCGGTAGTTTTCTTACGTTTGGGAGTTAGTTTTCTAACGTTTGGGGGTTAGTAATTCTTACGTTTGGGGATTAGTTTTCTTACCTTTGGGGGACGGAGATTCTTACGTTTGGGGGTTAGTTTTCTTACGTTTAGGGGTTAGTAATTCCTACGTTTGGGGGTTGGTAATTCTTATGTTTCGGGGTTAGTTTTCTTATGTTTTGGTGTTAGGGATTCTTACTTTTATAGGTTAATTTTATTTTGTTTGGGGATTAGCAGTTCTTACGTTTGGGGGTTAGGGATTCTTACGTTTTGAGGTTAGTTTTCTTACGTTTGGGGGTTAGTAATTCTTACGTTGGAGGGTTAGTTTTCTTACGTTTGGGGGTTAGTAATTCTTACGTTTAGGGGTTAGTTTTCTTACCTATTGGGGTTAGGGATTTCTACGTTTTAAAGTTAGTTTTCCCACGTTTGGGGTTCGTAATTCTTACGTTTAAAGATTAGTTTTCTTATGTTTGAGGATAGAGATTCTTACGTTTTGGGAGTTAGTTTTCTTAAGTTTAGATGTTAGTAATTCTTACGTTTGGGAACGGTTAGTTTTCTTACGTTTAGGGGTTAGTAATACTTACGTTTGGGGGTTAGTAATTCTTACGTTTGGGGTTAGTTTTCTTACGTTTCCGGGTTAGCGATTCTTACGTTTGGGGGTTAGTTTTCTTTTGTTTTGGGGGTTTGTAATTCTTAAGTTTTGGGGTTAGTAATTCTTACGTTTGTTGCATGGTTAGTTCTTCTTAGGTTTGGGGGTTAGGGATTCTTACGTTTGGGGGTTAGTTTTCTTACGATTGGGGGTTAGTACTTCTTCTTACGTTTGCGGGTTCGTTTTCTTACGTTTGGTAATTAGTAATTCTGACGTTTGGTGGTTAGTTTTCTTACGTCTGGGGTTTAAGGATTGTTACGTTTGAGGGTAAGTAATTCTTACGTTTAGAGGTTAGTTGTCTTAGGTTTGTAATTCATACGTTTGGGGGTTAGGGATTCTTACGTTTGGGGGTTTGTTTTCTTACGTTTGGGGGTTAATTTTCTCACGTTTAGGGGTTAGGCATTCTTGCCTCTTGGGGTTAGTAATTTTTACGTTTAGGGGTTAGTTTTCTTACGTTTGAATGTTAGGGATTTTTAAGTTTGGGGGTTAGTTTTCTTACGTTTGGGGGTTAGTAATTCTTACGTTTGGGGGTTAGTTTTCTTACCTTTGGATGTTAAGAATTCTTACGTTTGGGGGCTAGTAATTGTTACGTTTGAGGGTTAGTTTTCTTACGTTTGAGGTTAGGGATTCTTACGTTTGGGTGTTAGTTATCTTACGATTGGGGGTTATTTATTCTTACGTTTGAGGTTAGTTTTCTTACGTTTGTGGGTTAGCGATTCTTACGTTTAAGGGTTAGTTTTCGTTTGTTTGGGGGTTAGTAATTCTTAAGTTTATGGGTTAGTTTTCTTACGTTTGGGGGTTAGTAATTCTCACGTTTTTTGCATGGTTAGTTCTTCTTACGTTTGGGGGTTTGGGATTCTTACGTTTGGGTGTTAGTTTTCTTACGATTGGGGTTTAGTACTTTTTACATTTGCGGGTTTGTTTTCTTACGTTTGGTGGTTAGTAATTCTTTTGTTTGGTTTTTAGTTTTCTTACGTTTGGGGGTTAGTTTTCCTACGTTTGGGGGTTAGTAATTCTTATGTTTGGAGGTTAGTTTTCTCACGTTTGGAGGATTGTAATTCTTACCTTTAAGGGTTAAGGATTCTTCCGTTTGGGGGTTAGTTTTCTTACGTTTCGATGTTAGGGATTCTTACGTTTTGGAGTTAGTTTTTTTACGTTTAGGGGTTAGTAATTCTTACGTTAGGGGGTTAGGGATTCTTACGTTTGGTGGTTAGTAAATCTTACGTTTGGGGGTTAGTAATTTTTACGTTTGGGGGTTAGGGATTTATACGTTTGGGGGTTAGTGATTTTTACGTTTGGGGGTTAGTTATTCTTACGTTTGGGAGTAAGGGATTCTTACGTTTGGGGGTTTGTAATTTTTACGTTTGGAGTTTAGTTTTCTTACGTTTGGGGGTTAGAAATTGTTACTTTTGGGGGTTAGTTTTCTTACGTTTAGGGGTTAGTAATTGTTACGTTTCGGAGTTAGTTTACCTACGTTTGGGGGTTAGTAATTCTTACGCTTAGGGGTTAGTAATTCTTAGGTGTGGGGGTTGAGGATTCTTACGTTTGGGGGTTAGTAATTCTTACGTTTGGGGGTTTGTTTTCTCATGTTTGGGGGTTAGTAATTCTTACGTTTGGGGGTTAATTTTCTCACGTTTAGGGGTAAGGGATTCTTACGTTTGGGGGTTAGTTTTCCTACGTTTGGGGGTTAGTTTTCTTACGTTTCGATGTTAGGGATTCTTAAGATTGAGGGTTAGTTTTCTTACGTTTGGGGGTTAGTAATTCTTACGTTTGATGGTTAGGGATTCTTACGTTTGGGTGTTAGTAATTTTTACGTTTGAGAGTTAGTTTTCTTACGTTTGGATGTTAGGGATTCTGAAGTTTGAGGGTTAGTTTTCTTACGTTTGGGGTTTAGTAATTTTTACGTTTGAAAGTTAGGGATTCTTACGTTTGGTTGTTAGTAATTCTTATGTTTAGGGGTTAGAGATTCTTGCGTTTGGGGGTAAGTAATTTTTACGTTTGGGGGTTAGGGATTCTTATGTTTGGGGATTGGTAATTCATAATTTGGGTGTTAGGGATTCGTAAGTTTTGGGGTTTGTAATTTTTACGTTTAGGGGTTAGTTTTGTTACGTTTGGATGTTAGGGATTCTTACGTTTGGGGGTTAGGGATTTTTACATTTGGGGGTTAGGGCTTCTTACGTTTGGAGGTTTGTTTTCTTACGTTTGGGGGTTAGTAATTTTTACGTTTGGGGGTTAGTTTTCTTACGTTTGGATGTTAGGGATTCTTACATTTGGGGGCTGGTTTTCTTACGTTTGGGGGTTAGTAATTCTTACGTTTGGGAGTTAGGGATTCTTACGTTTGGAAGTTAGGGATTCTTACGTTTGGAGGTTAGTAATTTTTACGTTTGGGGGTTAGGGATTCTTACGTTTGGGGGTTAGTAATTATTTTTTGGGGGGTTAGGGATTTTTAGGTTTAGGGGTTAGTTTTCTTACGTTTGGGGGTTAGTTTTTATACGTTTGGATGTTAGAGATTCTTACGTTTGGGGGTTAGTTTTCTTACGTTTGGGGGTTAGTAATTCTTACGTTTGGGGGTTTGTTTTCTTATGTTTGGGGGTTAGTAATTCTTACGTTTGAGGGTTAATTTTCTCACATTTAGGGGTTAGGTATTCTTACGTTTGGGTGTTAGTTTTCTTACGATTGGGGATTAGTAATTCTCACTTTTGGGGGCTAGTAATTGTTACGTTTGGGGTTAGTTTTCTTACGTTTGCGGGTTAGCGATTTTTACGTTCGGGGGTTAGTTTTTTGTTTGTTTGGGGGTTAGTAATTCTTAAGTTTATGGGTTAGTTTTGTTACGTTTGGGAGTTAGTAATTCTCACGTTTGTTGCATGGTTAGTTTTTCATACGTTTGGGGGTTTGCGATTCTTACGTTTGGGTGTTAGTTTTCTTACGATTGGGGGTTAGTACTTCTTACGTTTGCGGGTTCGTTTTCTTACGTTTGGTGGTTAGTAATTCTTATGTTTGGTGGTTAGTTTTCTTACGTTTGGGGGTTAGCTTTCCTACGTTTGGGGGTTAGTAATTCCTACGTTTGGAGTTTAGTTTTCTCACGTTTGGAGGATTGTAATTCTTACGTTTGAGGGTTACAGATTCTTACGTTTGAGGGTTTGTTTTCTTATGTTTGGGGGTTAGTAATTCTTACGTTTCTTGCATGGTTAGTTCCTCTTACGTATGGGGGTTTGGGATTCTTACGTTTGGGGGTTAGTTTTCCTATGTTTGGGGGTTAGTAATTCTTACGTTTGGGAGTTAGGGATTCTTACGTTTGAGGGTTAGTTTTCTTTTGTTTTGGGGGTTAGTAATTCTTAAGTTTTGGGGTTAGCTTTCTTACGTTTGGAGGTTAATAATTCTCACGTTGCATGGTTAGTTCTTCTTACGTGTGGGGGTTTGGGTTTCTTACGTTTTGGGGTTAGTTTTCTTACGATTGGTGGTTAGTACTTTTAACGTTTGTGGGTTCGTTTTCTTACGTTTGTTGGTTAGTAATTCTTACGTTTGGTGGTTAGTATTCTTACGTTTGGGGTTAAAGGATTTTTACGTTTGGGGGTTAGTTTTCCTACGTTTGGGGGTTAGTAATTCTTACGTTTGGAGGTTTGTTTTCTTACGTTTGAAGGTTTCTAATTCTTACGTTTCGGGGCTAGGGATTCTTACGTTTGGGTGTTAGTTTTGTTACGATTGGGGGTTAGTAATTTTTACGTTTGGGGGTTAGGGATTCTTACGTTTGGGGGTTAGTTTCCTTACGTTTGGGGGTAAGTAATTCTCACGTTTGCGGGTTCGTTTTCTTACCTTTGGTGGTTAGTAATTCTTATGTTTGGGGGTTAGTAATTCTTACGTTTGGGGGTTAGTTTTCTTACGTTTGGAGGTTTAGGATTCTTACGTTTGGAGGTTAGTAATTTTTACGTTTGGGGGTTAGTTGTCTCATGTTTGGAGGATGGTAATTCTTACGTTTGGGCGTTTGTTTTCTTATGTTTGGGGGTTAGTAATTTTTACGTTTGGGGGTTAGTTTTCTTACGTTTAGGGGTTAGGGATTTTTACGTTTGGGGGTTAGTAATTTTTACGTTTGGGGGTTAGTTTTCTTACGTTTGGATGTTACTGATTCTTACGTTTGGGGGTTAGTTTTCTTTTGTTTGGGGGTTAGTAATTCCTAAGTTTGGGGGTTAGGGATTCTTACGCTTGGGGGTTACGGATTTTTACGTTTGGAAGTTAGTTTTCGTACGTTTGGGGGTTAGTTTTCTTACGTTTGGATTTTAGGGATTCTTACGTTTTTGGGGGCTGGTTTTCTTACGTTTGGGGGTTAGTAATTCTTACGTTTGGGAGTTAGGGATTCTTACATTTGGGAGTTAGGGATTCTTACGTTTGGGGGTTAATGATTTTTACGTTTGGGGGTTAGGGATTCTTACGTTTGGGGGTTTTATTTTTTTACGTTTGGAAGTTAGGGATTCTTACGTTTAAGGGTTTGTAATTATTACGTTTGGGGGCTAGTAATTGTTACGTTTGGGTGTTAGTTTTCTTACGATTGGGGGATAGTAATTCTTACGTTTGGGGGTTAGTCTTCTTACGTTTGTGGGTTAGCAAATTCTACGTTTAGGGCTTTGTTTTCTTACCTTTGGATATTAGGGATTCTTACGTTTGGGCGTTAGTTTTCTTACTTTACGGGGTTAGTAATTCTTACGTTTGGGAGTTAAGGATTCTTACGTTTGGGGGTTAATTGTCTTTTCTTTTGGGGGTTAGTAATTCTTAAGTTTTGGGGTTAGCTTTCTTACGTTTAGGGGTTAATAATTCTCACTTTTGTTGCATGGTTAGTTCTTCTTACGTGTGGGGGTTGGAGATTCTTACGTTTGGGGGTTAGTTTTCTTACGATTGGTGGTTAGTACTTTTTACGTTTGTGGGCTCGTTTTATTACGTTTGTTGGTTAGTAATTCTTACGTTTGGTCGTTAGTTTTCTTACGTTTGGGGTTAAAGGATTCTTACGTTTGGGGGTTAGTTTTCCTACGTTTGGGGGTTAGTAATTCTTACGATTGGAGGTTAGTTTTCTTACGTTTGAAGGTTTGTAATTCTTTCGTTTGGGAGTTAATTTTCTCACGTTTAGGGGTTAGGCATTCTCACGTTTGGGGGCTAGTAATTTTTACGTTTGGGGGTTAGTTTTCTTACGTTTGGATGTTAGGGATTTTTTAGTTTGGGGGTTAGTTTTCTTACGTTTCGGGGCTAGTAATTCTTACGTTTGGGGGTTAGTTTTCTTACGTTTGGAGGTTAGTAATTCTTACGTTTGGGGGCTAGTAATTGTTATGTTTGGAGGTTAGTTTTCTTACGTTTGGGGTTAGGGATTCTTACGTTTGGGTGTTAGTTTTCTGACGTTAGGGGGTAAGGGATTCTTACGTTTGGGGGTTAGTAATTCTTACGCTTAGGGGTAGTAATTCTTAGGTCTGGGGGTTGAGGATTCTTACGATTGGGGGTTAGTTTTCTTACCTTTGGATGTTAGGGATTCTTACGTTTGGGGGTTAGTAATTCTTACGTTTGGGGGTTAATAATTTTTACGTTTGGGGGTTAATTTTCTCACATTTATTGGTTAAGGATTCTTACGTTTTGGGGTAGTAATTTTTACGTTAGGGGGTTAGTTTTCTTACGTTTGGATGTTAGGGATTCTTAAGTTTGAGGGTTAGTTTTCTTATGTTTGGAAGTTAGTAATTCTTACGTTTGATGGTTAGGGATTTTTACGTTTGGAGGTTAGGGATTCTGACGTTTGGGGGTTAGTTTTCTTACGTTTGGGGATTAGTAATTTTTATGTTTGGGGGTTAGTTTTCTTACCTTTAGATGTTAGGGATTCTTACGTTTGGGGGTTAGTTTTCTTACATTTGGGGTTAGTAATTCTTATGTTTAGGGGTTAGAGATTCCTGCGTTCGGGGGTTAGTAATTTTTACGTTTGGGGGTTAGGGATTCTTATGTTTGGTGGTTGGTAATTCATACGTTTGGGTGTTAGGGATTCGTAAGTTTGGGCGTTACTTTTGTTACGTTTGGATGTTAGGGATTCTTACGATTGGGGGTTAGTTTTCTTACGTTTGGGGGTTAGTAATTCTTACGTTTGGGGGTTAGGGATTTTTATTTATTTATTTATTTATTTATTTATTTATTTATTTATATACATTATTTAAACAGAAATTCCAATTCAGCGTAACTAGTTTAAATGGAGATCTGTATGAAATAATAAGAATAAATAATCAAATATAGAAATGAAAGGAAAAGTCATTCAAAGAGTTCATGAAGGTGAGAAATTAACTAAGGTGATTTTAGGTTTGGGGGTTAGTAATTTTTACGTTTGGGGGTTAGTTTTCTTACGCTTGGGGGTTAGTAATTCTTACGTTTGGGAGCTAGTAATTGTTACGTTTGGGTGTTAGTTTTCTTACGATTGGGGGTTAGTAATTCTTACGTTTGGGGGCTAGTAATTGTTACGTTTGGGTGTTAGTTTTCTTACGATTGGGGGTTAGTAATTCTTACGTTTGGGGGTTAGTTTTCTTACGTTTAGGGGTTAGGGATTCTTACATTTGGGGGTTAGTTTTCTTACGTTTGGATGTTAAGGATTCTTACGTTAGGGGGTTAGTTTTCTTATGTTTGGGGGTTAGTAATTCTTACGTTTGATGGTTAGGGATTCTTACGTTTGGGGGTTAGTTGTCTCACGTTTGGAGGATTGTACTTCTTACGTTTGGGGGTTAGTTTTCTTACGTTTAGGGGTTAGGGATTTTTACGTTTGGAGGTTAGTAATTTTTATGTTTGGGGGTTAGTTTTCTTACGTTTAGGAGTTAGGGATTCTTACGTTTGGGGGTTAGTAATTCTTACGCTTAGGGGTTAGTAATTCTTAGGTCTGGGGGTTGAGGATTCTTACGATTGGGGGTTAGTTTTCTTACCTTTGGATGTTAGGGATTCTTACGTTTGGGGGTTAGTAATTCTTACGTTTGGGGGTTTGTTTTCTCATGTTTGGGGGTTAATAATTTTTACGTTTGGGGGTTAATTTTCTCACATTTATTGGTTAAGGATTCTTACGTTTTGGGGTAGTAATTTTTACGTTAGGGGGTTAGTTTTCTTACGTTTGGATGTTAGGGATTCTTAAGTTTGAGGGTTAGTTTTCTTATGTTTGGAAGTTAGTAATTCTTACGTTTGATGGTTAGGGATTTTTACGTTTGGAGGTTAGGGATTCTGACGTTTGGGGGTTAGTTTTCTTACGTTTGGGGATTAGTAATTTTTATGTTTGGGGGTTAGTTTTCTTACGTTTAGGAGTTAGGGATTCTTACGTTTGGGGGTTAGTAATTCTTACGCTTAGGGGTTAGTAATTCTTAGGTCTGGGGGTTGAGGATTCTTACGATTGGGGGTTAGTTTTCTTACCTTTGGATGTTAGGGATTCTTACGTTTGGGGGTTAGTAATTCTTACGTTTGGGGGTTTGTTTTCTCATGTTTGGGGGTTAATAATTTTTACGTTTGGGGGTTAATTTTCTCACATTTATTGGTTAAGGATTCTTACGTTTTGGGGTAGTAATTTTTACGTTAGGGGGTTAGTTTTCTTACGTTTGGATGTTAGGGATTCTTAAGTTTGAGGGTTAGTTTTCTTATGTTTGGAAGTTAGTAATTCTTACGTTTGATGGTTAGGGATTTTTACGTTTGGAGGTTAGGGATTCTGACGTTTGGGGGTTAGTTTTCTTACGTTTGGGGATTAGTAATTTTTATGTTTGGGGGTTAGTTTTCTTACCTTTAGATGTTAGGGATTCTTACGTTTGGGGGTTAGTTTTCTTACATTTGGGGTTAGTAATTCTTATGTTTAGGGGTTAAAGATTCTTGCGTTCGGGGGTTAGTAATTTTTACGTTTGGGGGTTAGGGATTCTTATGTTTGGTGGTTGGTAATTCATACGTTTGGGTGTTAGGGATTCGTAAGTTTGGGCGTTACTTTTGTTACGTTTGGATGTTAGGGATTCTTACGATTGGGGGTTAGTTTTCTTACGTTTGGGGGTTAGTAATTCTTACGTTTGGGGGTTAGGGATTTTTATTTATTTATTTATTTATTTATTTATTTATTTATTTATTTATTTATTTATTTATTTATATACATTATTTAAACAGAAATTCCAATTCAGCGTAACTAGTTTAAATGGAGATCTGTATGAAATAATAAGAATAAATAATCAAATATAGAAATGAAAGGAAAAGTCATTCAAAGAGTTCATGAAGGTGAGAAATTAACTAAGGTGATTTTAGGTTTGGGGGTTAGTAATTCTTACGTTTGGGGGTTAGTTTTCTTACGTTTAGGGGTTAGGGATTCTTACATTTGGGAGTTAGTTTTCTTACGTTTGGATTTTAAGGATTCTTACGTTAGGGGGTTAGTTTTCTTATGTTTGGGGGTTAGTAATTCTTACGTTTGATGGTTAGGGATTCTTACGTTTGGGGGTTAGTTGTCTCACGTTTGGAGGATTGTACTTCTTACGTTTGGGGGTTAGTTTTCTTACGTTTAGGGGTTAGGGATTTTTACGTTTGGAGGTTAGTAATTTTTATGTTTGGGGGTTAGTTTTCTTACGTTTAGGAGTTAGGGATTCTTACGTTTGGGGGTTAGGGATTTTCACGTTTGGAGGTTAGTAATTCTTACGTTTGGGGGTTAGTTTTCTTACGTTTAGGGTTTAGGGATTCTTACGTTTAGGGGCTAGGGATTTTTACGTTTGGAGGTTAGTAATTCTTACGTTTGGGGGTTAGTTTTCTTAAGTTTAGGGGTTAGGGATTCTTACGTTTGGGGGTTAGTAATTTTTACGTTTGAAGGTTAGTTTTGTTACGTTTGGGGGTTAGTTTTCTTTTTTTGGGGGGTTAATAATTCTCACGTTTGTTGCATGGCAGTTCTTCTTACGTGTGGGGGTTTGGGATTCTTACGTTTGGAGGTTAGTTTTCTTACGATTGGCTGTTAGTACTTTTTACGTTTGTGGGTTCGTTTTCTTACGTTTGGTGGTTAGTAATTCTCACGTTTGGGGGTTAGTTTTCTTGCGTTTGGAGTTAAAGGATTCTTACGTTTGGGGGTGAGTTTTCCTACGTTTGGGGGTTAGTATTCTCACGTTTGGAGGTTTGTAATTCTTACGTTTCGGGGTTAAGGATTGTTACGCTTGGGGGTTAGTCTTCTTTAGTTTTGGGGGTTAGTAATTCTTAAGTTTTGGGGTTAGCTTTCTTACTTTTGGGGGTTAGTAATTTACACGTTTGCGGGTTCGTTTTCTTACCTTTGGTGGTTAGTAATTCTTATGTTTGGGGGTTAGTTTTCCTACGTTTAGGTGTTAGGGATTCTTACGTTTGGGGGTTAGTAATTTTTACAATAAAGGGTTAATTTCCTTACGTTTGGAAGTTAAAGGTTCTTACGTTTGGGGGTTAGTTTTCTTTCGTTTGGGGGTTAGTAATTGTTACGTTTGGGGGTTAGGGATTCTCACGTTTGGTGGTTAGGGATTCTTACGTTTGGAGGTTAGTTTTCTAACGTTTGGGGGTTAGTAATTTTTACAATAAAGGGTTAATTTCCTTACGTTTGGAAGTTAAAGGTTCTTACGTTTGGGGGTTAGTTTTCTTTCGTTTGGGGGTTAGTAATTCTTCCGTTTGGGGGTTAGGGATTCTTACGTTTGGGGGTTAGTTTTCTTACGTTTAGGTGTTAGGGATTCTTACGTTTGGGGGTTAGTAATTTTTACAATAAAGGGTTAATTTCCTTACGTTTGGAAGTTAAAGGTTCTTACGTTTGGGGGTTAGTTTTCTTTCGTTTGGGGGTTAGTAATTGTTACGTTTGGGGGTTAGGGATTCTCACGTTTGGTGGTTAGGGATTCTTACGTTTGGAGGTTAGTTTTCTAACGTTTGGGGGTTAGTAATTTTTACGTTTGAGGGTTAGTTTTCTTACGTTTGGGGGTTTGTTTTCTTACGTTTGGGGGTTAGTTATTTTTACGTTTGGGGGTTAGTTTTCTTACTTTTTGATGTTAGGGATTCTTACGTTTCGGGGTTAGTTTTTTTACTTTTGGGGGCTAGTAATTCTTACGTTTGGGGGTTTGTTTTCTTATGTTTGGAAGTTAGTAATTCTTACATTTGGGGGTTAATTTTCTGACGTTTAGGGATGAGGCATTTTTACGTTTGGGGGTAAGGAATTTTTACGTTTTGGGGGTTAGTTTTCTTACGTTTGGATGTTAGGGATTCTTAAGTTTGGGGATTAGTTTTCTTACGTTTGGGGGTAAGTAATTGTTATGTTTGGGGGTTAAGGATTCCTACGTCTGGGGGTTAGTTTTGTTACGTTTGGGGGTTAGTAATTCTTACGTTTGGGGGCTAGTAATTGTTACATTTGGGGGTTTGTTTTCTTACGTTTGGGTGTTAGTTTTCTTACGATTGGGGGTTA
This sequence comes from Pavona decussata, assembly GCF_977016875.1. Taxonomy (NCBI): domain Eukaryota; kingdom Metazoa; phylum Cnidaria; class Anthozoa; order Scleractinia; family Agariciidae; genus Pavona; species Pavona decussata. Next base: position 418,059 of record NW_028145755.1, read on the forward strand.
GTAATTCTTACGTTTGGGGTTAGTTTTCTTACATTTGTGGGTTAGCGATTCTTACGTTTAGGGGTTAGTTTCCGTTTGTTTTGGGGGTTATTAATTCTTAATTTTATGGGTTAGTTTTCTTACATTTGGGGGTTAGTAATTCTCACGTTTGTTGCATGGTTAGTTCTTGTTACGTCTGGTGGTGTAGTATTCTTACGTTTGGGGGTTATTTTTCCTACGTTTGGGGGTTAGTAATTGTTACGTTTGGAGGTTAGTTTTATCACCTTTGGAGGATTGTAATTCTTACGTTTGGGAATTAGGGATTCTTACGTTTGAGGGTTTGTTTTCTTATGTTTTGAGGGTTAGTAATTCTTACGTTTGGGGGTTAGTTTTCTTACGTTTAGGGGTTAGGGATTCTTACGTTTTGGGGTTAGTAATTTTTACGTTTGAGGGTTAGGGATTCTCACGTTGGGGGGTTAGGGATTCTTACGTTTGGTGGTTAGTAATTTTTACGTTTTGGGGTTAGGGATTCTTTCGTTTGGGGTAGTAATTCTTACGTTTGGGGGTTAGGGATTTTTACGTTTGGGGGTTAGTAATTTTTACGTTTGGGGGTTAGTTTTTTTACGTTTGGATGTTAGGGATTCTTACGTTTGGGGGTTAGTTTTCTTACGTTTGGGGTTTAGTAATTCTTACGTTTGGGGGTTAGTAATTTTTACGTTTGGGTTTAGGGATTCTTACGTTTGGGGGTTAGGAATTTTACATTTGGGGGTTAGTTTTCTTACGTTTGGATGTTAGGGATTCTTACGTTTGGGGGTTAGGGTTTCTTACGTTTTGGGGTTAGTAATTTTTACGTTTGAGGGTTAGGGATTCTCACGTCGGGGGGTTAGGGATTCTTACGTTTGGTGGTTAGTAATTCTTACGTTTTGGGGTTAGGGATTCTTTCGTTTGGGGGTAGTAATTCTTACGTTTGGGGGTTAGGGATTTTTACGTTTGGGGGTTAGTAATTTTTACGTTTGGGGGTTATGGATTCTTGCGTTTGGGGGTTAGTAATTCTTACGTTTGGGGATTAGGGATTTTATTTTTTGGGGGTTAGTAATTTTTACGTTTGGGGGTTAGTTTTTTTACGTTTGGATGTTAGGGATTCTTACGTTTGGTTGTTAGTTTTCTTACGTTTGGGGGTTAGTAATTCTTACGTTTGGGGGTTAGTTTTCTTACGTTTGGGGGTTAGTAATTTATACGTTTGGGGGTTAGTTTTCTTACGTTTGGATGTTTGGGATTCTTACGTTTTGGGGTGAGTTTTTTTACGTTTGGGGGCTAGTAATTCTTACGTTTGGGGGCTAGTAATTGTAACGTTTGGGTGTTAGTTTTCTTACGATTGGGGGTTAGTAATTCTTACGTTTGGGGGTTAGTTTTCTTACTTTTGTGGGTTAGCGATTCTTACGTTTGGGGATTTTTTTTTTTTTTTAGGGGTTAGTAATTCTTAAGTTTTGGGGTTAGCTTTCTTACGTTTGGGGGTTAGTAATTGTCGCATTTGTTGCATGGTTAGTTTTCCTTACGTGTTGGGGTTTGCGAGTCTTACGTTTGGGGGTTAGTTTTCTTACGATCGGTGGTTAGTACCTTTTGCGTTTGGGGGCTTGTTTTCTTACATTTTGTGGTTAGTAATTCTTACGTTTGGGGTTAAAGGAGTCTTACGTTTTGGGGTTAGTTTTCCTACGTTTGGGGGTTAGTAATTCTTACCTTTGGAGGCTAGTTTTCTTACGTTTGGAGGTTTTTAATTCTTACTTTAGGGGGTTAGGGATTCTTACGTTTGGGGGTTAGTTTTGTTACGTTTAGGGGTTAATTTTCTTACGTTTGCATAACTCGGGTGCTTACAAATCCGCCTAAAGAATGGCCTCGCTCACTTCTACGAAAGAAATGATATTCGTACGCTCCCGTTTGAAGTAATAAGAGATAATATATTCCCAAAGACGCATTGAAACACAAAATACTTTTTACTGATAACATGCCTTTAAATGATAAGTGTCAGAGCCCTTTTTACGTTAAATCAAACCTAACCTTAACCAAACTCTAACCCTAAACTCTTATACCGAGAAAATTACGAAGGAATCGCAGCGGTTTGTATTGAAACACCCATACCTGTCCGTATTGCTCTCCTCTTCTTAACAATTATAATGTGTACTCAAATTTATTATAACCCATCATGTCAACACATAGAACTATATATCATTTTACAGACAAATCTCTTTACACACGGGAACTTAAACTTTCGGTAATACAGCTCAACATTTTACAATTAAAATTCAAAATTCTAGCGTTCTGTGATTCAACATTTCCCCACATAAGATTCATCGGATTCATACCTTGTTTTCTTTCACCTATAAGATACATTTATAACGCGACAACACACAAACAAAGGTGAGTATTCATTGTCGGGTGGAGACAAGGCTATTTCCGGTTGCTCACTATTTTTGGCTAGTACCGTTGTCACACAAGGACTAGGGTGCATTCCGTGTACGTTCAACTCCGAAGATGCGCCGAGATTTTAGAAGTTTTACGCTAGGCGGCCGCGGAAGCGCCTGTCCCAGGAAAATTTTATGCCCACCGCCTGTATATTCTAATTTCCTACACCGGGAGAAAAATCCTTAATATTTTTGGCCAAAAACGGTTCGTTTGAACGAGAAAAGTTTTCAAAAGTCTTTGTAGTTTTTCGTCACTCCGTTACACCTATGAGGTCTAAAGCCATGCATTACCTCCACCTATAAACGGATTTGATAACTAAAGGTAGTTGACCACAGTAAAAAGATTACAGTGCTGACGTTTGGAGCGTTTGCCTAGGGGCTTGATATTGTTGTGTCGAATAATCTTACGATATCCTGGCTTGATATTGTTGTCGCGTAAGACACAACTTGATTTCGTTTCATTGGGCCTGGTATTGTACCTCGGGGCTTGATATTGTTGGGTCGAATAACCTTACGATATCGAGGCGTGATATTGTTGTCGCGTAAGACACAACTTGATTTCGTTTCATTGGGGCCTGGTATTGTACATACTGGGCTTGATATTGTAGTGTGAAATAATATTACGATATCGGCGCTTGATATTGTTGCCTGCGTAACAGACAACTCGATTTCGTTTCATTGGGGCCTGGTATTGTACCTCGGGGCTTGATATTGTTGTGTAAAATAATATTACGACAGAATATTACGAACCCGCTTTGAGAGGACTTTGTATGGCAGGGCTTCAAGGGGGGGGGGGGGTGCATGGTATGGGGGACATCTGCTGGGGCCTTGTTTCGGGGGGCTTGTATGGGGGGGGGCCTGGTATTGGGGGCTTGGTATCGGGGGTCTGGTATGGGGGGCCTGGTATAGGGGGCTCGGTATCGGGGGTCTGGGATGGGTAGGGTCCTGGTATGGGGGGCCTAGAATGGGGGGCCTGATATGGGGGGCCTGGGATTGTAGGGAACGTTCCAAACACTGCTCACAAATAGCGTGCCAGGCAATTGAGCTCTACATAATCGTGGCGTTTATGTTTTACTAGTCTGTTTCACTGCCATGTTCTCCTTTGTCATACCATTTTACCGCCGAACTTTCTCAGTTAACCAAGTAACTGATGTATTCTGTGCAACCTGTATTAAGCGGTCACTTACCCATTCCCCGAGGGTGACCGCTTAATACAGTTTCGACTGTATTTGGTAAATGGATATGTGCCGTTGTGAACGGGTATAGTAATCAGAGAGTTTTGGTGTAGAATAGGGTATCATTTTCCAGAAAACTGATCAATTGCATAAATAATTTAGTCTAGAATTGTTTACCGGGAATTGACACTTGAAAAATGTGTTTCAGTTGTTTTTGTACACGTAGAAGATTTTGCTTTGGCTGGACTGTGATAGTGACCGAGTTTCTGGAAAGTAGCGCGTCTGGGATAAGGTAGGTATATTTGGTCATTAATCCAGTTGGTGTAAAGTCGAAAAATGCAAAAAGCAGCTGCATTTGGTCTGGTTTATACAATTATAGGAAGGGTTTCATAGTCTCAGTGGCACACCCCCTTTTGCGCTGCTCCATAGTGCCATTTACATATTACACAAAATACACAAACAGGGTAACCCCGGACGCCCTATTGTTTCCAGTAACTCTCACCCTACAGAATGCATCTCTCAGTTTGTAGACTATCACCTCAAACCTCTGGTACAGACTACGCAATCCTTCATAAAAGACACTACACACTTCCTTAACAAACTCCAACAACTCGGACAATTACCCAATAACGCCATTCTAACTCTTTAGTCATAGTTACTCTTAGAGAAACTAGACATATTACTCATCATATAGACTGTAACTCTAAAAACGTTATTTACATGGCACACTGCAACCGCTGCCACAAACAATTTATAGGAGAAACAAAACGAGGACTTAAAGACTGTTTTAACGAACACGGTGGACCAGTCGACAAACAAACAAACAGTTCCAAACCCACCACAGTTTCAGAACATTTTCTTTCTAACGACCATAACGCTTCTGACATGCTACTAATTCCTCTCGAACTCATCAAATCTAATTGTGACAGTGTACGCAAAGCTAGAGAGGCATACCTTGTCGACAGAGGTCAAACTCTTGAACCCTTAGGCCTAAATAGGAGAGATGAGACATGAACATTTTTCCCGTCTTTCATCTTCCTAAGTTATGGAATTAACTCATTGTTACGTATTTTGTTTTCTTCTTCCACGTTGTAACGTTAGCTATTTTGCTTATACCTATTTACCAGTTTTATTTTCAAATTTCAAATTGTAACGTTTTTGTTTATGTAACTTTAGCCCATGTTTTTCAGGTATCTATTGTACCTGTTTAAAATTGTAAAGTATTTTGCCACAGGGTCAGTCTCAAACATACCCTGAAGAAGAAAGGCCGTGCCTTTCAAAATATATGAAAATAAACTTCCCTGACCGTGAAATCAGCCTTGCTCTTTTTTTAGATTATTTGCTTTACATTTTTTTTTGCTGATTACACCCTTCACTACAGGATCCGGCACTTTTATTTTGCCGCGGTGGTCCTTGCAAACACAGTCTATTTACTGGTTTTTACTGAGGTATATGGGTGACCTCTAGACCTTCTTGCGTAATGGTGGATCCCGGCAACCTCGTTCCCAAAGCCCTGAGAACGAGGTTGTTAAAACCGCAGCTCTGGAGGAAATAGCAATTTCTCCTCACAATACCACTTCTTGATTAAGCTGTTGCACACTTGAGGAAAGAGCTGAGCAAACTGCCTCGCGAGGCGAATAGCTCAGCTGTTTCCTCAAGTGTGCGGTTGAGTTTTCGTGAGTTTTTCTCCTCGCGAGGCCGTGAGGAAAATATCTGTCGTGTTTGATATTTGAGATTTCGCCTCGCGAGGCGAAATTCTCACGAAAACTCAACCGCACACTTAAGGAAACAGCTGAGCTGATTGCCTTGCTTGGCCTCGCAAGGCAGTTTGCTCAGCACTTTCCTCAAGTGTGTGGCAGGCTTTAGTCATTCAGATGATGTTAGGAGTTTAATGAGTTTTCTGTCCTCTTGAATGCTTCCGTGACAATGAATTCACCAAGGGCTAGGGGTCACTCATGTGACATGCGCATGGCACGTCATAAATCAAAATGGAGGCTGTGCTGTTCCAAGCAGTTTTGATTCTTCTCATTTCATTGTTTACCAACGCTTTAGTGTCGCATGTTTCAAGTAACCCCAAACCTCCTCACATTCTTTTAATCGTCGCGGATGACCTTGGCTGGAGCGATGTAGGTTTTCATGGCTCTGTTATCAAAACTCCAAACATTGACAATCTGGCCAGGGAAGGAGTAATATTGGATAATTACTATGTACAACCACTGTGTACACCGACAAGATCCGCTCTCATGACAGGAAGGTACCCGATACATACAGGTAAGCATTCTAAGCGGTACCAAACGAGTTTTAAAATGTGTGACCTTGAGTATTCAGGGGCACTCACTCAACGGATCGTTTCGGTAAATTATCTGTTTAAAGGGAATTTTCACCTCGAACGTTCGTGATATGGGAAATTTAAGGCCTAGTGTTTTCGGATTAATAAAAATTTGGTTTCGGCTACCGAAGAAAGGTCAGCTAAGATTTTCGGAAAGGAAATAAGACCTAAGGTTTTCGGGAAATGGACAAAAATGCCCTAGTAATTTCCGGAAAAGACTACATTCCCCTAAATTGACCGAATAGATAAAAATATTATAGCGCGTCCTGAAATGAACCTACAGAGCTTTAAAGGCACCCCAGATAGCTTAAAATTGCGTTTCAAAGGATTTGAGAGAAAACTGTCGTTGGGTGCCCCTGAGTGTTTGAGGTAACATCGCATCATTTCTGATAACGCAAAAGAACTATTTATTTCCCTCGGGGGTGGGTATTGGTTAACAGGACGTTTTTATGACAAACTAAATAGAGAAGGAGGACCTGGGGAGTGGGGGGGGGGGGGGGGGGTGTACTTAATCAGATAGCCTGCAATGTAATTCGTTGCCGGGCTAAAATATTTCCTTGCATAGCTACTGTCGGCTTTTCTAATTATTTTCCCTTTAGTAACGAGTATGATAAGGTTTTCAAGATCTTTTGAACAGCTTGGCAAATTACTGAAAAGCTAAAACCAAAACTAAGGTTACCACTGCTCTTACTAATTGGGTGGCATATGATATGGAACCAATAATAACATAATCCTTAAGTCACAAAATATCCTCTGAGAACGATAAATATTGTCCGAGATCTCCCTAACATACGCCTTCCCTTAAAACTCGACGTCCACGTCGAGCAGAATAAGTAAAACTCATTGACTTGTTGTCAAACGGCTAATGGGGTAATGATAATTGCCCGGTGTCGATATGCTAAATATCGTTTATTTTATACGCACGCATCTGTCCACATAATTTGCCAATCTACAACGAGAAGCCCCAAAGTACGCAAATTCAACAATTATTTGGTTTTCCCCCGTGTCATTAGTTACAGATGCGCATATTTTACGAAAAGTTAAGGTTACGACCAACGATCGTGAGTGAAAACAAAGGATTTTTTTCTTTGACAAATTTTAAGTTATGCAGAAATTACAGAGAGATTTAGGGCTCGACGTTTTAGAGCCATCTTGACTCCATTATCAAGAGAAAATCAGTTTATGAACGCGGATATTTAAATAGGCTAGAGCTGAAAATTAACCTACTAATAGATGGTTAAACAAATACTTTAGCGCGAATTGAATCAGTTTGCACGTTCAGTTCTCAGTTTGCGTTTGAATAGCATCTCATGAATGAGGCAATCAAATTTGTTCGTGCATTTTGCAAGCACGTGAAACTGTTCTAAAAAACGCTGTGGTATCCGATCATTATGTTGAAGATGGTAGTGTTTGTAAATGGAAGACGACTTTCTTTTGTGTCCGTCTACGCGCTCATGCAGGTGCCCACGCGTATACCCCACATATCCTGCATCGCACAGGTTAACCTGTGACCGGATAATGACCGGATACCACAGCGTTTTTTAGAAGAGTTTCACGTGCTTGCGAAATGCACCAACAAATTTGATTGCCTCGTTCAAGTCTCATTCATGAGATGCTATTCAAACGCAGACTCCAACCAGAACTGAACGTGCAAACTGATTCAATTCTCGCTAATGTATTTGTCAAAAGTCGAGCCCTAAATCTCTCTGTAGTTTTTGTACGTCTTTGCTTCAGGAGTTTAATCTAAAACTTCAAACGAAAACATGTTCAAAATTTACATGCTTACCTGAATTTTAAAGGGATCGCAAAGGTGTTACAGTACGATCTTTTCAACATGTTGACACCCTGGGAAAGCGTAAAAATTCCCAAGATTATAACTTGTCCAAATTCCATAAATATTAAGCTTTCTAGTGTTGCCTTGTTCTTTTATAGTTCATTCAAAAGCCACGCGTGAAGAATTTTTTCCGAAAGATAAACCCCGAAGGTCGATCGTACAGCACAACAGCATCCGAAACTTTACGGGGTCAGGTGAGCAGTGTTACAGAGTCTTCTTTTTGTTTTTTTTTTTTGTTTTTTGGCCTTAGGTCTACAGCATGGTACGATTCATCGTGAAGACCCTTTTGGGCTGCCGTTAGAGTACAGCATTCTCCCTCAAGAGTTGAAGAAAGTTGGTAAGTCACTGATCTCTTCGACACAGCCATTTTGAACCTGTTTCATTTTACGGCTCTCTTGTGTGCAATCCTTTTTGAAGTTTTGCGTTTGTTATTCGAGGAAGCGTCTTACTGTCGTGACAAAGGAATTAAGGTGAAGCTAATCGATGGTCAGTTGTACTAGTACATCCTTTGTTAACCGCCGACCGGTTGGCTCAGTTGGTAGAGCACCGGGCTCCCGTGCGGGAGGTCGCGGGTTCAAACCCCGGCCAGACCAACACTCAGGGTCTTTAAATTAACTGAGGAGAAAGCGCTGCCTTTGTGATGACATCTGCAAATGGTTAGACTTTCTAGTCTTCTCTTCAGAATACGGTAATATATACCATGAACTGTTGAAGATTTGTGAGAAAATGAAGATGATTCGATATGAGGAAAATTTAATCAACTACAAAAAAAAAATTATCGCGTCCCAATGCACCTGTGAAGAGGTTTGTGAGGAAATGCATATCATTGGTTGACAGTTAATTTTTGCTTTAGCCTCCAACCTAGTCTCCCTCGCAGCCGTTTTGTGTCCCCAGGAGGCCTATTCCCCAGGAGGAGCGTTGCGTGACGAGACACAGAACGGCTGCGAGGGAGACTACCTTTGGTTCGTCAGGTCACGCACTCTCCCCACTGAAGGAGTGCGTGACGTGACGAGCGAAAGAACGTCTGCTTAAGAGGCTATTTTTTATTTTTGCTTTGGCCAAGCGTGGAATAGAGCGGTTTTCAATTGAGTGTCGTAAATCCAAAACCAAAGTTATTTCTCTGGCCAATCATAACAGATGTAAACAGCACAATCAGCCAATCAGAACTCAAAGCAGATACATGTAACCTGCGTCAAGCGCGGGAAAACGCGTGCGACCAAGGACGATTGGTTTTAGTTTGGCTTCCCATTGGTTAAGAAAATGGCGCGAACTTTGCCAACCATTCATAGAGTGTAGTAAAGCAAAACCAAAGCAAACGCGAAATTACTTTCGACACTCAATTGAAAACCGCTCTAAATGACAAATTATTTCATTGTATCACCAGGTTATGCGACTCATTTGGTGGGCAAATGGCATCTCGGTTTTTACAAGTGGCCCTATGTTCCTACAAGAAGAGGCTTTGATACTGCGTTTGGATTCTGGGACGGTTCGGAGGATCATTACTCTCATTCCAAAGACTTTTTAGATTTTCGAGATGGAGAAGAACCTGCCAGAAGCTGGAATGGTACATACGCCATGTATGCTTACATGGAGGTATCTTGTGCAATATTCAATTTTCCTAGAATCGCTTTCTCTACGAAATTGAACAAATTAAGGTCGTTCCTACTTTTGCTACTGCGCAAACGTTCTGTGCCTCCCGGAATCGTCGGGTTTCTTTTAAGGTTACCCGATACCTTTAGAGGTGTCTCGCGTTTAAGCGATGTAGCGCGTCCTGTTTAAACTGTAGATACCTAAACCCCTATATCAAATTGAAGCTTATAGAGCTGACTATCAAACCATACCAAGAATTTTGAAATAGCATGAATTGTGGAATTTTTCACGACTTCTACTTGCGAGCGTCCGAATCACCTTTTTAAAGCTACAAGTCAGAGTGAATTTTGTTTTTTAGTAATTTAATTTGCTCCTCAATTTCCTGACCCAAAGCGCTAAAAAAACGTGTCTGCGTTTTGCCATATTCAATCGCAGTGAAAAGTTATAGAGCATTTTCGAAATAGGATGGAAAAAATGTGGAGTAATCGTACAAAAATCGCTCTCGAAGAAAAAATATTTTGAAAGAAAAAATTCGCAGACACATTTTTGTTGTTTATATGTTAAACTAGCTACTGTCCAAATTTGAAGGCAAACGAACAAATTTCTTTTGAGTTTTAGCTCTTTGAAGTGGCTCCTCCAAGTGAAAAATATTTATTCAAGAAAAAAGGGGCGCTAAAAATTCGGCAATTCATTTTATTTCAAGATTCTTGGTTCAGTTGGATAGCCAGTTCTATAAGCTTTAATTTGATATAAGGGTTCAGGTATCTACAGTTTAAGCCGGACGCGCTACATCGCTTCGACGCGAGACACCTCTGAGGAGACCTCTGAAGGTACCGGGTAACCTTAAGAACGGTACTTTCTAAAACAAAGATATTATTTTTACGTGGTTTATGACTGTGCGGGAAAAGCAGATCCTAGCTAGGGTTGTTGGAATCCAAAACGAAAATTAGGAGTAACCAAGCATTTTTCGGAAATAATTAAGCTTCAATTTGAAGGGAAAATGGCATAAATTGTTTTGTAGTTTTCAGCTTTTTCGAATTGTTGTTGCTTAATTACCTTTGAAAAATACTTTTCACTGTTTGGATTTCAAAAAGCCCTTGCGACTTGATTCTTAGCTGTCAGAAGCCTGTGTGCAAAGCGCTTGGGAAGGAAAGCGTGCGCATGACCATTCCTCTCCTGTCTCTTCCTTTCTAGCGCGCGCCTGCCACGCAGGTTACCGGTTAAACTGCCCTCGTCCCCTCCCCCCACCCAAGTCCCACTTTCTCTCCCCCTGGTGGGTGGTCTGATAACTGGTCGAAATCGGTATACTTGGCGCTGACTTTCACGGAGGTGTGATCGAACTCTTTAGCACAGCTGATGCCGAGTATTACCGACTTATGCCGAATATTATCGACAAACCTGGCGAACAAGTCGTTCGCAGGAAAGAAAAATAAAACTAGCATGTCTTGTTAGAAGGAGCCACAATCGGCTTCCGGATTATGACACCTTCTTAAACGGCATTGATTGAATTTTCCACTCTCCAGTACAGATGGATTTAAATCATAACTTTTATAGCTGGCAAGCTCCGCCAGCTATTCAGCCACGCTTACTATAATTGCGTAACTGGAAATCACACGAAAATGACTCTTGTAAGTTCACAAATGTCTTTGATTGGATTTTTAGAGGATGGAGAAGATAGTCAAGGCACATGACCCCGCGCAGCCCTTGTTTCTGTACATGGCATTTCAGAACGTACACAGCCCAGTCCAAGCCCCGCAACAATATGTCGACAAATACAAGTTTATCAAGAACGAGCTTAGGAGACGGTACGCTGGTATGGTGGACATACTGGATGAAGCGGTGGGAAACCTTACCAACACGTTTAAAACAGCAGGGTACGGTTAAAACTACGAACCCTAGGAAAAACGCCTGATAGAAAACGTTTTACAGCCAGTGGAATAATTAACAATTATCCTGCGAAATCACGAGGAATATCGCCTTGTAATTACGGCCAAGTTGGCTTAAATCGGGGGATAGTCCTCGAAATTGAACAGGATAATTGTCTTATTGTTCAAAACATTGATAAATAAAGTACAGTTATATTGTAGAGAAGCTGAAGACAATATTTTTTCTGCCATTTTTCTCCCCGACACTCGTACATCGCAGGATATGGGTTGTGTACGTAAGCCGAATATTGAGTGCACCATAACGGTATTTGGGCAGTGTCAATGTGTTGAATGATAACGTTGCCTAGTCCCTGTACGGCTTTCCCCCAGGCCTTCACGGTCAATTCGTTTCGGTGACGTATCCGAGGCGAAAAGGCCTGTGAAAGCCAGACAACAACAGACTGCGCATGCGTTTGCTTTATTTTTCAAAATGGCGGACGTCACGGTTCTATATAAGATGTTGCAAACAGCGGCAAAACCTTCGGAGATGTAAACTGCTGTTTCAGAGCCGCTTCACCGATGCTATTTGGGACGCAGCCGGGAACATAAGACTACGAGGGCGTTGCAGAGGTCCCCGCGATCGTGTTTCTCACTCGTGATGAGGGCGGTTAAAGTGTACGAGGAGACAGTCTCTCTTAGTACGAGGATTAATTGTCGGTGGCTTCGGGCAACATCAGCAGCGAATGAAATGCCAATGGACCGAGGTGCTTCCTCGCTTGACTGGGGCTGGAAGTGTTTAGGGATTGATTTCACAGATTCACAGGTGTGACAGGAGGAAGATACAAGGTCGATGGCTTTGTCAACGTCCAGAGCGAAGAAGTATCGGCTGAAGAGACGCTTCATTTGGTACAGTTCATTTGAGCTGTTAAGCAGGCCGTCTAAGACGGAGCGAGGAACAACCAGGCGCTCACCAGGGGGTTGGAAGGGTTGATGGTCTCGCACAACGAGAAGGCCGTAAGCGGCGATTACGACATCCTTAAGGTAGCGTTTCACATCAATAATTCTGGTGGCTTTCTTAGAGGAACGGGTACCTTGGCTAAGGTGTGTGTGTTCTCCGGAGGTGAGGGCACTCCAGCTGGGTAGCCTGCCAGGCAGCACGGCTTGTGAAGGGCATCTTGACAGAGCCGTGAAGGACATCACTAACAGAGAGGCTGCGAATAACAGAATCTTCAAGTTCGATGATGAATTTGCAAATTTGGCAACTAGAGTCCAAACATTCCTTTCGGTTTCGGCTTGCATAATCAGAGGGTAGGTTCTCAACTCCGGCGATATGACGTATGTGGACTGAATAGCGGCTGACTGTTGACAGGAAGGTGGTGACTCTTGAACTCGTTGAGAATTCTCCTCTCTTGAGCTTTTCGTAAGTCTGAACACAAGGTCTGCTGTCGGTGAGTACCTCGGTTGTGTGTGGGGATTGAATGATATAGGGAGCGAAATGTCTAATTCCCGCGCCAATAGCAAAGGCTTCAATCTCGCAAGGCAACCAAGTCACTTGATGCTTACGAAGCTTGGCACTGAAAAATCCAGCTAAGAGCAGCGACCCATTAAGGTGTACATATAGTGTGGCTGCGATGCCTCTATTCTTGACGGAGCCGTCGGTCACTATCCACAGGGCATCTTGGGGCTAGGAAATTGTGATGGTCCGGTTGTTTACCAATGCACGTTGGGTGGTTTTGAAGGTCAGCAGCAATTCATCGCACCACACAATTTTTTCTCTGGATTCTTTCCCTGCAGTGGCTTGGTCCAAGGGATCAAGCAACTCCGCAAATCTTGGAAGCACACGGCTTAGAACTTTGTAGGCTCCGACAGAGGAGCGGAGGCCTTGCACTGTTGAGGGAGGTTCGACCGAGGATAGTGCGGCCAATTTGTGGGGGCTAGCTTGCAGGGTGCCATTAGACCACATCCAGCCCAGTACGATGGCCTTTCTTGGGCAGACGATAGTTTTGGCTGCGGATAAGCGAAGATTGTTCTTTTGGAGTAGGGCAAGAACTCTCCTCCAATTGTCAAGGACTTCAATGGTGCTGTTTCCCCCAACGTAGAGGTCGTCAGCGATTTTAGCAACACAGCCCTCTTGGATGAGGTCTCCCAGAACTCGGGACATCAGTTCTTCAAGACAAGTTTCGGACCCGGGCATTCACACGCCAGAACGAGTGTAAAACGCGGATGCCTTTAAATGGTGTTGCGACAACACAGTATTTCATAGATGAATTGGCCAGGGAAATCTGATAGAAAGACTTCAGCAAATCAGTGATTACCATGAACTTCCACTTCCCTATTTCACGCAGCACACTGTCAACATTTGGCATTAAGGAAGGTTGAGGCTTGCTGTACTGGGCAACTTCTCCGAAGGATGTCACGAGCCTGCTACCGCCGTTGGGCTTCTTTACGTGAAACAAGGTCTCCAGGTACTCCGTGTGGACGATAACTTGCTCAGGTTTTGCAAAGACGCCGGCATCTTCGAGCTCATCAAACTTGGCTTGTAATTCCCTAAGGGTGTTTCTGTTGGACTGTGGAAGCCGGCCTTTGCGCTGAGGAGGAAGGGTGGGGCCAATGTTGACAACAGCCTCAATTTTGCCGCTTGCACCATTGTATTTAGAGATGGAGGGGTTGAACACATCATCAAACTCCAGGTTGAGAACTATGAATTTGTCACGAGTGTCCTGATCGAGGCACCCATCGGGATCAACGATCACACGGGGTGAAAAAAGCTTGTAGATGGCCGGAGAAGGAGAGGCAGCACCACATGTCATGGGAGGTGAAGTGGAGGTGGAGGCTTCGACAGGTAGAATATGTCGAACCTGGCATAACTGCTTACCGCTCTTCAGAAGAATGGGGGAGTCTGTCATGTTGGAAACGCGTACGGCATGATCTACGGATTTAATTTGCTGGGGAGGAGGCCACGTATCTCCTGGTTTACGTGGCATGTTAGAAGGACAGTCTAGCCGGGGCTCAAAGGCTGACAAGGTGTCGGAGTCAGCGTCAGCAGGGGTACTGAACTGGACATACTCCCCTGGCAAAACAACTGTGCGGTTTGGGTTGCATAGCAGGAAGGATTGTGTACGCCGCACATTGGGTTGACGTGTACGCCTGGAGGGTGAGCTGTAGCTGATAATTTCGGTGCCACCTATCTCAATCTGACGTTCGGCAGGGCGAACACCAATGTCGTTGCGGACCATGAAGGGGTTACCGGTCAGGATATCGACGTCTGGCTGAGGAGCGACAAGGGCATCTAATTCAAATGTCCACTGTCCACGGGTAAGGGAGCAGTGAACCTCGCCAATGACATCCATTGGGGTAACTCCATCAGCCTGACGAGCCATTTGGGAGGCCGGGATTATGGGAAAACCATACAGCTTGGCGGAGGAGGCGCAGACCATGTTGGAAGTTGCACCGGTGTCCAGGGTCAGCTGCACTGGGTGTTCGTGATGAAAGGTGTTAAGGACAGGTGATTGGACCATGCTCACACGAAGGGCTGCTGGCTCTTCACGCTGGGCTGGTGGGACTACAAGGTCACTGTTCTCGTCCAAGGGCTCGCAATCCTCAGCACCGAGGTCGTCAGGGTCATCCATCACCATGGCTGACCGAGCCCATGGTCGATGGTCAGGCAGGTAACGACAATCCATCAGGTTGTGAGTGTTATGTGGGCCACCAGCTGTTTTGCAGAGGATGCAGGACAAGAGGGGGCGTCGTCGAGGTTGGCGTTGACCACTATTAGGGTGGTGCTGTGGTGTGGTACTGCCAATACGCATGGCTTTGGTATCTTCAATGCTACGTACCTCATCAAGGAGAGATCCAAGAGCTTGAGAGATCTCAGGTTTGAGGGAAGCCAGGGTCTTATTGCGTAATTCAGAACCGTATTTTTGGTCAGGATCAGAGGACAACGACATTGTTCTCTAGTGTGGGGGAGAGGTCTTCATCGGCAGTTACCTGATCTCCATGGTGTGTTAAGCCGCCATGAACAGAAAGGAGGTTATCCTCAAAGAAAGCCATAAGACGCTGAAACAGGTCCTCGGGTCTCTCATCTGGCTGTGGGTGTATACTAGCCAAGTCAAGAAAGTGCGCTCCGGTGGACTGGACCCAATAATGTTGACGGATTTTCTGCCATATGTCGTTTAGGGAAATTGAGTGTTTAACGATAGAATTCCTAGAGATTACAGGACAGAAGTTGGCTATTTGGCCGAGTAGTAGGTCCAGATGGGCGTTCTTTTGGGCGGCAGTGAGTCGCTGAGCTTCAGGAACCGCAGTGCCATCGTCGGTGAGGCCCCTACGTGGATTGGCGGTCGTTTGTTTCCTCCAGGTTGCATCGAGGAAGGGGACAAAGTATTTGTCGAGAGAAAGAACATAGATCAAGTTCTGCCGCCAACTTTCGTACGAGGTAATCGTCTCGATCTTGCCACTGTTTGGGTGCTCGAGGCAAGGTGGCCATGTTAGAAAGTTCTCAAATCGCTCACCCGAAAAAACGGATTTGTCACCTTGTTATGGAGTAAATGTCGCAGGATCCGAAGTCCACACTTGTTTTAGGGAATTCGAGGCGTGGGTTAAGCGCTGCCACCACGCCAATATGGAGGGAACACTGCGTTAACTCGAAGGTTTAATATACAACAACTCGGACCAATGGCGAGCACATGGAACAGACAACGTAGAGACGCGCGTGCGCAGCGCTGACAACCGAGGGGTACAATGTAAATAACGTAGTGGCGCAAGGGCCCTAAAGGACCATTCAAGGATAATCTAACTCCATCAATCTTAAAATATATCGATTCATTATTTCAGGTTTTGGGATGACACATTGGTTATATTTAGCACTGACAATGGTGGGAAACCACGCAACGGAGGGTTTAACTGGCCACTACGGGGTATGAAACACACTGTATGGGAGGGAGGGGTTCGTGGGGCTGCATTTGTCTATGGTAAATTACTGGAACAAAAGGGCGTCACAAGCAAAGAATTACTTCACGTGACCGACTGGTATCCGACTTTAATCAAGCTAGCAGGTGAGAGATTTCGTCTTCATCTCGCGCCAATTTTTTGATTGAAAATTGTTTAATATACTGTTGAAATAACGAACCAGACTGCCTTTGCTAAACGTGATCCAGTTTTTTAAGGTGGGGGTAAACGTGAATTTGAATGGAATTTTAAGAGGTTTAAAGAAGAGATAAAAGAAAGAAAATGATTTTTGATACCCACGCAAGAGCACCCCAGGTTTCCAGTGGACTAACTTGGTATCCGTCTATTAATTATTAACTACAAATTCTAATTTTAAAACTTCACTAAATCTTCAATATTTCTTATTTCTCTAATTTTAGCAATCCTTGTACAAAAACTATCTCCTCCCAAATATATAGTGCGGTACGGCTTGTAATCCCGTAAGACTTTCGTCCCGAAATTGATTTTTTTGCTGTTTTGCACTAATTTTGGGCTGAATAATAAGAATCCGATCGGGTTCAAATTTTCCGACCCCGTCTTCCCATGTTCCTGGTTACTTAAGTATTTAATTTATGCTAATTAGATGAAAAAAACGGGTTTGCGAATATCTTTGCTCTAACTCAAGATACATCGACGAAACTTGACACAAGTCTTCATTTTGATGACTTACATCGTATGACTTAAATTGGTTACCATGGCAATCAGCGATGATGTCAGGATTAATTACCTGATATTTTGGTGGCTGCCATCTTGGATCCGTCATCTTAGATTTTCGAACTCTCATTTTTCTAAAGCAAAACGATGCATTTTTGATAAACTTTAACTAACAAATGATTTCCATTACGAGCGATGTCCAGTTAAGTGCAGAACTTCCTTTAGTTTCCTTTTTTTGTTAAACGCATGTACTCTTTCAGTTTTCTCATACAAAAATATCATTGACTTTCGTTAGTCCCATAGTAACAACACAGACGCTATTCGTCTTCTTTCTGTTATGTGTAATACTAATGTACAGTTCCGTTAGAAGTGTTCGTGCATAAAATATGATTTAAGTTCTTATACAGTAAGAGCATCATCATCCTCTTCCTCGTCATCAACTCATGTGTCATCTGTAAATGGATTTGTACAGTTTTTTCCAAAGCATTTACTAAGAGGAGTGCATGGAATTCCGTTCTTGAAACAGCCACAGCGTCCCTTGCAGTCTGACTTGCAGCCGCATTTGGTAAGCTCAATAACAGCTTGGGGTGCAAGGACAGACAGGCATTTAACGGGAACGTATGCTCCTTGGTGTTCACTCCAGCCATTCTCTTTAATGGGAGGAAGATCTGGGCAGCTGGTGGTATAGGATTTGTCGCGCATGACCATGACGTTTGCTCGTGTGATGTGTGGGAGTAAGGAAGCATGCGTTGGAGGCAGCATCTCACCTTCCAAGTTCCTGGATCGGAAAATCTCCCATCGAAGTTCAGGAAGGCTGGTAGGTCCCGCTTTGGCAGACAAATTTCTCTAGGTCTTTAACTTGAGTGGGCAGCTCTCCGTTGGCTAACTGGTTTTGGATAAGACCCTCACCAAGCTTTCTGAAACAGTGGATCGCGGGATGGTCGTCATCGAGTGCCATGTAAGCTTTTACCCAGGTCTTCTTCGTGATACCAACAAACTTCCCTCCCCCAGTCGGCTCCGGTAAAGTGGTGCAATCCAATCAGATCTTGACACTTGTGTATTCCAATCGCTAGGACTCGCAGAATAACATGAATCTCTCTGTAGTTTGCGCCCTTGCCTGTCAAAAACTTCATGCTATTCAGGTTTCCATGACGTCCCCTGGACACCAAGTCGAGCAGCAGGACTAGTACGTCAGTGTCCGGCGAGGATACACAAATCTCCTGCGACAAATGCTCATCTAATGAACGCAACACCTGGTTAGGGATCAGCGTGTCCGCTTCTTCGTGGGTGTGTTCTTCTTCACAGTCGAGACATCTGATTTTGTTATAGTAAATTGCGACCAGCTTGATGGCTGTGTTGCTGAAGAAGCGCGCTAATAATCCATTGGCAAACAAAGTGACCAGCATGCTTTTGGACTTTGACGATGACAGAAGGTCCTTGATGGATATGGTGAGCCTCATTTCGAATTTCGGATGTATCTGGAACTCGACAGATGTTGTGGATCTTTTTCGGCGCGTCTTGTTCTTCAGGGAGCTTTCAAAGTAGCAATCAAACACTACTCGGCCTTCATCAAAACCAAAATAGCCTGAAGTTTTTGACGGAGAGTTGCCGACTCGAGTTAAAGACCTAGAGAAATTTGTCTGCCAAAGCGGGACCTACCACCCTTCGTGAACTTCGATGGGAGCTTTTAGATCCGGGAACCTGAAAGGTGAGATGCTGCCTCCAACGCATGCTTCCTTACTTCCACACATCGCGCGCGCAAACTTCATGGTCATGCGCGACAAATCCTATACCACCAGCTGCCGAGATCTTCCTCCCATTAAAGAGAATGGCTGGAGTGAACACCAAGGAGCATACGTTCCCGTTATGTGCCTGTCTCTCCCTGCACCCCAATCTGTCATTGAGCTTACCAAATGCTGCTGCAAGTCAGACTGCAAAGGACGCTGTGGCTGTTTCAAGAACGGAATTCCATGCACTCCTCTTAGTAAATGCTTTGGAAAAAACTGTACAAATCCATTTACAGATGACACACGATTTGATGACGAGGAAGAGGATGATGATGCACCTAGTGTATAAAAACTTTTAGTCACATTTTATGCACGAACACTTTTAACGGAACTGTACATTAGTATTACACATAACAGAAAGAAGACGAATAGCGTCTGTGTTGTTACTATGGGACTAACGAAAGTCAATGATATTTTTGTATGAGAAAACTGAAAGAGTACATGCGTTTAACAAAAAAAGGAAACTAAAGAAAGTTCTGCACTTAACTGGACATCGCTCGTAATGGAAATCATTTGTTAGTTAAAGTTTATCAAAAATGCATCGTTTTGCTTTAGAAAAATGAGAGTTCGAAAATCTAAGATGACGGATCCAAGATGGCAGCCACCAAAACAGGAGGTAGTTAATCCTGACGTTATCGCTGATTGCCATGGTAACCAATTTAAGTCATACGATGTACGTCATCACGATCAAGATTCGCGTCAAGTTTCGTCGATGTATCTTGAGTTAGAGCAAAGATATTTGCAAACCCGTTTTTTGCATCTAATTAGCATAAATTAAATACTTAAGTAGCCAGAAACATGGGAAGACGGGGTCGGAAAATTTGAACCCGATCGGATTCTTATTATTCGACTCACAATTAGTGCAAAACAGCGAAAAAATCAATTTCGGCGCAAACGTCCTACGGGAGCGATTTTTCGGACATACCGGACCGCACTAATACCCAAAATTCACCTAAAAATTCACAAAACACCCCACAACATAAATTCACGGGATAAGGAGGGAGCTTTTGGATTTGTTGAAACGTGAACGAGATATTTCCATTAAACCGATTTTAAGCGGCGCGGAAACGGCTTTCAGGTTTACCCCCGCCTTAAGACGAACATTTTCAAGAAAATCCTTGATATAATCGACATCAACCTAAACGATGCCAAGAAATCCACGAGTTCAAGACTTCTGCCAGAGTTGTGAATGAAAACAATAATTTAATGATGTTATAAAACGAAGACAAGCTTCGCACCAAAACGAAGCTGCGCCTGGTGCACATCTAAGAAAATGTGTCCCACATGGGAGGAAAAGACGCTGTCGTGTCTTATATAATGTTTTGAGCATCATCAGGGTATTAAGAGCTCCTTCGTGCGGGTGGACCAGTGAGGTTGGGACTCTGCAGAGACTCTGCGCCCAGTAACTCTACCCCAATGAGGGGGGGAAGGGGGAGCAGAGACGGGGGAGCATTTCGCGTTTTAACTTGTATCTACTTCAATTGGATGTATCTGGCACTGTAATTTCTATTTAAATGTTAAGAAAGCTATGTTCTTGTCCCCCTTTAACCTAATCAGTGGTAAGCACTCAATGTTTTTTTGCCAGTGCTTCCAAATTTGCCATCTTGGCGCCAGGGGACAAGTGAAGTGAAGCGTCCAAATTTGTAAATTGTAATTCCGAGCTCTTTAGCGTGTAGTATAAGGTTAATATATCCAGGCCTAAATCAGTTGTAATATTAATTTAAGTCCCCCTTTACTTTCCATGTATTTAACTGTAATTGTAAGGAAATAAAGATCATAAATATGTAAGCATCAGGTAAAAAACAAGCACATGGTACAAATCATGAAGACTTACTCAACGCGCTCAGATATAACGTGCAGATTTCTACAAGGTGAGCAGTTTCAAATCGTCAAACTTTACTTTTTTGTTGGCAGGAGGAAGTTTTGATCCCTCACATCCAAAGCCTGTGGACGGTTTTGACGTGTGGGAGACAATCTCTTCGGGGAAACCCTCTCCAAGAAATGAGGTTCTCATTAACATTGACACCATCAAGGGAGCCGCATTGCGTGTGGGCGACATGAAGTTGTTGTTGAATGTCCCCAACGCCACGTGGTTTAAGCCACCTGAACTAGAAGATAGATTCACTAAGCAAACGCTGGAGCTACAATGCCGAGTGGAGGATCTATTGGTGAGTTCGCTTTGTCTCCAATCTCGTAGCCAGAGTCCTCAGGCTCTTTGACCAGCGGTTGGTCGCCAGGAGAGACTCTGGAGTACTATGCAAGCCGTTACGGAGCAGCCAATAAAAAAAATTAAATTTTTTCGAATTCTCCAAGAGTGCTTTGTCTCATCCTCGTCCCCAGAGCCTACGATCTTTTGGTCAGCGCTTGCAAAAACCGTGGGGCCTTGGGAACGAGAATGGCTTTGTATTTGCCTGGTTCCTGTACGGCTTTCTCCCAGGCCCTCGCGGTCAGTTTGTTTCGGAAACGAACGGCTGGGGACCACGTCATCCAAAATGGATTGACGGAGACCAAATAAAGAGAGAAGGCTAGGGAAAGTTTTGTATCAGAAAACGTAGCAGAAATGAGACTGACACAGGCAGCTAGTCGCCTGGTCGCGGCTAGCTAGCAAATACAAGAAAGCACATGAATAACGAGTGTGGCCTCCCTTTTTTTTATTTCTTAATTATTTCTGTCAGGCAGAGAAAATGGAAAAGGATAAGTGTGGACCATCGATCCTTCCCCGCGCATGCGTGCCTTACGTTGAGGGATTTTGTAAAATAGTTCGCGAGTATGGCCATTTCCTTTTTTTGCTGATATATAATAATAATAATAATAATAATAATAATAATAATAATAATAATAATAATAATAATAATAATAATAATAATAACAATAATAATAATAATAGTAATATCAGAAATTTCATTGAAATGAGCTTTGGCGAATAGCGAAGTGAAGCGTTATCGTCAGAGCCGATTTCAGCGATTTCTTCCTGATACTTTTTTCGCCTTCATGCTGACTGCAGTTCCTGGACACCACTCACTGTCTGTCATGAGTCCGCTGAGCCCAGGCTGCCCTTTCTTGTTCCAAATATTACCAAAAAAATAGAAACTAATCTGACATTGGGGCGACCACAAAGTACTAATCCTAATGTAAATAACTCCTGACTCGACGACTTCAAACAAAAGAGACACGTACGTTATCACTTGAGGGCTTTTAACCGGCGAATGTAAACGGATTTCCGGCTGTTGTTGATCACGCCGCCGAGTTGTTATAATATTAATAATAATAAATATAAAACTTATATTGCGCATATAAATATACAGCTATGATATGAATAGTTCTGTATTACCGCTATAGAAAAGACAGCTGACATACGCAGGGTGATATAGAGATAGAAAAAACAACACAAGATGGAAAACAGTGGAGGCGCCGTTATTTCCTGGCGCTGCTTACCTTCAAATTACATTGGTAAAGACGGTGTTACAGCGAAAGTTAAATACGATTTTTTACGAGCCTGACAGGGGTCCTGACAGGCAGGAAAAACAAACGAGACATATTTTAGCCAGCTAAAGCCTGTGTTTTATTATAAAATCTCAGCAAACTAGATATTTAGAAACGTTCCAGACAGTTGACCATCTAATGTATTAATTTCCCAGCCAGCTCTATTCCAGCGGCCTGCAGAGCGGGTTTTTAGTAGAGCGGCTCCATCAGATACTCCTGTTTTTATGACATTATCGACGCCCGAAGAAAACTCTACCTTAAAAATTGAACTTATATCAATGGCGCTAGACAGTGTTCACCGTACTATGAAATGGATTGATAGCAATTTTGAATTTGGCTCCATCGTGTCCGCCCCCCGAGTTTCTCGTTCTTTTCTACGCCATATTTTTCTTATATTGTTCTTCTTCAATCAATGTAGAATCAACCGGGCAAACTGCAATCTGACAGGCCTATTATTGAAGTGGCTCTTTACAACTTAACCGCTGACCCCAACGAGCATGACGACATAAGCAGCAAGTACCCGGATGTAGTAATGAGGTTGAAGGAAAGAATGATGTATTACGTCAATAGCACAGTGACGCCACTCAACAAGCCAACGGATCCCAAGGCAAGGGAAATTGCTGAAAAGAACGGATGTTGGGGACCTTGGCAAGACTGAAAGGAGAATTATTTGTACACCCATAGTTCCTCTCTAAGAAATTCTTTACTGTAGAGCAGAATGGTTTCTAAGAAATAAAGATTGTAATACTGCGCAGTTTTGTATAGTTTTGTACCCTGAAGAAGGCACCATTGCCGAAACGTCGGTTTACAATATCTTACAACGTCTATTTTATAATATTTTGAATTCTGGTTTCTAAGAAAACCGTGTTTGTAACCGGTATCCAGAACAATCCAGCACTTATACTTTGACGGATCAAATAAGTGTTGTAAGAAGTGAGGAATTGTATGTGTTGTAAGTATTGTGAGCATTGTAAGAATTGTTAGTATCAGAAGTGTAATAAGTATTGTTATTTCTGTAAGTATAGTAGCTATTGTTAGTATTGTAATTATTGTGAGTGGTGAAAGTAGTGTTTAGTATTGTAAATATTGTATTTTTTGTGTCACGTAAGGCTATTACAAGACTGGAATTTATCAGATAAGGCGTTATTAATAATAGTTTTGTATTCCCAATGTATTGTTAGCCGGGCAGCTATCTATCCGGCTTACACCTCTAGTGGCCACTTACGAGAACCATTCTCCTAAGTGGCCAGCTCCAGTTACGGACACCTTTTTCGCCTCCCGTGGGTGTCCGCTTACTGGAGCTTCCATTGTTTTTATAAACTTCCACATTCTTTGCAGGGAAAAAAGAAATCTACACTTCGACGGATCAATATTACCACTCTTTATCAGTTGATACAACAATTATGGTATCGAAAAAATGCCGAATCATTGTCAAACGAGTCATTGATTGATTGTCATGGTCATTTTCTCGACATAACAGGTTATCACAGCAACAGTATAACCTTTTAAAAACACTCTTAATTTTATCTTTAAGTGGTTCAACTCAGAATTGAAATTGCTGATCTCCATTTCTCACAATGTAACTATAATTAGTATGCTCAGATACAGCTTTTTCGCAAATTGTAGGAAGGGGTTCAGAGCCACCTTAAAATTTCGAAAGTTGAAGGGGGCTCTGAATTCTCGGTAAATCTCGTTCTGCGAGCGGGAAAAATCGAGAAGAGACTGACTAGCTGGCTGGCCTGGAAGGCAATTTTGAGTTTGCCGTAGAGTTTACCGAGGAATAAGAATAGCAAGAGCCAATCAACCTGGCCCCGGTTGTTCAAAGAGCGGATAACTCTATCCAGTGGATGAATCGTTATCCAGCGGATAAAATGTTCTCCAACCAATACATTTTATTCGTTGGATAGCGACTTATCCGCTGGAAAGGTTATCCGCTCTTTGATTAACTGGGGCCTGACGTGCATAAATTGTGCAGAACGGTCAATTTACATCCTCGGAGACCCAGGCGAAGGTTAATTAAACTTCGCTTGTCACGATTTCGCTCGTGAAATCTTCGTCGCTTCCCGACAATCTGTCCTTGGTCTCTTGGTTAAGCCTTTTCCCGCGCAACTTGCTTTGTCAGCGGCAAACTTGACTCAGATCATGTGATCAGTGCCCGCCAAAACAGAATCGAGCTTCGAGGGAAGAACTTTCTTTTCATGTTGTTGTGTGTTAAGCTGTTCTTTTCGATTTTCTGATTTTTCGTGAAAGAAAACCGTCCTTGGAGATTCTTCAGGTGAGTAAGAAAGTTTCTTTTAGGTTTTGAGAGTTAGCTAGGACGCAGAAAGTTGCACACAAGTCGGCTAATAATGAGGTGATCGCTTCGGTATAAAATTAAGCTCATCATCGAAACGTCAAACGTGTGTTGTCGAAAATTTTGGGTTTACAACGAGCTTACAAGATTATTATTTCTCCCTTTCTTATATTGGTTACCGTTTGTAGTGTCTCAAAATATATTTTGGTTTTCTAACTAGCTTTTAAATAGATATGGGACTGTTTCACTAAGTAAATTAAAGGTGCATGTTGTAGTTGATGCATTTGTTGTAGCATTTTCACAGAATCTTATAAGCTTACTGCAGTTTGTAGGTGTTTTGGGTCAGATTTCCACACAGCGCCATGTTTTTTAATGCATAAGATTCCTGTTATTAGCTCTATTCATGGTCGATGCTTGTAAATCTTTAATGGGGTATGCATGGTACGAGTATTTGTAAGCTAATGTAGTGAACAACTTTTAATTAATGGATTACCTTTTTTAGCTGTGTCTGTTCAATTTTTGTATTGATCTGCTATGTTCTATTATGAATGCTGAAATCTGATTGGATACAGTATTCAAAGTCCATTCCGCCATTGATAGTGGCAAAATGTGCTCAACATGCGCAGTTTAAACTTCAGAATAACATTGTAATTTAGTAAAACCTTTCATTTGCGAGCGGTTTTTAATTGATTGTTGAAATTTATTTCGCATTTGCTTTGGTTTTGCTTTACATGTACTACCCTGCAGCTCTGTGATTGGTTAACAAAACTTATGCTAATTTCTTAACCAATGAGAAGAAAAACCAAACCGATTGTGACTTGCATGCATTTTCCCGCCCTGGGTGCCAGTGACATGTGTTCACTTTGAATTCTTATTGGTTTGTTATGCTAGCTGTTTGCGTGCGGTTGTGATTGGTCTGAATAATTATCTTGGTACTGGTTTTATGACGTGATTGAAAACAGCTTTATACTGAAACAATTAGGGAAGCAAGTAATGTTTGAAAACAAACAATTAGGTTTTTTGCTCCTACTTTCTATGCATATTAATTTGGACTGCACTTTTGTCAAATGTATATTGTGCAAGAGGAAATCTTGCTTGAGCTTGATGTCACAATATGGAATAAACTAAATAAATTAGCCAGAAAAGTTTGGAAAATGATGAAAGTACAACAAGTTTACAAGACTTGGTTTTCTGACAAGATACTTGACTTTTTGAGGTGTTTTCTCTACAGCTCTGCACTCTTTGAGTTTTTCTGGTACTCTTGTTATTATACTATAATTTTTGTCTGATAGTGAACTTCAAGCTTGGGTAGCTGATTCAAAGTCACTTCCAATGGTTACTATCCAGTTTGTCACTGAACATTACTCATTTGCTATTCTCTGTTTCAAGTTTATTAAGTTTTCCAAAAAGTTACTTACAATGAACACTGCCTGCAAATAGCGAACTAATCTAGGCAGGTGGTGTTAAGGACATACACTGTACATACGGTACATGAATTACTAATTATTGAAGGCGTTAAAAAAGTCAATTTTGAATACATTATTTGTCAAAAGAGTAAAAAGTAATGAAAAGTGAAGAAAAATATTATGATTTATGATTGAATTATAACTTGATGAGTGTTCTTAGCTTTTGCACCTGATGTAGTGATAAAAACAGTTCGCAAAACCTTACCTCGAGCTCTGCACTCTGATCAGGCAAATCACATCATGTATCTGCCGTTTTTCATAGTGCACTCAATATAATTTTGGGTACAGACCAACAATAATAATAATAATATTATTATTATTATTATTATTATTACAACATGTACAATATATATGTTATTGTGAAAAATATATCATGAGCCATGATATTGTATGGAGATCTCTCCAAATCAGATTTTAAAAAATGGTTACCGACAAACAAAACATTGGAGTGGAAAAAAGAAAGTATCAACCAGTTCAAGTTTGTATAACAACTTTCACTTTAATTTTCCTTCTTAGTGCGTACAGATGATGCCTGTTTTACAACCTGAAGAGGAAGAGGCTAGCGGCAGTAGTGCAGCACCTAGTCCTTCTGTTGGCACACCATCTCCTTCCAGGAGTAAGGTAAAGTGTACAGCCATGCTTCAGACAGAAGGATGTCCAGACAGATTGCTTGCTAGTCTTTTGAAAAAAAAAAAAGAAGAAAAACAAACAAAAAAGCACAAGGGCAAAATAGAAAAGGAAAATATCCACTGAAAATTCACCTAATCTTTAGAAGGATTATATGGGATATAAGTACATCTATTGGGTACCCAAAGGGCATGTCTGTATCATTGTCATGACCGAAGGGTGCAAAGAAAGTCAGCTTTACAGCTTGCCCTTCAGGCAAGCTGTGGCTAGCATGTACTAGCCTGAAAGTCATTTTAACTAGCCTGGAAAAAAATTCACAAGTAGTATTAATTTATTCACTGTTTTAGTTATATAGGTGATTATCAATTACACGACAAGTTAATTAGTTAGCTGCTTTATTAATAATTGATAATCCACCATAATTTATCAAAACCTCTAATTAACGGTAAAAGAGTGTACTATCAGTTGGCCTGGTAAGAGACTTTACACATTGGCACAATGAAAAGGTTTCAAAGGAAAAAGATTGTTTCATTTTTGCAATTTACATCTGATAATTTATGGGAAAGCACTAGGACGTGATCGATAAATTTTCATCAACTGTTTAATACATACTGTGTAGAATTTATTGACAGTCACGTGTTATTGCAAAAACCATGAACACAACTGAATAACTTTCTTACTGGAGTACAGGATCAAAACCTTTTTGGTACGTTCTTTGAATAATGAAGCATAATACAGACAACTAGCTTTCTCTGAAATAATTCTTATTTTATCCTATATTTTACTTGAATTGCGTGGACTAGACTACAAAGGAAAAATTGCACGCATTATGTCGGGCATGAAATGTACATGTAATGCGATACTTTTTTCAAAAGATTTTCCTTTGTGAGATCAGCTTGAAAAACAGCTTTTGGTTCACAGTAATTTTGTAATTTTAATTCCCACAAAAACTTCACTTGCTCGTCGAGCAAGTGATGGTCAGAATCCACTAGCCCTATTGGAAAATCCACTAGCCCTGAGCTATCGGACATGGCTTTCTTTGCACACTGTGACTGTATCATTCTTTTCAAGCCCAGACAAAGATGATATGGTCAGATCTGTAACACGGAAAGCAGAGATACAGTGTACAGACAAAACTGTTCATGTCAGAGGTATATGTGACTTTATCCATTTGTATTATTATGCTGGGCAGATGGGCAGATCACCAAGACGCAGTGGCAGGCAAGTAAAACAGAGGATCTTGTATGGACAACCAGGTGCTCCTGGTGCAACACCACAGTCTCAATCCAAGAAGACAGGGGAGACCCCAGAGAGTGGCTCAGATGAGGGAGAAGAAGAAGAAGGAGGAGGAGGACATGAGGAGGCCGGGTAATAGGTTCTGATAAATCTTATAGTATGTGAAAGAAATTATGAGATGAAATGTTTTTAGCCTGGCCATGGTTGTTCCAAGAGCAGATAACTGTCTTTATCCAGTGGATAAAAAAATGATAATGATAATAATAATAATAATAATAATAATAATAATAATAATAATAATAATAATAATAATAATAATAAATTTAATGCTTATAATAATATATAGTGCAAAATTCATTACATGTATATGATCTAATGCTCTTCACAATAAGTTAAAAGATATCTAAAAGAAACTGCAGGGAATATGATAGTTAAAACTACAAAATGGAACAAAGTTATACATGTATTTAACAATAAATTAAAAAGCGATAAAAAATCTAAAAATCATCACTATCCAGCTGATAAAATGTATTGGTTGGAGTAAATTTATTTGCTGGATAGCGATTTGTCCACTGGAGAAAGACAATTTACCGCTCTTCAAACGACTGTACCCTGGTGAAAAAATGATGGTCAGAATGAATTTTTCAGTCTATGACACAGGCAATCTCAGAAAAGGAAAATCTCAGTTTTCCCAACAGAAATCAAACCTTTGGCCTTCTAAAATTTGGTTCATGTGGCAAATTAACTCCCATGAATCTCCTGTACATGTAGGTCAGAATTAGAGCATCCGAACTACATGTAGTAATCAGAAGGTCATTGGTTCAACTCCTGCTGGGAGAACTCAGAATTTATTTTTCTGAGTATGCTGGTGTCATCGACTGAAAAATTCATCTGTCAATCTTACAGTAGCTATAAAACTTACAGGAAAATGATTCAACTTGTGTAACACCATTAACCACTGATACCATGCCTTTATGGTGGAATGCTTGGTGAGACAAGACTTTCAAAATACAATGTAATGCCTTTATTGCATTCCTGAACCAGAATCTTCAGACCTAATTTATGTGGAGTAAACTAATTATTCCTTATAAACAATTTAAAGAATCTAAACATTGACAGGTCACTGTACATATGTGACACTCTAAAATTTGGAAAAATAATTGAGCAACTTAAAGATCTGTAATCTTCATTCATTAATAATAAAAATAAGCAAAAAAATTCCCTTGTTAAAATTTGTTTTAAAAACTATGACATTTCAACAACTTGACTCTGTTGTCTCTTCAAATCAAACAATATCAGGGTCAGGTTGTCCAAAGTGCATGGGTTTTTTTAACGTTTGATGGGCGAAAAGCCTGTTAAATTGTTGATGTACTCAATTTTCCCATAATGCAAACTGCCATGAAGTTTCGCCCTTAAACTTCAGTGGTTTCAAAGATGGTATGCTTGCTAATACGGTCACCCACTTTTTTTTTTGTTGTTTTTTTTTTCGTTTTTAAGTTGTATCCTAATTGTATCGAAAACTCTTCTCTCAAGATTTACTTATATTGAAGCATTGAACCTTTTGACTGTTTCTCACGGTCTTCTTCAGACAAATATTGTCTGTAAGAAACAGTCGAAAGCTTCAATGCTTCAACATTGGTAGACCTCGAGAAAAGAGTTTTTCATACAATTGTTTAATTCCAAGGTCAAGAATAAGCATTTATAGTAAAGTGTATCCTGCAGGCAAAAGAGAGAGAGGGTTACATTACCCTTATATCCTTAGGGCCTATCACAGGATTGCATACATTTTGCAAATATATCCTGGAGTGGATGCACAAATTAAGATGGTGATGACCCTGACAAGAAACTTTGTCTCCTTTTTTAAGTGGTTACTTTCTACAGAAATCATCCGATTCTTTTTATTCTTGTTTGTAGTGATCAGTCTGGAAATGAATCTAGTGAGGACAGTGATTTGGAAACGCCAGTACAAGCTCCCCCTCCAGGACGAGGAAGGAAACGAGCTGCTGGAATTTTTAAGGCTGTACCAGTAAGGCTCTGAAATTTTTATTGTTAACTTTGGTCTTAGAAAAATGTAAATTTACTTTGCTAGAAACTGTGAAATGTTTTGTTAACTGAAATGTCTATCTACTTCGTACATTTCCATGACAAAGGTTACAGTGAAATTCCAAATGTAAGGCCCTCCAGAAATAAGCCCACCATTGAAATGTTTATCCACTACTTATTTCATACCCCAATCTCAGATGCAAATACCTTTGAATAATAAGCACTATCCATAGAACAATAGGGCTACTTGTTGAAACTCAGTCCCCGCCTCCCCCTATCCTACCACCCTGAGAGTACGAATGTAAGTCCCAGAAAGAGTCCTTTGAATGAATATCAGCCCTGGACTTGTCAAACAATCAAACAATCAATCAATCAATCAACCAATCAATCAATCAATCAATCAATCAATCAATCAGTCAGTGAATCAATCATTTATTTACCCATGCAATGTTTAATGAGCTAAAAGCTCATTCAAAATACCTACATTGTACCTGCTAAATAAAAAAAAATTACAAAGCCTAGATATTTCAGTAAAACTACTTTAATTAACAATTATTCCATGAGCGCGCGTTGGATATGAGATGGTAAATTCGCGCCTCGTTGGCTATAACCAATCTCATATCCAACAAGCGCGAATGGAATAATTGTTTTATTAAATTCTCTGCTTTTGGATATTGATATTGAAGTTTAAAGAATTTCATTTTAAGTAAAAATTTCTTTCAAATTAAAACGACCGGATGTTCAGAGGCAACTTCCGACCAAAGCGCGCAAAACTTAATGATCACATGACACGCGCAGCTCATTGCGAACGGAGTTGAATGTAAAATTGAAAGCAAAGTAGATCGGACACAGGCGGACATCTTAAATTCAAGAAACGTTCAAGTGTAAGAGTAACAACCTTTCTGAGACAAGCATTCAAGTGCTTTTGAAGTTCCAGCTCTTCGAGAAGCGTAATAGTTGTGCACATTTGAGCAAATGTTTTGCTGTGTGGTGCCGAGCGAAGGAAGGGATCAAGGACGGCTTTTTTATGCTGAACTGAATTCCTCGCAGACGTTTTAAAACACTTAAGGCAAGCCAAGTCCAAGTGTACGAGGTACAACCTCACTGAGACAAGCATTCAGTGCAAGTTTTTAAACTTGAAGCTTATCGAGAAGCGTAAGAGCTGTGCACATTTGTGCAAATGTTTTGCTGAGTGGTGCCGAGCGACGGAAACGAACATTATGGCCGTCGCTCGTACGGATTTCATAGATGAACTTTTCCTGAAGTCCTCGTAAATGCGTAGAAACATAAAGGCAGGCATAAAGCTCTTCCTAAGAAATTTCTTCGATTGGCTTACTGCCAGGATTTGCAAGCCATCCTGAAATTTTTAATGGTAACCGGTTGTTATTGTTGTTGTTATGTGATCTAAAAATCGTAAAATCTTGCAATTTTGAAGATTTAAGGGAAACTTCAGAGATACGTACCATTAAATAGTGTCATACCGAACTTTGTAGCTTTTATTGTTGTTATATTGAGATGGCATTGTTTGGTATTTCTTTCTTTTTTTTTTTTCTACATATTTCCGAAGAAACTTTCGCTTCCCGCCGAAAAAAAAAATTTAGCTTAGCGACACCTGGGGCATTCGTTTTCCATATAAGGTCAAACTGCAGTATATGAGCTGATAACCGAGATTTAGTGAACCAATCAGAATGCTAGAAATGCAATATCCGTGGTTGAGAATTTAATAAATATAAATAGTGTCCATTATAAGAACTAAGATAACTCAGTATATTTTAGTTTACCAAATAAATTGGTATTTTATATTTACTTTACAGATCTGCAAAGCAGAACACTCTGATTTGACTGTGTCATGTTTATTGTATCATAGCCAGTCAGATTGGAGGTTGAACCACAAGCCACAGGGATTAAGCTTACTATGCTCCATTGGGCTTAAAACGTTTGATGATGATTATATAAATCATATTTGTTTCTTGCAGGTGGCTAAGAAAGCCAAATCTAAACAGGCGTCACCTCAGAAAAGGTCAAGAAAGTCAAAAGGGGGAGCTGATGCAGATGAGAGCCAAGGATCCTTGTTTGACATTGTAAAAGCAGGCAAAGGAGCGCTCAGGGTATGTTTTATTGTACATTTTAGTTACGGGTATTACCAAATAGATGGTTAAATCCGGGGTTCCTACTTTACATGGAAAACCTGGAAAGTCATGGATTTTAATTGTGTAGTTCCAGAAAATATCCATACCCCCACCACGGAGGGAATTTCACATAGGACCCCCCCACCCCCCAGGATTTTCCATTTTCGAGGTATTTTTTTAACCCCCCCACCCCTTCGGAAATTCCTTAAATACAGAATATACCCCCACCCCCCTCTGGAAAAGTTTTATTTCAAAAGAACGCCTCAAAAATCAGTTTGATGTGAACATTTCAGAAATATCAAGAACTGCCTACACGAGGAGAAAATATGCGTTATCGAAGAGCGTGCGCGCTGTTCAATCTCACCGGTAGAGTTTGCCAAAAAGCTCTTGATACTGAAATAATTGTTGTGTTTTATATTTACCTGTGGTCATTGACATCACACTTTACCATTAGCTTCCCTGAAGATTTTAAATTTAAATTGTTGGAATAAGTCCGGCAATGCAAAAATGTGTTTTCATTTAATTTGCATATGTCATGTTTACGTTCCTATGCAAATTTGTAGGAGATCAAAAGGATTATCGCTTTAGTTCTACTCAATCAATATTTCTCATGGTAATCATTCATTCTAGTCATTTTAGTCAATAGTTTTCCTATTGAATCGGAATAGCTTGGACAAAATAAGCATTAGCAGGCCAGGGAGACAAATTGACCTTTCAGATCGTAACTTGAAACCGCAGACGAAATGGAGCCGCAAAACGAAATTAGCATGTTCACGTTCTTATGCAAATTTTGTATGAGATCAATAACGCATTAAAAGAATGTCCAATTGGCTCTATTTTGCTGAATTTTGACATAGAAATCAAGTTAATAGTTTTGGACTTTGAGTTGAAATACTTTGGACGAAATAAGTTTTAACACGGGTCAGTTTTGACAAACTGATCAATTGACCCCGGGAATTGACCTTTGCCCGTAACTTTACACTAAAATAACAAACAAATATTTCAATGTTTTATGTAAAATTGGGGCTTTCACTTTATAGCCATGCAAAAGTTTCCCTTTTAAACATTGATACAAATTCAATTGTTGCCAGTGAACAATATTTTTCTTCGCAAGAAAGTTTCACAAACAACGGTAATGTTTTATAATAACTGAGTCACGCAACGCAGACAAAGATTTCTTGTCTCACTTGGACTACTTCGCTTACAAAGGCTTTTCGGAGAAAGGAACATGTTTTTAATGTAACAAGGGTTTCTTTAAAACAGTTAAACAAAGTTACGTCTTCAAGAAAGATCTACGAAGTTGCTAAGTTGGTAAGTTACAATTTTGAACAATTATGTCTGACATGAACGTGAAGTTGACCCCGGGAAGTTGACCCTCTGGAAACTTATCCAACCATTCACCCCTCCTCCCCTCTGGAATTTCCTGGGCCCTTGACCCCCCCACCCCTCTGGAATTTCCAATTCCCTCCGTGGTGGGGGTATGGATATTTTCTGGAACCACACATTGTGAGTCATGGAAAGCCATTTGAAAAAATTAATCATGTTTATGGAAAAAATCACTAAGAAAGCAATCTTTAATTACGGAATAAAAAGGAAGAAGATGAACAATAAAAAAACAAAAACAAAAAGGGACCAAGAAACAGATTTTCACTCAGCAGAAATAAACACTGCACATTTTGACACTGTTTAATGTGAACACTTTGTCATGGAAAACTTGAAAAGGTCATAGAAAGTCATGGATTCTGAAAAAGTCTTAAAGAGTACGAACCCTGAAAATCAGAAAAAAAAGTTGTCTACTGTACCAGATCAGTGGGAATCACGAAAGGCCCAGTTCTAAATTAACAATAAATTCACATTGATTTAACATCAAAGTTGGTGTTGACATGGCGCTCACTCGTCTTCTTTCAGGCCGTGGTAGATGACTGGATTGAGAGTTACAATTCAGACAAAGAAACAGGAATGGTGGATCTCATACAGTTCTTTGTCCAATGCTGTGGCTGTAAAGGTTTCAAAACTTAAATGTCTAACTTAAATTTGTTTGTTCGATTTGCGGGCAAATTAACATTGTTGTGATACACTTTATTTTAAAAATATTTTCTTTCAGGAACTGTCACCCCAAAAATGTTGGAGGAAGAAGAAAGTGTCAATGCTATTCGTCAACTGACAGAACAGTTTGATGAGGTCAGAATAAAGGAAATATTTGTATTTATTATCTAACTTCAATCAGTCTGAATTGTTGAAAAGGGTGGCCCATGAAAACTATAGCGCTTTTATGAAACAACACTGACTAACAAGTTTTATGGTCCCAAGAAGATTCAGAATGATGTACATGTAGAAGAGTGAAGAAAGGAGAAAGAAAAGAAAGAAGAGGGAAGAAAAGACTACGCAAACTCTTACTTTTATATTGACAATTTTGTAGATCAAAAACCATTCGCACCCCACTCTCAAAAAAGGCATGACTTGAGCTGGCCCATTTTCAAAATTCTGGGCAGAAATTGGGTAGTAATATGTTATTGATACTGTTACATTACAATTAGGAATTCATCTGACATACTGATTAACTACTGCTTCACTAATTGCTTCTCAGGACAGCCATGAATATCCCCTTATCATGACAGGTCAAGCATACAAAAAGTTTAGGGTAAGTTCCACCAGCATGCAAAGAAGGTGCTGTCTACAACAGGGGGCTTTTAATTTTGATTTCATTTTTCCATTGAGGCCATTAGAATTTGGGCTCATGTACCATGTCATGGTCTTAAGTGACCAAAAGACCTTCAGGCTTGCCCCTAGTACATCCTCATAACTTTAAACTGTTTTTGCAGTATTCTTAATTTTGTTGATTTGATGAGCACTCACATTATTGCCTCAGGCCTGGCTCACACTAGCATCAGAATCAGAGTCAGAGTCTTTTGCCGTAAAGTGAATCGATACGACTGAAGCAGAAATGGAAGCCTCACTTTCTGTGTTACGAAATTCAAAATGGTGGAAGGCTGCAATGTTTTCCATTCTGAATCTCAGGTAAGGGGATTGAGAATGAGCTATGTGATTGGTTGATTCTTCTACCTGCACTTACAATTCCAACCAACCAGTTCACACTTGATTGCAAGTGATGGAATCAGAAGTGGAATCAGAAGAAAGAGGAAACGTTCTGAACCTTGCAAGTCTGATTCCGTTAAGCTTCTGATTGCGATTTGTTCTCAGTTTTTTATGCAGACTGAAATGGAAGGTTCATTTTGACTCTGCTTCCGGTTCCGTTGCCAGTGTAAACCAGCCCATGTGTCTCAAATAAAATTATTGCCTGGATGATGGCTGATTATTGTTTCAAGACTAGGTAGGAGGATATGTACAAGTTCCCAAAGGTTACTGGAAAAAAGCATACAGGACAAAATAGTGGCACAGGTAGTTTTTATGAACAGCAGGGCGAGGATTAAGAAATTATATTATTGTATCGTTGAAACTCGGTAAAGATGGATACAAAAACACTAATGTCTGACACTGATGTTGTAACCGTGCCTTCAAAACAAGAAATGCAGGCGACTGGGACATTTTTCAATTAATAGTTGGTGGATTTTATTGCACCATCAGGTAAATTTTATGGAGTTTGTGGATTCACTGATTCAGCAGTGTCAACACAGTATAATTTATGATGAGTACATGTTGGACACCCTAGTATCCTGGTTAATCCGCCTGTCAGACTCTCCAGTACGTGCCTTTAGACACACTAGTACTCTAGCTGGTAAGATTTCTTATTGTTTAACTCAATTACTGTGCACCTTTCAGTGTTAAGCCTGAAAAGTGACCCACGCAGATGTGAGGCAGTTTACTTTTTAAGTACAATAGTACATTCTTACAATATCAGCCTTGTCTTTTGATTATTCTGTGTTAGTAGCATCATTTATTAAAAGAGTTGTCATCACTTTTCTCTGGATGTTAGTAAGGTGCAGGTCTCGTATAATTATTCTCAACTTTCTCATACAACAGTACATCCATGTATGGGATGGCACGGTGGTGAGAGCACTTGTCTCCCCCCAATGTCGCCCATGTTTGATTCCCAGACTTGGCGTCATATGTGGGTTAAGTTTGTTGTTGGCCCCCGTCTGTGCTTGGAGAGGTATTTCTCCAGGTACTCCGGTTTTCCCTCTCCTCCAAAACCAACATTTACAAATTCCAATCTGATCCAAAATCTGAGGACCACAGGTTTGTCAGTCTTAACAGTCTGTTTTCTGTTAAGTGTTACCCTCTTAAACGAAGTTGATTTTATTTATTTATTTATTTATTTATTTATATTCATCTTTTTTGTGATGTTTCTCAGTATATTAGCGTATCTGTACAGCATTACTTATGTCCTCTGCTGTACGTATTTTTAGGTACTGTTTTGTTTCCTCTCTTCAGGGATGAAACTTGTGACCTCATTGATACGTATTGCAAAGATTGTCCATATAGAATTAGATCACACACAGGTATGGAGTCTAAATCGTTACATGTAGATAGTAACTTTTATGTTTACTTGTTTTCTCGATAGTCAGTCATTAAAGACACTTACTAGGCTGATGGAAAGACAAAATAATGAAAACAAAATCAAACAGGCCATTCCTGAGTTGCTTTAAACATCATTAAGAACGCGAGGCTTCATGCATAGTATTTATTATGAAAATTAGTTTTCTTAAATATTATAAACAAAATTAATTTTCACATGATAAGCTTTGCTTTTAGCCTTGCTTTCATAATGAGATTCAAAGAAACTCGGAAATGGCCTATTAGAGACAAATTGCAACACTTTTATGGTACATTATCACCATCACTGTTGTACGTCATCCTCCTCCCCAGCATCATCAACAACAACGCAACCACCATTATCATCATTATCATTCTCAGTATGATCACATTCGTCATCATCATCATAATCATCCTCAGTATGATCATATTCATCATAATCATCATCATCATCATTGCCGTCCTCATCATTGTGATATATTCTTGTCATCATTCTTATGTCATCATGATCACCCTCATTATCGTTATCATATCATATTCGGATATTAAAACTGTTATTTTCTATTTGTTAAATTTTTTTCTCCAGCGCCAGTTAGATAGTGAAAGTAGTAAAGTTTCCTCCAAAAAGGCCATTGAAAAGATAGAGATGTTACAAAACAGGAGACAAGAGGTAAACAACAGTTTATTTATTAATAATACTGAGAGACCATTCCAGTTCATTTCTTGTGATTCTGTACATGTCTCTTGCGATATACCCGCACCACTCCTTCTACAGTGAGATATGCATATGGTGGACTGCTTGTCATTCACACAGATTCACTAGATGTACAGTACTGCAAGTGACTGTCAGGCTAATGAAAAATGGTTTATCAAACTTTCATGCCAGCGTTCCTTTGGAACAAGAATTGACTGCACGTCTGACACCAAAAGGTGGGATGTGTTGATAAACTATTAAAAAAATCCACCCCTGCTGACAGTGACGTACACATGTAACATAGTTTTCTCAATCTCATGTATTGTTTATCATCCTACAGTTGAGACAAAACATCAGTGACTTAGAGGATATGATGAACTTTGTACACCAAGGAATGTTCATTCACCGATACAGGTACATTTAATTCTTATGGTAGTGCAGTTGTATTTCTTGATACAGTACTGGAGGTCCTCCTGATACACTGCTAACACTCCCAGACAAACTTGTTGACCTAGTCCCAAGGGTCATTTCGTTTTGCCTGATGACATCATGTGATTTTCAGCATCTGTATCATTTTAAAAACATTTAACAAAAACATTAGTTACGTCACTCTGCACCTACAATGTAGTTGGCTCATAAAGATGAAGCTAACTTGGTTTCTGCAACATGAAGTAAGAAGAGAACTCCACGTTCTTCTTCCACTTGAATGGGATGCCAGTGTTCTCCTGTATGTTTTCACTTGTATCCATTTATACACATTGGTAGAGAGTTATCAGTGAAGTAAAGTTTGTTGTCAAAGAAAACGTGACAATGTCAAGACAAACCTTACCCCAAACAACTGACTTTCAGCTTTCAGACCTTCCTACCTAAATTTTGAATGAAACTGTGACCCGCTGACTGCTATGCCTCCTTGCATCCTCACTCTTACCTTTTTCTATAATCAGGGATTCCAGGCATGAAATCAGAGCTCTGTGCATTGCAGAAATGGGTGATTGGGTGAAGGAGTACAGGTATGAGATGATCTTGTCAATTCTGCATGCTTCTCACTGCATGCACAGATGGTACACTAAGTCAATCTGAACACTCTTTGGAATATTGAAGTGCTTTTAAGCCAGAATTTCAAAATATCATCGGGCATCCAACAGGCATGTCTTCCCACAAAATTGTACCAAGAATTTAATTTTCACATACAGTAGATGTCCATAGGCTGCTAGGACATCTTTCTGGTTAAAACCTTGATTGTCCCATTCATTTGTTTTCTATGATTATTATCAGGAAAGTAATTTTGTAATGTTCTGATTTTTTTTCAGCACATACTTTCTGAGCGATAAGTTTTTGAAATACATTGTTTGGAGCTTACATGATAAGGTAAGCCTTGATAGTCTGACAAGGTAATTACCTTTTTTGTTTTTGCTTCTGTTTTTACATGTAGCTAGATTACCTACTTGAAAAATTTAAGTTATGCCTTCCTTAAAAAGTACCAGAAAATTAAAAGGGTCATGTCTTGGTTTGAAAGCTCGGGATTCCCATAACTTTGAACAAGCTCTACGTGAAAATGTAGTTGATCAGAAACTGAAGAAAATCTTTCATGTCTGTCATCTTTTAGTCCTTTTAAAAACAAGCTTCTACATTAATTTAGAGACTTGAACAAGTTTTGAAAGCTTTGCATCTTACAACTTTCAACTTTTGTTGCTGGGTACATGGAAGAAGAATCCTACTTTAACTTTCCATTCCAAGCAAGAAAATCTTTATGCCGGGATGTCCCTAAGAGCCGGCTACCAGTGAATTTTATTGTATGAAAGAGATCTTGTCACCGGCTGAAATTTCAACAACACAAATACTTGAGGGTAATTTTAAAGGTGTACAGTCCAATAGAACTGGCTGGGTTTATTAATGATCCTGTCAAGGGTTGTTTTTGTACCTAAAGCCCTGTTTATGCTGCTGTTGGTAAGCTATCATCTTCACTTTATGAAGTGGTTGGCTTAATAGCCAGTTCGCAGCTGGTATATATAACAGCTATGGCCTCTGCTTTTAACCAATGTCAGAGTCAAGGGTCATTGGAAACGGCAGCTCTCCAATCCATTAGCAGTATGGACCATCATTGGTTGGCAGGGATTTTAAGTTTTTAATTATTGTTTTACTGATGTTTAGATTGGAGAGGTTCGTCAGAAAGCTATCCTGGCTTTGAGAGGCCTTTATGAAGTTGATGAGTTTTCGTCCAATCTTGAGTCTTTGACTGAAAGATGCAAGGTACAATACTGTTCCATATTTTGTTGCTTTCTTGATACGCTGTCTGAATTTCTTTGCATGTGTATGTAAAATGCAGTTGTAAAGAAATCAGGTGTTTGTTGCTTCTGTTGTAGGAAAGACTAGTTGCTATGACTCTGGACAAGGAGAATGAAGTAGCAGTTGAAGCAGTAAAACTGGTTACATTACTACTTAAGTGAGTTTTAAAGTGCATATAACAGAATTTTTTTGTTTGCTTGACGAAATCTTCATGTTCTGGTATAAAAGTCGAAAAAAAAATCCTTGTCAATTTTTCATCTCCGCTTTTGAGGCATATAGAAGTGTCAAATTTCACTTCCGGTTGGGTACAATACCGTGCGAGACGCTTGTGGCTTTGACAGCTTGGTGTTTGTTTCTGTGAGAGTCTTTTGTGTGAATCAATGAGACTGCAGTTCATTATACAGCAACAGGCTGATTGAGCCAAGTGCAGCTAATGAGTGATCTAAAATGCATCCTTTTTGTTATTTATTTTATAGGAATGACAAACTAGACGAAGAAGAGTGTCAGCAGGTGGAGTATCTTGTCTTCTGCACAAGTCGGAATGTTGCAAAAGCTGCTGGAGAATTCCTGAAGGAGAGACTAGTGATGGCAGCAGATGAGGAAATGAAAAAAGCCAGTAAATCTAAACGAGGTGAATGTTGCCAAATATTCTCAGTACATTGGCATGTTCTTGGCAAGCTGAAGGCATAATTAACTGTTTTCAAATATTTACACAAAGGTTACATAAATTTGCATTATATTTGCCAATCATATGCATACATTTACACAAATTTGCAACTAATTTACATGGTGTTTGCATAAATCTTTTTTGGTGGTTTCAAAACAAGTGCATTATAGACCCTATGCAAAAATGGCTGACATTTTAAAATTCTCTTATCTGTATTCAAATTAGCCTCACTAGCCTCGTTCACGGTGAAATATTCTTTTGATTTTTTAACTCAAGAACGAAGTTAGTGAGGTTAATTTGAATACAAATAAGAATATTAAAATATCAGCCATTTTTGCATAGGGTCTATAACATCTGCTGTGAGAACATTTTTTGTATTTTATGGTATGTTTGAGCACTGTTTTGATTTGCTGCAGGAAAGAAAGCTGACCAAGAAGTCAAAGTTTTTCAGTTAAAGAAACTGATTGAGTTCTTTCTTGTCAGTGAAGTAAGTACACATAATTGTCACTTTCCATTGCAAACTGTTTAGCTAATAGTATGTACAGTATTAACCAGGATTTAATGCTTTAATGGAAACCGGTCGTAACAAGTTTGTTCGAAGAGGACCCACCTCGTCTGGGGTAAGGAGTTATCAAAGACACCACCTATCTCATGAACATTGCCAAAAAAATTTTATTGGCTTTAATATAAGAAATAAAGAAAAGTGAGGTTTGAATCTCATTGCCATTTTTACTGCTGGGCAGAGTGGTTGCTATTGAATAATTAAAGACACCATCTTTTGAGGTTGAGGAAGGTGAAGTACAGGCAGAGACCACCATCTATTTTGTAGTTTGGTAGGTTCTGTTTGAAACTGTTGTAGTAGTTTTGACCACTTCCCTACAGGGTTTCGTACAGGTCATGGAAAACCTGGAAAGTCATGGAGTTTTAGAATTTCATTTTCCAGGCCTGGAAAGTCATGGAATTTAGGTGTGGGTCATGGAAAGTCATGGAAAATGTTGTTTACTAAAAAGTACAAAATAAATTGGGTTTTTTTGCAAAGAAAATAGTAAAAACATACCCAAAATGAAAGATGATTTCCAAGAAAATGGTCAAATTTAGGTCATGAAAAACTTGGATTCTAAGTCATGGAAAAGGTCATGGAAAGTCGTGGAATTTCAAAAGCTCAAAAGAGTACGAACCCTGCCCCTAATGTAACTTTGTTCAGGTATCCTCCTTGTGTGACTCTTATGTAGTTCTGTTTTTTATGCCCTTTATACAGGTTCACAATCATGCTGCATATCTAGTTGATAGTTTGTGGGAAACTATGGACATACTAAAGGTAACTGAATTGAGCATGGTTCATATCAACCTGTAAAAAGTGGTCTACAGGCATCAGCATTTAAGAGGTTAAAATTATATGAAATTTAACCAGGGTAATTGACCACCGGCTAAAGCATGTAGCCCACAAGCTTATGTTTCCAGCCATTGTAAGTAGCTGTCACGCTGAGTATCAGTGCTCCCAGTTCGAAAATTAAAGAGGGGTAAAAATGACGATATGATGTAGAGGGCTTCTATCAGTCCAATTTTGTGAGTGTATTCTACCCTGTCCCCCTCCCTCTTTCTTTATAAAATTGTGTTACCTTGGCATGCAGTGCTCATGGCTGGGTTGCCTGGATTTGTGTTCAATGTAGCAGTTTCTCAGCAGTTTCTGGCTGGTGCCAGTGGAGGTACATGCATTACCCCAGGAACATGTGTTCCATTGTGTTATGTCAGGCTGGCTAATTGTGAGAAAAAGTGATTCCTCTCAAGAAGGAATTCACAGAGAGTTTGTTGGTCATGGTCATTTGGATACCCATGCATGTCTGCTGAATGACGCAATTTATAGACAGGTTGTTGTAACAGGAAAGCCAAGTATGCTTTGATTAACATGTTTCTGCTCGGTATGATTAATAGGAGTGGAAGTTGATGACTGACGTTCTCCTGGATAAAAGTGACAAACAAGGTACATTGAAACTGTTAACAACGAATGATGTTCAAAATAGGTACATGTATACCATAAAATGTGCCAAATATGGAGTCCAGGCTGAAAAATATGACAACAAGTAAGGGAAAAAGCTACAAAGAATATGGCTTTGCTGTCCATGGATGCCACGTCATGACTAATGTAGCTGTGCTGTGTATGTGCATACTGTTCTGACCAAGCTTTGGAATTGCGATTTCGTGACTCTTTGTTTTTAGTTTTTGTATTTTAGAAAAAAAAAGTTAGGTTTCCATGAATATCATTTTTGTGGGTCTCCTTGTCTGTCAGGTTACTGCTAGATAACAGCCAACTGCAGAAGGACAAATTATTCCCAAGTAATAAGTTCTGTATTTGTTTGCACACTGCAATTTTTTTGTGTTTTCTTTTGCTAGGGTTGAATGACAGTGAAGAAATGTCTCTGATTGATATTATGGTGTGTGCATGTAAACAAGCTGCCACACGGCAGGGTCCTCCGGGAAGGACTGTACGTAAAAGCAAAGAAACAAAATCATCTATGGATGACAAGAGAAATCTCAGTGCACATTTCATGCAGACACTTCCAAGCTTGTTAAACAAGGTGAACAATTTGTGCTTTGATTTAGTATATGTCGACTTTACTTCCACCATTGCATGACAATTCACGTTATAACCTTAGGAAACAGCACCATTTTAATATGCCACGCCTTTTTACTGATATAACTAAGAATACGTTTATATTATTTTGCTATGTTGAGGAAATTTAACTTGAAATTTAGCTAAACTTTATCCCGGCTGTGGTTTCTAGTTTTTAGTTTTGGTCTAATATACGCATCTTTGATGAGACATACATGTATTTACATTTTTCTATTATTTCTGTAATTAGGTTTACTTTTTAATATTTGTAAACAATTAATATGTATTATTCAGCCTTTAGGCTGCGAGGTGATTTTAAATAAAACTGTCTATCTATCTATCTATCTATCTATCTATCTATCTATCTATCTATCTATCTATCTATCTATCTATCTATCTATCTATCTATCTATCTATCTATCTATCTTACTAGTATAGGCCTCTAAGATTCAGTCCGGAGAAATGTAAGCCTTTCCAGCGCAATTAGGAGTGAGCACTCACATGTTGGTTCCTTGGTTTCCTGTGGTAATGGGGTGTTGCTAGATAACAGCATGCCACAGTTTGTACTTTCTGTAGCTGTTTTGCTTATAAAACTTGTCTTTGTTGTGAAAGGGGTCTTGGGTCATCATGGTCTAATACAATAAATGATATTTCATTTTTCTCCAGTTTGGGACAGATGTTGACAACGTTGTAAACCTGGTGTCAGTTCCACAGTTCTTTGACCTGGAGGAGTATGGACACAGGAGACTAGGGAAGGTTTGTAAACTTTATATTTGCATTGTCATAAACATTTTTTTATCCAAGCTTGTACATTAATACCTGTCTTTTCTGGTGTTATTTTTCAGTATCTGGATGAACTTCTGGTACAGCTCAGTGATATTGTTGAGAAGCATTCTGATACCAATGTAAGTATCCTTGTAACTGTTTCTTCTTTCCTCCCTTTCCACCCTCCCTCCCTCCTTCCCTCCCTCCCTCCCTCCCTCCTTCCCTTTCATCCTTCTTTTCGTCCTTCAACCCTTCCTTCCTTCCTTCCTTCCTTCCTTCGTTTCTCCCTCCCTTTCTTCCTCCTTCCCCTCTCTGGCTCCAAATCATGGTTTTATGTCCCCAAGAAGGTTGAGAATGATCAGGAAAAGAAGAAGAAAGGAGAAAGAAGAGATAGGACGGGAATAAACTATACAACGTTTTGTTTTTACACCCATAACAGCACCTTTAGGGAAAAAGCCATTTGCACCACACTTTCCAAGAAACAATCATGATTTGAGTGGGCCTTTTTTCAAAAATCCTGGTAGATATTTTTTGTGAATTTAGGAATCTCAGGTGATGGTTGTTTATGTTGTTTTCAGGTTTTAGATGAATGTGGGAAAAGTTTGAGGACACTAACAGATAATGAAT
This sequence comes from Pavona decussata, assembly GCF_977016875.1. Taxonomy (NCBI): domain Eukaryota; kingdom Metazoa; phylum Cnidaria; class Anthozoa; order Scleractinia; family Agariciidae; genus Pavona; species Pavona decussata. The sequence goes on from NW_028145755.1 coordinate 462,138, forward strand.
ACACTTTTGCTTCTACTGCTGTGAGTACTCATACAACCCTATATGTATATTACTTGTACCATAATATATGTTTGCAGTGAAGTTTCCTCTCAATTATTCGCTTAATGCCTGCAACAACATTTTTATTGTACTTCTGTTTTTCATGTTCCTTAGGATGTATCCAAGAACAAACTCATTGACTCATTTGTGGCAAAATTCAAAAACCACCTGAAGGATGGTTTAGAAGCTGTAAGTTTTCGTAATGAGTTGTGTTGTTTTGATCACTCATTTACTCTACACCTATCTTTGCTATCCCTTTTGGGGGGGGGGGGGGGAACAAGTAGACCATTTAACGCGGACTTAAAGGGAAATTTGATCGATGATTTGCTCAGAAAGGAGAAGCGAAGGAGGTCTGTTTTCTTTCACTTAAGTTCCCTTTGGGGAAAGTATAGGGGCCTTTGTAAACCAAGCAGCCATATTGTAGCTGTTGTAAATGAATGGCAAACAGACTTCTGTACATGATGTTTCTTGGGCTGATGTTTCCACGTGCTCTGAAGAGCTTGACATTATCAGATTCTGTAAGCTCTGATATTGTCATGCAAATCCATCTAATGATCTAGTGTGATATATGTGAGACATGGTATACTGATACCACGGTTCTTGACGTGTGTAGAACGAAGACAATGCTGGCCGCAGAGGGCCTGGGCTATTTAGTTCACATTTTTGTTCTGTGATGACTCTCTAGGGGGGGGGGCAATTTTCTTAACTTTGATTGTTTTATGTCCCCTTCCAAGCCAGGGTAATTAGCACTTTTGAGGGGAACTTTACAAATTCCCCTCCCTTGCCAGATGTCCCCCCTCAGGGGATGGCTGATGATAGGTGCATTAGATTCAGAAACAATGTTTAAGATTTGGATGATGTTGATTTTTTTTTTTATTGACAATGTTTTAGGATGAGGGCGATGAAGACGATCAAGACAGATTTGCTCTTCACGTGAACCTCACAAGAATAGCGTCATTTTACAAGTAAGTTTTATACCCCGCTGTAAGCTGTTAAGTGTGCGCAACGCAGATTGCCAATAACACAGTGTGCCATAACCACAATCGGGATTTAAAGAGTAATTCAGTTATGAACTTTTACACAATGAGCACTTCCAGACAGTTTCCACACCCCATCCGCACAGAAGGGATTGAAAATTTTTGGTGGGGTGGGGGTGGGGAGGATCAAGGCCCTAAAAAAATTCAAAGAAGTATGTGAAGCTACAGTGTATATTATTTTTAGAGGGGTGAGGTGGAGGTGGTTAAAGGCTAGTTTCTGGAACTACATGATAAAACAGCTGGGCAATCACCATGTGAAAGTCTTTTTTGCTTTGTTTGTTTTGAAAGGTTGATTATTCTCTTTATTTATTTACTTTTATTGTGCGTGTTACATAGTAAGATGCTCACACACTTGGTACAACCTTTATTGCTGAGATATCATGGGGCTTATTTTGCGGACGGAGTTATATTTAGAGTTATATGGTACTTACAGTACTTCTGAAACCTTAGAGATGCAGAGAGGCTTGTTGCAAGCTTGGTGTTATTAACAAGCTCCATGTATGATACATTCCCTCAGTACAGTGGAACCCCCGTTTTATGATCGTCGATCTAATGATATTCCCAATTTAACGACCAACATTCTGTGTCCTGACAAAAGTTATTTATAAATCGGGAGTTTGTTTACAATGATATCCCAAATTAATGATATGATTTTGCTGTCCCCTTGCCATATCGTAAAACGGAGGTTCCACTGTACTGCAAGGATCAGAAATGGCAAATGTGTGGTTATGTTCATCAATAAATTGGAGCCTAGTGATAAACTTTATTCTGGAATATGTATGGTAAACCATGTGAACCTTTCTAATATCTCATGGTGTTTGCAGATCACATAACCTCAACAAGTGGGATCTTTATGATGACCTATCTTACATCATTAGTTACGCTACAAAGAACAGTGTGCCAGATGAGGTAAGCAATTAGCCATTGATGTACCATCCAGCAAGTTGCTAATAGCCAATGCTAATAGGCACTGTTTATGTTCATTGTAGCTTACGCAAACACATGGAGCCTCTTTTTGTACTGTGAATGCATTCATGTTGTTGTGAACTTGTTGTGTCCAATGTAGTGGAGTTTCTTTGTAATGCAAATTAAAGGGGTGCCTGGAAAAAAGCCCTTAGTGACTTCTGATAAAAAGCTAGATTCTGCTTCCAAATTTCATTGTATTCGCTTGTGAAACTAAAGGAGAATTTGACCTTACAACAAAAGTCACTTAGGGCCTTATTCCACGCACCCCTTCAATTTATGTGAGTGAATGGAAAATCATGCAAATTTATCTTTATGTATACAAAAATTGTTGCATAATTTATATCAAGTTTATTTGGTGCCCTGGGTCCAGTTGTTCGAAAGCTGATTAACGTTAATCCACAATTAAAAGTTAACCGAGGTTTTCATCTCACTCATTAAAATTTATTGTTTTTATTTAACTCTAATGTTAAGCTAGTGGTAAAGAAAAATTCAACATCAAAGCTGAGGGCAAAAATCTTTCTGAAAAGTTTTTACTGTTGTGTAATTGAACTTGAACCAAAGGTCTTGATAATCCAGGTTTAGCTTTATCAGGCTTTGAACAACTGGACCCTGATGTTTTGCAGCCAAGCTAGAACACTGAGCATGATATTATTATGTCCTTTAGATTCTGGAGCTAACCTTTACAAGCATGCAGATGCTTCTCATCTGGAGTTTAACAGAAATTGATGTCAATGAACCTGATAAGGTACATCAACATGTGTTATAACAATTTTGTAAAGAAGAAGCAAGGAAACACTTTGATGTGTTCCCTTCTTATTGTAGATTTGGTCCTGGTAATTAAACAGTCATTGATCTTAGAGAACTGAACTTCTCAGCTGAGTCGCCTTCCACAATACAACATATGACTGGAAAAGCGTGTGTCAAGAGAGTTCATAACAATGATGCTTTTGTGGGCGTTGGAAACTAGCATACAAGAAAAACATTAAACACTGCATACTAATAAGGAGGAGGTTTTTTTGGGTTTTAAAACCACTGCACATGATGTTTTATAGACCATTTGATAGGTCAATGGGCTTATGAGTTTTTGAAGTAATGTATATATTGAATGTTTATAATACTGGTTTTGTTTTTAGGTGCTTTTCATATTGTAATGAGGGCCATGGGTTTATCAGTGTTCTTACTATTGTCAAGTGTTACCCTCTAATAAATGTAGCCTTTACTAAAACCAGGGTTCACACCAGTGAGTCAATACAGTCAAAGCTTGTTAACCACCAAGTGCTTCCCAACCTCGGAACAAATTCGCTCAAAATATTTATTTACATATTTTTATCTTATTTTCAGCATGATGTGCGCACACTGAAGAGACGTGTGAGCAAGTTCATCCCTCAGTGTGACGAGCTCATTCAGTTTAGTTCACCTTCAGTGCAGAGAGTGGTGAGTAAGGTCATGGTTCTGCTTGACAACAATCAAACTAAGGTGGTTTAAGTTAGTGTTTTACACACCAACTTTGTGTCTAAATCCATACTTGTCAGCCATTGCTTTGTCACCCTTAAGGTAATGGCTTGTTTTCACGGCTGAACTGGTGAAGACTTAATTTTGAATCAGTGTTTATGGCTCTGCTTGTTGCCTTTTTGCCTGATATAGTTTGTTCCCCTGGCAGATACAGACCTTCAGATATTTCAGTGCCTTGGCCGTATGTGCCTTGATTTTGGTCTAAAAATACACTGTAAGGGGCCTGTCCTGAGCCCCACCCCTAGATCCCCACTGGTTCTAATGTTAGGCTTTTGTTGACATTTCCACTGTGTAAAAAAGAATGTTAAGTTTCAGAAAGTAGTTTAATGATGGCTCAAATTAATCGTCTGTAGGCGTTGATGGAGTCATTTTGACTGCTTTACTGCCGGTTTTTACTCAGGCGATGGTGTCGACTTGTTGTGTATCAATATAAATAGCACCATGGTTGATGGTCATTGGTGCATTTTGATCCTCACTTAATTGGTTGTTAGTGATTGGAGGATTTTTATCCTTCTTGTTGAGACTACACACTGTTCCCTCATGGGTCTGCTGTGGTACCAATGAACACCTATGCTACCCAGTCATAATACAAACTATTAATTTGAGCTCTCATTTCAAACCACAAGGACTAACACTTTTCATAAGTAGTTGAATATAGGAAAACTTGGTAATATTTATTTGTCGTTTGTCTCTGTTGCCCTACCATTTTTTCCAACCACTTTGTACTTTGGTCCAAGCCAATCCCTTTACAGCAGTTGCTACTCTACCCCACAAAGAACCTTCCATTTATTTCCTTTTATAGTAATCATCTGTTGTTGCCTTTTTCTTTAAGGCGTTCAATTGTATCTGTGATTTGCTGGTCATTTTTGCCAAGCAGTTAAAGAATAGAGGTATTATTTTGTGTATTAATTAAAAAGCAAACTTTGCTTGAAGGCCTGTGCTTTGACTTGACGGCCCAGTAATGTGATGATCCGAACGTGGTGATGACATGCTTTTTGTTTGCACTTTGTAGCACCTATATTAGCTCCTCTGGTGTATGAAGCAGACCAGAGCACTCAAGTCAGACTCAGAGACTATGTTGTTAATCATGTGTTTGAAGACTTGGATGAAGAACAGCCAGAAGATGACGATGGTAAAGTTGTCTTTTGTTTATGAATAATGTTCACCTTCACGGTCTTTGAGGCAAAATTTCATGTACACTCAAGAGTTTGAGATTCTTATTATTGAAGATTTTTGTGCAAAACCAGGCAAGCGACTTCTTCCCAAATGAAGCTCTCTTGTTTCTCTGAGGTTTCAGGTACATTTTTGTAAAGGTGTGCCAGATTGGTGTACAAAGGTGTAAATGTAAGTGCACTGTTTTTAGTGGCAGTACACGTAGCTACACCAAAGCTAGTCTAAAGGCACTCCACTCAAATAATGGGCAACAAATAATTCAAGCCAACCATAGACCAGCTGGCTATTTACGAGCATGGCTGAGGAGTTGAACTCTGTGTAGGCCTTCTGATACTGCCTCTGCTTCAGCTTGCCTAATAACTGCTGCTCACTATATACTAGTGCACCTTTGGATAGGATGCTACACTGTACTCCATCATAGGATTGTGATCAGTGCTGCCATCTTTTCGACCAGCACCAAAGAAGTTTCCTCTGGTTTTCTTGGTGGAGCTTCCTTTGGTGATTTGCACATGGCTGTCAGCACTGGACTTAAACCTGTGACACATGGATTTACAAGTCTAGCAACGTAACCATTTTGATGTTATCAAATTATTTTAAGATCTGTGCAAAATCCACACTCAGAGCTAAAAACATAGTGAAAAGATTTTTATGCAAATGTGTGCAAATTTATGTAAAATAATGTTGCTGACAGGTTTAGTCCATAGAAGCTATCACACTGTGATAATACTGTAGTTATTTACTTGTGTTTACAGAAGATCAAACTGACGCCAGTGCTTTGGAGCTCAGTAAAAAGAGGACCGCTCTAGCCGGCTTCTGTAAACTCATCGCTTACAATATGATTGACATGAAACTGGTTGCACCTGTGTTTTCTTATCTCATCAAGGTTTGAGAGCATTTCTTGCTAATGGTATTGCCTCTTTTTTGCCCTTCTTTATTTCAGTTTTCATACAGGGCTGCTACAATCAGGGAAAAACATATTATTTTTTTGTTTATTGTCAGGGAAAAGTCAGGGAATTTTTCACATGTCAGGGAAATTCTACATCCTTACCCAAAGTCGATGTTAAGTCAAGAAATTTTTATTTTGGCAAGCCACAAGGTTTGGAAAAGAGATTCCTTGTCAGCAAAGGCAAGGATTATCTTCAAGGGAGTTGACTTTGGCTTCATTGCCAATTTTGTTTTTGGTAGTCAGTGAAAATTGGTTTGTGGTCAGCAAATAGTTAGGGGAAAGTCAAGGAATTTATTTATTCTGGTGATCTCATCAAACTGAGCGTGGTTTAGGTTCTTTACTTTTAGTAAGTTTAACACTAGCAAAATGCCAAAAATTTAGATACCCCTCCCAAAAACTTGCTTCCAGCAAATAAGTTTCTTAAAAATCTACAGCTGTTAACCACAATTTAAATGTTACAGTAACCAAGTTCAGAGTTTCACTGTTACCTGTTGAGCTTTTATACAGTGTTACAGTTTGGTACCTTGTATAACACAGTTGTTGTTCTTGTTTTAAAACTAAATGTAAGGCTTTGGAACTTCTGAACTTCAACATTAAATTCCTTTCAGAAAAGTTAATATGACGGTTTTTTGTAAATCTCAGAAGAATTAATCCTCCAAACACTACTGCAAAAATTTTATTCTAGGCTTAGTAAGTAAGCTTCTACCAAACAAGAGATAAGTAAATTATGTTGGTAACTTGCTCGACAATAAACTGTCCCAACGTTCTTGTTAGGAGCCGGTGCCAGTAACCTTTTTTTTAAATGTCTAGTAACGTAAATGTTACCGGCTATCACTTAAAAATGTTTCCAAAATTATTGAAACTGCTTTTAAGTTCATTGTATTTTGAAAAACCTTGTCCTTGTTTTGGGGAATTTCCTTTCCATAGATATTGTTAAAACATCCATCTGACAATATCGCATTGAAAGTCCATCACCTGTGAAGAAATTGCTTGTGTTTTGAGCATTTTCTTTCCTCAAAAACATTCAACACTTACTTCAAGCTTTGCCTTGTTTAGTTTCTATTCTACCCCCGTCCATCTCACTCCTATCAATCCCTGGGAGACATTGACAAGAGGGGTTGTCCACATTTGAGCTTTTTTTTTTGTCAAAAACAATGCTGACTTCAAGCTCTGCCATGTTTGGTTTCCACCATGTATCATGTACCATGTATCATGTACATATCATTGTTATTATTTTTAACATTTACCTATTTTTATATTTCCCTGTAAAATATGCAATTCAGTCTAATGACTGCGATGTATTTGTGAATAAACAGTCTATTCTATTCTATTCTATTCTATTCTATGCTTCCCGTCTGCTATCACCAGCTGTTGCAATTTTGTTACCTCCTTTTACACATCTTAACAAGACTCCTGCTGTCTTTGTCTAGGCATACAGTAACTTTGGTGATATAATCCGCCACACCATGGGAAAATGTCGTGAAATCCACACTAAAGCCTTTGCCAGGGTATTGCTGTTGAGTCTACAACAGGAGTTTGAGAAACTGATGGATGACAGTGAGGGTGATATTGACAGCGGCTCAAAGGAGTTTGCAGCAATCAAGGTTTGTTAGTTTACTGAATTATAAGGAGGCAGCATGGTTGAGAAGTTAGTGCACTGGACTTGCAATTCAGGGGGTCCCTGGTTCAAGTCCTGCCCTGACTGCTAGCTGGAGTTGTTTGTTGGTAACCCCAAGTTTAGGGTAAAGTCGCACAAGAGCCTAAGTGGCCCACATGGCCAGAGCTTAGCCTGGTTTCTGTAGCATGAAGCAACCAGAAGTATTGCTACTCCCCCCTGGATGGGATGCTAGTCTATCACAAGGCTACCCCCAGCAGTATGTCGCCGGTATCCATTTATACACCTGGGTGAAGAGAGACAATGTGGAGCAAAGTTTCTTGTCTGAGGAAACAACACAGCAATGAAGAGACCAACCTGGCCTCGAACCAACGACCCTCAGATCCTCTGACCGTTTGATCAAAAGTCCAATGCGCTAACCACTACACCACCGTGCCTCCACAAGTTTAATGATCGTTAATTGAACAGGCTACATTGTCTTTATACATCTTTTCCATAATTAGAGTGATGGCTTTGCTATTTTGGAATTTAACATTCTTTTTGTTTTCTTTAGGAACTCGCTCATAGGTTTGCGCTCTCTCTAGGAGTCGATATTGTGAAACCTCAAGCTCGGGAATGTGTTGTTACGTTGCACCGGTTAGTTAAAATGTAATTCTCATAATCTGATTGGTATGATCTTTGTTGTTATTATTTGCAGGGCACCACAGAAAACTACCTACATACATGTAGACTCCCTGCGTCAATGCTGTTATTGTTGTTATTATTATTTTTATTATTATTATTATTATTATTGTTATTATTATTATTATTATTGTTATTATTATTATTATTATTATTATTTATTCCTATTTTCACACATTGCAGACCAACTGGTTTAACAGCATTGAAGATCAACTATCCTCAATGACACTTAGCATTTTGTTTTGCATTTTGTTTCTTAAGAAACTGTGGTGCTGCATTGATAAGGTGATTTGGCATCTGTAAAGCAATTCGAGTGCTGGCGTTTTGAGCCTTAGCCCTTTGTAAAAGTGAATCAGGAAGGGCAGATGAGAGTTTTGTGAGAGCAGATCGTTCTGATGAAAGACTAATGCTTCAAACATCAGCACTCAAATCTCTATACAGTGGCCAAATCACCTTGTCAATTTCGTTGATAAAACCAAACCTTTGAGAAATTAGTTGCCGCCTTGTGTCCTGGTTGGGATGATTGAAGGTGATGGTGATGACATTGACAATGACGATGATGGTGATTTGTTGCATGGTTTGATGTTTCATTTTACAACAGCTTGTTTTATTTTACAGAGAAGGAATTAAGTACAGTTTGAGGAGTGACGACACATCTGTGCAAAAGGAGAAGGATGACGACGAGCCACCAACCAATCTGCAGTTCCTAGAAGTGTTGAATGAATTTACTTTCAAGCTTATAGCCCATGATAAGACTAGTGCAACTGGAGTGTAAGTACTGCTAATGGTGGATCAGAGAATTAACGTATGAATTTCCAATTTAAGAGTTAGCCCTAGTAAAACCGCATGTGACACAAAATCTTTGACCACGGCGGAATCAGATCCACAAACCCCTGGATTTGATCGACCGTCGCTTTATTGAGTAAGGTACAAGGCCTTTGGTGACCTTGGCAGGGATTGAATGCATGACCTCCAGATTTGATCAACCATTGCTCTACCAACTAAGTTAAGGGTTGTGTGTGGTGTGTAATAAAGTATATAGTGTAGTGAACAGCGGGGCTATGATTTTGATGGAAGTATAGCAATGTGACAAACAAGACTTGCAATGATGAAGTTTACATTGAAAAATGTCCAGGTCCAGATCACTGGGAGCTTTTAATCCATAGCTTGATTTAAGGTGAGGACTTGTGCCATGGAGGTTAAGCAGTATAGTTGATTTGTTTATTTTTCTGCTTACAGTTTGCCATTTCTTGATGATAATGCCAAAGAAATGGTTCACAAAAAGGGAGGTCAGTGGAGTCCATTGATTACTTACAGAAATGGTCTGGCTAGACAAGATGAAGAGGAAGAAGGTACATATATATACATGTATGAACAACAAATGGAACAAAATACAGTAAAGAATTGAATGCCTATAAACCTATGTAGCTCACATTATTTTGTCACGTGAGAAATTATAATGGCAATCACATGATCCGTTGTCTCCTCACCCTTGATCTTTTATGCCCCATTATCAACATGTGTAATATCCTCACTGTTTTCTCTGTATTTCGTATGGCACTAGTTGGGAGAATTTCTTTAGATATCAAAACACACAACTTTGATGATCATCTTGTTTATTCTCGTGACCTGGCTGTGTGTTTGATCAAGTAGGGACTTTGTAAGGAGAAATTAGCTGCTGGTCACTATTGGTGCTTAAAGAATTTAAGGGGAAGTATCATGGGGTTTTTTGGTATCTTTTCTTAAAAATGGTGAAATAAGACCTTCAATCAGCTGGCAAATAATTCTAGAATGACGAGAGGAAAGAAATCAACTCAATTCTTGAAAGGAACAACTCGGGATATGTTCTAGTGCATTTTGGAAACAAAAATGCGCGAACTTGAAAAAAACATTAGCCTAATATTTTTAGGCCAGAGGCACTAATCGACATTTATTGCACTGGGGTGATAATTTATAACAAACTTGACAATTAGTTCCTTGTTCTTACTTGACAGACAAACATTTTTGGGTTTTGAAATGACAGCAAATTTGCGTGATACTTCCCCCTCAAGTGTGCCTATCACAGTGTTTTGTTATGCAAGTTACCCTCATAGTCCACCCCTCTGACACCCTCTCCCCCACCCCACCCCATCCTTACATTCTGTCACACCCTTTTCCTCACCATGGTAATGTTTTGTTGTCATTGAACTGTAGGTCAACAGAAAGGAACCAGAGCAAAGAGAAAACTTCCAATGGAAGGTACACTTTACTGAGCATTTTCAGTGTCAATCTGTTTGCAGATTTCCATAATGCATTTTAACATTGTTTTAACAACTTCATCGCTAAGTGGAGGTTGGGTGCCTGAGACATCTAGGAGCTTCCACTATTAGCCGCCAGCTCCTAGATGGAGACTGAACACTACCTGTCAGAAAGAGGTCTTTGGTCTAGATTTCCTTATTATACAAATTTAGCGGGCACTACTTTAAACGCATAGAACACTAATTGTATAATCAGCTTAACAATGGCATTGTGATGAGTAATTGTTGTTTTGCATATTGTACTATTCAAAGGTGATGACAGTAGAGAAGGAGAATGGCTGACAAAGCAAGCGCGTTCAGCACAAGGGAAAAAATCCAAACAACAAAAGCCAAAGATGCCAAGAGGAAGGCCACCAAAATCAACCAAGACAACATCTCAGCAAACTGAGCTCACAGCAAAACCAGTTAAACCTGTTGAGCAAGAGCAGGCTAATGATGATGACGATGAGATTTCCTCAGGATCGGGGGAATGGACACAAGAGGAACAGACACCGCTTTCCTCTGTCAAGAAAGGTAAACAGGAAGAAAGTAAGACGGGGGAAGAGGAAAGTGCAGAGACAAAGGAACGGGAGCAACAGAAGAGGAAGCGCGAGGAGTCGTCCCAGTCTGATGAAGAAGGGGATAAGAAAGGAGTGGAGGAAGAGGATGATGAGGATCAGGATTTTGAAAGGTAATGAGTTGAAAGAATAATTCTTATTGCCTTACTTAATTGCAGAATTCCCTGTAAAATGAGTGCACTGCTACAGAAAAACAAGACATGGTGTGACATTCCATGTTATTTTCAATTTCATGGGATTTCTGTTTTCAAGGCAACATCATTTTTGTAGTCCCCAATTTTAAGTGTTTTCTTGAATACAATCTTTTTTTTTCCTGTTTGTGTATGCGCTGTTAATACTTTACAGGGAGGAGTTTCATAGCCCAGCCCAACCTGTCACTATTCCCAGCCACTACCTTGAGCAATGACAATCAATATATCAATACTGATAGAACAAAAATGGCAAATATAATATTTAGCAATTAAAAGCTGGTATCTGTTTATCTTGGTGCAAATAAGAGTAAGCCTGCCTGACAGGTGCTCAAAAGGGAAAGGGACAAGGGAAATCATGTGCACACTCAAAGTGCTTTCCGTACTCTCACCCAATGCCCCTCAGTCTGTCCTACTCCTTTCTAGTGCCTACCACACAGGCCAAACGAGAGTGGGATTTGACACGAGTTTTAACTCGCAATCCTATTAGGCCAAAAACTCTCACAGCATTTGTGATTTAAGTAGAATGACTCATTTTATCTTCTCACTATCACTCAGCCTTCCTGCATCTTCGCAAAGGTCTTGGTTGTCAAGTCAAAAAGGTGAACAGCCCAGCAAAAAGGCACGGATTAGCTACAGTACTAAGAAGGACACTTCAGGCATTGGGTAGGTAGCTGGTAGCCTGTGTAGCCTCTCCAGTCGCCTCTTTCTTCCTCACTTTTTCTCACTCCCCCTCCCTGATTATCCCTGTTGAGCAGGCTAGGTAGCTGGTTACATGGGAAAGCACATTGCAGAATAGACCCTTCTCCAAACTGGCGGCAACAGATTTGAATGAGTTAAAATTGAACTGAATGATACCAGCACTGGAAAGAGCACCTTTACTTTAGTAACCCTGCAAAGTTTCAGCATATTAGGTGTTATATCAGCTTAGGAAATGTCAGATGAAATGTGACAAATTTACAGACATTTGTACGTCATACCCCCAGTCATACAAACGTCTGTAAATTTTTCATTTTTCAACTTACATTTTCTCAGCTGATATTACACCTGATATGCTCAAACCTTGCAGGGTTACTAAAGTAAAAGTGCTCTTTCTAGTGCTGGTATACGTTTTTTTTAACTTATTTGAATTTTCTGCCGCCATTTTGGAGAAGGGTCTATTGTGCTCTGGTGGCTCCTGTCATCTCCCAACAACAAAAGTTTGATCATGATGGCAGGCGTATTTTGCAGAACTCCGAATGTCGAATCCATAGAAGTCCTATACTATCAAATGTCTGTCATAACAACGACTGAAAGCTAACCGTTTATATAATCAGTGCTAAATGGTATAGAGAAGTGCTTAGACCTAAATAATATAGTTTGTTGCTTTACCCTTAACTGTAGGCGGCGTAAAATGCAAAGTTTGACTCCCTTTTCAAAATATGGAGCAAGGTTAAAACTTCTGTTTGGCATGATGTGATCAGTAACAACATGACCGGTTATAAAATCCCATGCAAAGGGGAGTCAATTTTCCTTGATGTTTCAGAGATTGTAAGTCCAAATTTAATTAATTCAATTGAAATCAAAATCATCAATATTGATGAAAAGAAAATACAGGGCTTGGTTTTAATAGGATAATCTAAGTAGCATGAAATTTCTAATTTTATCAAATGTGTGTAGGCGTACAAGTCTGGAGGATATTGAGGATGACGATGAGGAAGAGATTGAGGAATATGAGAGCGAAGAGGATGCAGACATGGAGAAAAAGGTAACACAATTTTTTAATATGGCTGAGAGTGAAAACAATGTTACAGTTTGACACCACAGATAGAAGAAAAACATTCATTCTGACCTACCTCCCGGGGGGGGAACCCTCATCTGAAATTAGTAAACTAATACAGTTGCTTGCTTAATTTTTAACAAGGGGTCAAGTGTTGTCACAAAATTGTCCAAGAGTTGTTGTAATCTCTAAAAGTAGTTTCTTAATGTTTGGTGGAGGGGCGGGAACTCACCTGTGAAGTTGCATTTGACGCTTGACTAGTCATACTTGTAGTCATAATTGTATTTATTCAAACCTCCAGAAGACTCCTATTCGAGTGAGACGGGAAAAGAGGGAACTGCCTGAAGCTTTCTATGGTGACTCACAAGAGGAGAAAGACACAGTAAGAACAATTGATTGTATTTAATACTATCATTGTATTTGTTACACTAACCTGCAAGTAGCTGTTGCTATTCCACGGCGCGTTACTTAAATCGTTTTGTTAAGGAACTTTAATATTTGCTATGTTTATCATGGAGGTGAGTAATTTGTCTCATTTGAGGAATTCATCAGCTCAGCATACATAGAGTGGCAACACTATTAGAGGAGAGTTGCAGCACAGGAACACCAACCACACATAGAAGTGGCGGAAATTCTTTGAAGTGGTTTAACTTCATAAAATTGGCCATTTCCAAGGTTCCTCCAACCTCATTGAGAAAATTTGTTTTCATTCATATGCACACAAAACTAATTTTCATATGGAAAGCTTTGCACTCAGCCTCATAATGAGGTTCACAGCGACTTGGAAATGGCCTTTTGGGAGCATTCATCATGCTTCGAGTTTTACTCCAGTCAAAGACAATGGCTCCTCCAACAGAATAATATCTTAAAGACATTTCCCAAATAATTGAAGAGCTGCGAGTATAACTACCTTACATTGATTTAAGGCCAATTTTTCATGTCGCTCAAAAGTGCCTGAATATTTGCATGTGGCCTGCAGTTTAGCCAGAGAACATCGCTGTTTGTTGGTTAATGCTTAGACTTTGAGAAAAACTACTTAAACGAAAAAACACAAAGCAATGTTCTTTGATTACATTGAAGACATGTGCAAAAATTCAGGCGCTTTTGAGCGAAACGAAAAATCAACCTAAAATTTGACATAAGGCAGTTAAAGGGAGGGGTTCACGGTTCTGCGCATGTCCATGAATCAAAACACTTTTTCGCCTTTGCTCGCTATGACCCAAGTCTGTTTAACTTAATTTGTTGTTTATGAACCATTCAGAAGGGAATAGGTAACTCGGGTGGTAATTTTTTTCATATGATTGCGTTATTTCGCATGCAAATAACTGTAAACACATCAACCATGGAATAAATCCTACGGGCCAACGCATAATTCAATATCGACAATATGAGTACAATCCACAAGCAGTCTCTGTAAATTTTGGTCATCAGTCATTTTCCTTGGACTAATTATAGAATGTGATTACTGAAGTACGTGTGCGTGGGATTTTTAAGGCCATAGAATTGATAAGAAAGAGAAAAAAGCATTCAGATTCATGCACATGCACTGAAATGTGAACCCCTCCCTTTAAGCTCTCGGGTCTTCAATTGCAAATGTGGTAAAACAATAGACATACAGTCAAGTGAATGCAGGTTTCTTTTAAGCTCATCGGGTGCTTAGGCCCCAGGTAATGAGAGTACTCTGCATACATTTGAACTTTCCTTTTCTGTTGTCCCTCTTTTACGGATGTCAGGTTTCTTTTTGCATTGCAGGGAGATGACACTCCTTGAGGCTGCCATTCAAAATTTCTGCTTAACAGAGACACTGAATTTATAAATAGTTCTAAGAAAAAGTTGTATCTGTACAGTTTTAGCACCTTTTAACTCTTTTATGTACCAACATTGTAACAGACAGTATTTTCACTGATAAACTGAAAATAGTTTGCAATGGACATTGCTACAATAGCTAGTTTCATTTCATCCCCACAAAAACGATGTTGCTTCTTACGTTTGACTGAACATTCTTCAGAAGTTTTAGGTTTTAGCTCAGTATTTAAACCATTATTAAAGCATTATTTTACAAAGATTGGCTTTTAACAGTTCTCATTTTTATGTTCTCTCAAGATCTGAGAGAACTTTAAAGCAGTTAACACAGTTTAACTGGTTTACTCACTACGATTTGTCAGCCTGACTTGTAGGCCTGACCGTATCAGAGCATGAATTGTGCCTGTATTTTAATGGCAAATTGGGAAATGATAATCAGCCCCAAATCAGAAAATCTGTTGCAGTGCAATACATTTTTATCAAGTTGGGCTGACAATCTCAAAGAAACTACCATCAGATGTCAATCGAAATTGCAAGCAAGATATGCACTCCAACACTGTCGGGGCCAACAAATCTTTACGAGTAAAGTGGCCTTTAACCAAGTAGAGCAGTTTTCAATTGAGTGCTCTAAACCAAATTTAAGGTAATTACTCTAGCCAATCACAACAGACCCAAACAGCGCAATGAACCAATCAGACAGCAAAGCATTGCATATGCAACAGTTGCCATTGTGGAAAAAGGCATTCAAGCACGTCATGACTGGTTTTGTTTTCTCATTGATTAAAAAAAATGGTGCTAGTTTTGCTAATCAATCACAGAGCGAAGTAAAGGCTGGTTTCCATATGATCGCAGATCGCAATAAGGTCTGCGATCGTCTGCGATCATATGGAAACTACTTCTGCGATCGTGATCGCAGACGATCGCAGAAGATAGAACCATGTTCTATCTAAAGGCTGGTTTCCATATGATCGCAGACGATCGCAGAACTTATTACGATCTGCGATCTGCGATCCACGATCATATGGAAACAAGCCTTAAAGCAAAACCAAAGCAATTGGTGAGAGAGCACTCACCTCCTACCAATGTGGCCCGGGTTCTATTCCCGGCGTTGATGCCACATGTGGGTCAAATTTGCTGTTAATTCTTGTCCCTGCTCCATTGGTTTTTCCTCCAGGTACTCTGGTTTTCCTCCTTCCACAAAAAAACAACATTCCAAAATACCAATTCAACAAGAAAACTGGATGAAAGAGGCACTCTGTGGAAGCCACTGAAATTCTCATTTATTTACTTTATCTAGTTACCAAGTCACTTTCAACAGTCAATAGGCCATTTTACAGTTGTGTGCTTAGTGACTTGGCCTTGGATTGGAAGCGAGGCTGGGGGTGACCTTGTTTTGGTACAAACCTCACAGCTTTTCATATGTAGATCATGTTGTTCTTATGCTAACTAGTTTGCATTTACATATGAAAAAAGTGAGGTCTGTATCAAAACAAGGTCACCCCCAGACTCGCTTCCAATCCAAGGCCAGGTCACTAAACGCACAACTTTAAAATGGCCTATTAGAAACCACTGCAATACCCAACCATGAATTTTTTAGTGCCAGGTCAGGCAGTCATGAAAGTACTATTACCTCAGCTGGTCATGAAATGTTTTTGTCCCTGCATACAAAGTACTCTGCCTGTAGGGGTTCATTTTTTGTCGCTTCTGTTTTTCTGATGTTTGTCGCTCAAATAGAATGGACAAAATATATATGGGAAGACGGAAGTAACAAATTAAAACCTCCGCTGGAGGACGGAAGACTGAAATAACAAATAAAAACCTCCGCTGGCAAAGTATAGGCCACGTACATATGTAACATAACTGTAAAATGTTAAAACGTCCGAACAGAGAAAAAGTAAAAAAAAATTCTAGTAACTATCTTTCTTTAGTTGAGACCATAAAATCACTCACATCAGCGATGAATTCGCTAATTTTTTTGCAAATTTGAAGTTCAACTGTTTTCAAATAACAGATTTTTAATTAATTAATGACCAAGTTTTACAGATTGGCCAAAAAGCATAGCCTTACCCCTTAGAAAATAAGTCGATTTTTGGACGAAATACAAACATTCTTTTACAAGCTTTCAATCGAATAAGTCTGTCTGAAAATGTCCCCTGAGACATTTTTTAGGACTCCCAAGGGACCAGGGACAAAGAAATAACCCAAAAAAAATGAAGTCAGGGTAAGAATTAAACAGAAAAGTCACAGCGTTATTTGCACTTAAAAATGATTCCCAAGGGACTTTTTTCCACACGCCGAGATACCCTAAGGACGTAAACAAGTGAAAAATGCAGACATGAAAATTTGGTCATTTTTGGCCAAAAAGCATGGACTAACTAACCCCTTAGGAAAAAGTCGATTTTTGGACGAAATACAAATATTCTTTTTAAACCTTCCAATCAAATTAGTGTCTCCGAAAATGTCCCCTGAGACAGTTTTTAGGACTCCCAAGAGACCACGGACAAAAAAAAAAGCCCAGAAAAGATGACGTCAAGGTGTAAGTAAAACAAAAAATTCTGTCAGGGCGTTATTTGCACTTAAAAATGATTCCCAAGGGATTTTTTCGAAACACAAGGATCCCTAGGGACGTAAACAAGTGAAAAATGCCTACATGAAAATTTGGTCATTTTTGGCCAAAAAGCATAGACTAACCCCTTACAAAAAACTCAATTTTTGGACGAAATACAAATATTCTTTTAAAAGTTTCCAATCGAATAAGTGTGTGCCAAAATGTCCCGTAAGACAGTATTTAGGACTCCCAAGGGACCAGGGGACAAACAAATAGCCCAGAAAAGATAAAGTCAGGGTAAGTGTTAAACAAAAAATTATTTGTCAGGGCGTTATTTACACTTAAAAATGATTCCCAAAGGAGTTTTCCAACACGCCGACATGCCTGGGGACGTAAACAAGTGAAAAATACCAACATGAAAATTTCGTCATTTTTGGCCAAAAAGTATGGACTTACCCCTTAGAAAAAAGTCGATTTTTGGACGAAATACAAATATTCTCTTAAAAGCTTCCAATCGAATTAGTGTGTCCGAACATTTTCCCTGAGACAGTTTTTAGGACTCCCTAGGGACCAAGGAAAAAAGAAACAGCCCAAAAAAGATGAAGTCAGGGTGAGAGTAAAACAGAAACTTCTTTGTCACGGCGTTATTTGCACTTAAAAATGATTCCCAATGGATTTTTTAGACACGCCGAGATCCCTAGGGAGGTAAACAAGTGAAAAATACCGAAATGAAAATTTGGTCATTTTTGGCCAAAAAGCACGGACTAACCCCTTAGAAAAAAGTCGATTTTTGGACGAAATAGAAATATTATTTTAAAAGCTTCCAATCGAATTAGTTGCACGAAAATGTCCTCCTAGACAGTTTTTAGAACTCCCAAGGGACCAGAGACAAAGAAATAGCACAGAAAAGATAAAGTCAGGGTGAGTGTTAAACAAAAAATTCTTTGTCAGGACGTTATTTGCACTTAAAAATGATTTTCAAAAGAGTTTTTCGACACGCCGAGATCCCTAGGGACGTAAACAAGTGAAAAATACCGACATGAAAATTTGGTCATTTTCGGCCAAAACGCATGGACTAACCCCTTACAAAAAAGTCGATTTTTGGACAAAATAGAAATATTCTTTTAAAAGCTTCCAATCGAATTAGTTGTCCAAAAATGTCCTCTTACACAGTTTTTACGACTCCCAAGGGACCAAGGACAATAAAAAATGTCCAGAAAAGATGAAGTCAAGGTAAGAGTAAAACCGAAATATTTTTGTCGGGGCGTTATTTGCACTTAAAAATGATTCCCAAAGGAGTTTTTCGACACGCTTAGGTCCCAAGGGACGTAAACAAGTCAAAAATGCCGACATGAAAATTTGGTCATTTTTGGCCAAAACGCATGGACTAACCCCTTAAAAAAAAGTCGATTTTTGGACAAAATAGAAATATTCTTTTAAAGGCTTTCAATCGAATTAGTTGCCCAAAAATGTCCCCTGAGACAGTTTTTAGGACTCCCAAGGGACCAGGGACAAAGAAATAGTCCAGAAAAGATGAAGTCAGGGTGAGAGTAAAACAGAAACTTCTTTGTCAGGGCGTTATTTGCACTTACAAATGATTCCCAAATAAAGGAGTTTTTTGACACGCTTAGGTCCCAAGGGATGTAAACAAGTGAAAAATACCGACATGAAAATTTTGTCATTTTTGGCCAAAAAACATGGACTAACCCCTTAGAAAAAAGTCGAGTTTTGGACAAAATAGACATATTATTTTAAAAGCTTCCAATCGAATTAGTTGCCCGAAAATGTCCTCCTAGACAGTTTTTAGAACTCCCAAGGGACCAACGACCGAGAAATAGTCCAGAAAAGATGAAGTAAAAGTGAGAGTAAAAAGAGAAAATTCTTTGTCAGGTTATTAGCACTTAAAAATGATTCCCAATGGAGTTTTTCGACACGCCGAGATCCTTATGGACGTAAACAAGTGAAAAATGCCGACATGAAAATGTGATCATTTTTGGCCAAAAAGCATGGACTAACCCCTTACAAAAAAGTCGATTTTTGGACAAAATAGAAATATTCTTTTAAAAGCTTCCAATCGAATTAGTTGTCCAAAAATGTCCTCTTACACAGTTTTTACGACTCCCAAGGGACCAGGGACAATAAAAATGTCCAGAAAAGATGAAGTCAGGGTAAGAGTAAAACCGAAATATTTTTGTCAGGGCGTTATTTGCACTTAACAATGATTCCCAATGGAGTTTTCTGACACGCTTAGGTCCCAAGGGACGTCAACAAGTGAAAAATGCCGACATGAAAATGTGATCATTTTTGGCCAAAAAGCACGGACTAACCCCTTAAAAAAAGTCGATTTTTGGACAAAATAGAAATATTCTTTTAAAGGCTTCCAATCGAATTAGTTGCCCAAAAATGTCCCCTGAGACAGTTTTTAGGACTCCCAAGGGACCAGGGACAAAGAAATAGTCCAGAAAAGATGAAGTCAGGGTGAGAGTAAAACAGAAACTTCTTTGTCAGGGCGTTATTTGCACTTAACAATGATTCCCAAAGGAGTTTTTTGACACGCCGAGTTCGCTAGGGACGTAAACAAGTGAAAAATACTGACATGAAAATTTGGTCAATTTGGGCCAAAAAGCATGGACTAACCCCTTAGAAAAAAGTCGATTTTTGGACGAAATACAAATATTTTTTTAAAAGCTTCCGATCGAATTAGTCTGCCCAAAAATGTCCCCTCAGAAAGTTTTTACGACTCCCAAAGGACCAGGGACGAAGAAATAACCTAGAAAAAATGATGTCAGGGTGAGTGTTAAACAGAAATTTCGTTGTCAGGGCGTTATTTATACTTACAAATGATTCTCAAGGGATTTTTTCGACACGCCAAGATCCCTAGGGAGGTAAACAAGCGAAAAATGCCGACATGAAAATGTGATCATTTTTGGCCAAAAAGTATGGACCTAACCCCTTTGAAAAAAGTCGATTTTTTGACGAAATACAAATATTCTTTTCAAAGCTTCCCATCGGATTAGTGTGTCCGAAAATGTCCTCTAAGACAGTATTTAGGACTCCCAAGGGACCAGGGACAAAGAAATAGCTTAGAAAAGATGAAGTCAGGGTGAGTGTTAAACAGAAAATTCTTTGTCAGGGCGTTATTTGCACTTAAAATTATTCCCAAAGGAGTTTTTCGACAAGCCGTGATCCTTAGGGACGTAAAAAAGTGAAAAATAGCGACCTGAAAATTTGGTCAATTTGGGCCAAAAAGCATGGACTAACCCCTTATAAAAAGTCGATTTTTGGACGAAATACAAATATTCTTTTAAAAGCTTACAATCGAACTAGTGTGTCCGAAAATGTCCCCTGAGACAGTTTTTAGGACTCCCAAGGGACCAGGGACAAAGAAATAGCCCAGAAAAGATGAAGTCAGGGTGACGTCAGGGTGAGAGTTGAACAGAAAATTCTTTGTCGGGGCGTTATTTGCACTTAAAAATGATTCCCAAAGGAGTTTTCCCACACGCCGAGAACCCTAGGGACATAAACAAGTGAAAAATGCCGACTTCAAAATTTGGTCATTTTTGACAAAAAGAACCCTGGACTATCGCCTTGGAGAAAAAGTCGATTTTTGGACCAAACCCCACACAAATATTCTTTAAAATAAAAGCTTCTAATCCAATCAGTGTCCGAAAACGTCATCTGAGACACTTTTCAGGCTTCCCAATGGCCAAAGAAATAGCCCACAAAAGATGAAGTCAGTGTTAGGGTTAAACAGAAAATTCTTTGTCAGGGCTTTATTTGCACTTAAAAATGATTCCCAAGGGATTCTTTCGACACCCCGAGATCCCTAGGGACGTAAACGAGTGAAAAATGCCGACATGAAAATTTGGTCATTTCTGGCCAAAACGCATGGACTAACCCCTTACAAAAAAGTCGATTTTTGGACAAAATAGAAATATTCTTTTAAAAGCTTCCAATCGAATTAGTTGTCCAAAAATGTCCTCTTACACAGTTTTTACGACTCCCAAGGGACCAAGGACAATAAAAAATGTCCAGAAAAGATGAAGTCAAGGTAAGAGTAAAACCGAAATATTTTTGTCGGGGCGTTATTTGCACTTAAAAATGATTCCCAAAGGAGTTTTTCGACACGCTTAGGTCCCAAGGGACGTAAACAAGTCAAAAATGCCGACATGAAAATTTGGTCATTTTTGGCCAAAACGCATGGACTAACCCCTTAAAAAAAAGTCGATTTTTGGACAAAATAGAAATATTCTTTTAAAGGCTTTCAATCGAATTAGTTGCCCAAAAATGTCCCCTGAGACAGTTTTTAGGACTCCCAAGGGACCAGGGACAAAGAAATAGTCCAGAAAAGATGAAGTCAGGGTGAGAGTAAAACAGAAACTTCTTTGTCAGGGCGTTATTTGCACTTACAAATGATTCCCAAATAAAGGAGTTTTTTGACACGCTTAGGTCCCAAGGGATGTAAACAAGTGAAAAATACCGACATGAAAATTTTGTCATTTTTGGCCAAAAAACATGGACTAACCCCTTAGAAAAAAGTCGAGTTTTGGACAAAATAGACATATTATTTTAAAAGCTTCCAATCGAATTAGTTGCCCGAAAATGTCCTCCTAGACAGTTTTTAGAACTCCCAAGGGACCAACGACCGAGAAATAGTCCAGAAAAGATGAAGTAAAAGTGAGAGTAAAAAGAGAAAATTCTTTGTCAGGTTATTAGCACTTAAAAATGATTCCCAATGGAGTTTTTCGACACGCCGAGATCCTTATGGACGTAAACAAGTGAAAAATGCCGACATGAAAATGTGATCATTTTTGGCCAAAAAGCATGGACTAACCCCTTACAAAAAAGTCGATTTTTGGACAAAATAGAAATATTCTTTTAAAAGCTTCCAATCGAATTAGTTGTCCAAAAATGTCCTCTTACACAGTTTTTACGACTCCCAAGGGACCAGGGACAATAAAAATGTCCAGAAAAGATGAAGTCAGGGTAAGAGTAAAACCGAAATATTTTTGTCAGGGCGTTATTTGCACTTAACAATGATTCCCAATGGAGTTTTCTGACACGCTTAGGTCCCAAGGGACGTCAACAAGTGAAAAATGCCGACATGAAAATGTGATCATTTTTGGCCAAAAAGCACGGACTAACCCCTTAAAAAAAGTCGATTTTTGGACAAAATAGAAATATTCTTTTAAAGGCTTCCAATCGAATTAGTTGCCCAAAAATGTCCCCTGAGACAGTTTTTAGGACTCCCAAGGGACCAGGGACAAAGAAATAGTCCAGAAAAGATGAAGTCAGGGTGAGAGTAAAACAGAAACTTCTTTGTCAGGGCGTTATTTGCACTTAACAATGATTCCCAAAGGAGTTTTTTGACACGCCGAGTTCGCTAGGGACGTAAACAAGTGAAAAATACTGACATGAAAATTTGGTCAATTTGGGCCAAAAAGCATGGACTAACCCCTTAGAAAAAAGTCGATTTTTGGACGAAATACAAATATTTTTTTAAAAGCTTCCGATCGAATTAGTCTGCCCAAAAATGTCCCCTCAGAAAGTTTTTACGACTCCCAAAGGACCAGGGACGAAGAAATAACCTAGAAAAAATGATGTCAGGGTGAGTGTTAAACAGAAATTTCGTTGTCAGGGCGTTATTTATACTTACAAATGATTCTCAAGGGATTTTTTCGACACGCCAAGATCCCTAGGGAGGTAAACAAGCGAAAAATGCCGACATGAAAATGTGATCATTTTTGGCCAAAAAGTATGGACCTAACCCCTTTGAAAAAAGTCGATTTTTTGACGAAATACAAATATTCTTTTCAAAGCTTCCCATCGGATTAATGTGTCCGAAAATGTCCTCTAAGACAGTATTTAGGACTCCCAAGGGACCAGGGACAAAGAAATAGCTTAGAAAAGATGAAGTCAGGGTGAGTGTTAAACAGAAAATTCTTTGTCAGGGCGTTATTTGCACTTAAAATTATTCCCAAAGGAGTTTTTCGACAAGCCGTGATCCTTAGGGACGTAAAAAAGTGAAAAATAGCGACCTGAAAATTTGGTCAATTTGGGCCAAAAAGCATGGACTAACCCCTTATAAAAAGTCGATTTTTGGACGAAATACAAATATTCTTTTAAAAGCTTACAATCGAACTAGTGTGTCCGAAAATGTCCCCTGAGACAGTTTTTAGGACTCCCAAGGGACCAGGGACAAAGAAATAGCCCAGAAAAGATGAAGTCAGGGTGACGTCAGGGTGAGAGTTGAACAGAAAATTCTTTGTCGGGGCGTTATTTGCACTTAAAAATGATTCCCAAAGGAGTTTTCCCACACGCCGAGAACCCTAGGGACATAAACAAGTGAAAAATGCCGACTTCAAAATTTGGTCATTTTTGACAAAAAGAACCCTGGACTATCGCCTTGGAGAAAAAGTCGATTTTTGGACCAAACCCCACACAAATATTCTTTAAAATAAAAGCTTCTAATCCAATCAGTGTCCGAAAACGTCATCTGAGACACTTTTCAGGCTTCCCAATGGCCAAAGAAATAGCCCACAAAAGATGAAGTCAGTGTTAGGGTTAAACAGAAAATTCTTTGTCAGGGCTTTATTTGCACTTAAAAATGATTCCCAAGGGATTCTTTCGACACCCCGAGATCCCTAGGGACGTAAACGAGTGAAAAATGCCGACATGAAAATTTGGTCATTTCTGGCCAAAACGCATGGACTAACCCCTTACAAAAAAGTCGATTTTTGGACAAAATAGAAATATTCTTTTAAAAGCTTCCAATCGAATTAGTTGTCCAAAAATGTCCTCTTACACAGTTTTTACGACTCCCAAGGGACCAAGGACAATAAAAAATGTCCAGAAAAGATGAAGTCAAGGTAAGAGTAAAACCGAAATATTTTTGTCGGGGCGTTATTTGCACTTAAAAATGATTCCCAAAGGAGTTTTTCGACACGCTTAGGTCCCAAGGGACGTAAACAAGTCAAAAATGCCGACATGAAAATTTGGTCATTTTTGGCCAAAACGCATGGACTAACCCCTTAAAAAAAAGTCGATTTTTGGACAAAATAGAAATATTCTTTTAAAGGCTTTCAATCGAATTAGTTGCCCAAAAATGTCCCCTGAGACAGTTTTTAGGACTCCCAAGGGACCAGGGACAAAGAAATAGTCCAGAAAAGATGAAGTCAGGGTGAGAGTAAAACAGAAACTTCTTTGTCAGGGCGTTATTTGCACTTACAAATGATTCCCAAATAAAGGAGTTTTTTGACACGCTTAGGTCCCAAGGGATGTAAACAAGTGAAAAATACCGACATGAAAATTTTGTCATTTTTGGCCAAAAAACATGGACTAACCCCTTAGAAAAAAGTCGAGTTTTGGACAAAATAGACATATTATTTTAAAAGCTTCCAATCGAATTAGTTGCCCGAAAATGTCCTCCTAGACAGTTTTTAGAACTCCCAAGGGACCAACGACCGAGAAATAGTCCAGAAAAGATGAAGTAAAAGTGAGAGTAAAAAGAGAAAATTCTTTGTCAGGTTATTAGCACTTAAAAATGATTCCCAATGGAGTTTTTCGACACGCCGAGATCCTTATGGACGTAAACAAGTGAAAAATGCCGACATGAAAATGTGATCATTTTTGGCCAAAAAGCATGGACTAACCCCTTACAAAAAAGTCGATTTTTGGACAAAATAGAAATATTCTTTTAAAAGCTTCCAATCGAATTAGTTGTCCAAAAATGTCCTCTTACACAGTTTTTACGACTCCCAAGGGACCAGGGACAATAAAAATGTCCAGAAAAGATGAAGTCAGGGTAAGAGTAAAACCGAAATATTTTTGTCAGGGCGTTATTTGCACTTCACAATGATTCCCAATGGAGTTTTTCGACACGCTTAGGTCCCAAGGGACGTCAACAAGTGAAAAATGCCGACATGAAAATGTGATCATTTTTGGCCAAAAAGCACGGACTAACCCCTTAAAAAAAGTCGATTTTTGGACAAAATAGAAATATTCTTTTAAAGGCTTTCAATCGAATTAGTTGCCCAAAAATGTCCCCTGAGACAGTTTTTAGGACTCCCAAGGGACCAGGGACAAAGAAATAGTCCAGAAAAGATGAAGTCAGGGTGAGAGTAAAACAGAAACTTCTTTGTCAGGGCGTTATTTGCACTTAACAATGATTCCCAAAGGAGTTTTTTGACACGCCGAGTTCGCTAGGGACGTAAACAAGTGAAAAATACTGACATGAAAATTTGGTCAATTTGGGCCAAAAAGCATGGACTAACCCCTTAGAAAAAAGTCGATTTTTGGACGAAATACAAATATTTTTTTAAAAGCTTCCGATCGAATTAGTCTGCCCAAAAATGTCCCCTCAGAAAGTTTTTACGACTCCCAAAGGACCAGGGACGAAGAAATAACCTAGAAAAAATGATGTCAGGGTGAGTGTTAAACAGAAATTTCGTTGTCAGGGCGTTATTTATACTTACAAATGATTCTCAAGGGATTTTTTCGACACGCCAAGATCCCTAGGGAGGTAAACAAGCGAAAAATGCCGACATGAAAATGTGATCATTTTTGGCCAAAAAGTATGGACCTAACCCCTTTGAAAAAAGTCGATTTTTTGACGAAATACAAATATTCTTTTCAAAGCTTCCCATCGGATTAGTGTGTCCGAAAATGTCCTCTAAGACAGTATTTAGGACTCCCAAGGGACCAGGGACAAAGAAATAGCTTAGAAAAGATGAAGTCAGGGTGAGTGTTAAACAGAAAATTCTTTGTCAGGGCGTTATTTGCACTTAAAATTATTCCCAAAGGAGTTTTTCGACAAGCCGTGATCCTTAGGGACGTAAAAAAGTGAAAAATAGCGACCTGAAAATTTGGTCAATTTGGGCCAAAAAGCATGGACTAACCCCTTATAAAAAGTCGATTTTTGGACGAAATACAAATATTCTTTTAAAAGCTTACAATCGAACTAGTGTGTCCGAAAATGTCCCCTGAGACAGTTTTTAGGACTCCCAAGGGACCAGGGACAAAGAAATAGCCCAGAAAAGATGAAGTCAGGGTGACGTCAGGGTGAGAGTTGAACAGAAAATTCTTTGTCGGGGCGTTATTTGCACTTAAAAATGATTCCCAAAGGAGTTTTCCCACACGCCGAGAACCCTAGGGACATAAACAAGTGAAAAATGCCGACTTCAAAATTTGGTCATTTTTGACAAAAAGAACCCTGGACTATCGCCTTGGAGAAAAAGTCGATTTTTGGACCAAACCCCACACAAATATTCTTTAAAATAAAAGCTTCTAATCCAATCAGTGTCCGAAAACGTCATCTGAGACACTTTTCAGGCTTCCCAATGGCCAAAGAAATAGCCCACAAAAGATGAAGTCAGTGTTAGGGTTAAACAGAAAATTCTTTGTCAGGGCTTTATTTGCACTTAAAAATGATTCCCAAGGGATTCTTTCGACACCCCGAGATCCCTAGGGACGTAAACGAGTGAAAAATGCCGACATGAAAATTTGGTCATTTCTGGCCAAAAAGCATGGGCTTATCCCTTAGAAAAAAGTCGATTTTTGGACGAAATACAAATACATTTTTAAAAGCTTCCATTCGAATTAGTGTGTCCAAAAATGTCCCCTGAGACAGTTTTTTTTAGGACTCCCAAGGGACCAGGGACAAAGAAATAGCCCAGAAAAGATGAAGTCGGAGTGAGTGTCAAACAGAAAATTCTTTGTCAGGGCGTTATTTACACTTAAAAATGATTCCCAAACTAGTTTTGCGATACGATAAGATACCTGGGGACGTAAACAAGTGAAAAATACCAACATGAAAATTTGGTAATTTTTGGCCAAAAAGCATGGACTTACCCCTTAGAAAAAAGTCGATTTTTGGACGAAATACAAATATTCTTTTAAATCGAATTAGGGTGTCAAAGGGGTTTAACGACACGCTGTGATCCGTCGGGACATAAAGGAGTTAAAAATGGCGACGTCGATAGGCCAAAATCCGGTGTATAGTATTAGGATCAAATGTGGCAAGACACCGTAGTAGTAGGATGGAAAATAGGCCAAAATACAAAGTGTGTAATATTAGGATTAAAATAAGGCCAAAAAACAAAGTGTGTAAGGATTTTCAGAATCAATTTAAAAGAAAATTTAGCGAAGAGAGATTACGTTTCGGAAGACATCCTGGCTTCATTTTCGAGTCAAAAAAGGTCAATGTTCAAGTGGTGTTAATTTATACAATTTAAAGCGTCAAAACGTATGGCGGAATTCCGCTTAAAAGTTTAGGAATTAGGAGATTGAAAGGAATTACCATGAAAAATGAGCTGTAGCGAGGAGGTCTCCAGAAACATAGGGCTTATAGCGAAGGGTCGAGAAGGGGCCTCCTCGATTGTAGTTCTGAGTGTCGTTCTGGGTAAATACAATCAGGTTAATAAGAACGACAGTGAGATAATTGATTTTACAAATGTTAACAAGAATACGATAGTTTAAAAGTCTTAAAACAAATTGCGTTTCTTAATTCACAATGTTGGTAGGCAAAGGATTCCATAAAGAAGGACCTTGAAAGAGAAGAGTGAATTTTTTGGTGCTGGTATTTCACGTATGGGATCAGTAATCGTCTGCAAATTTCAAAGATACAAATTGGAAAATAGGGAGGAAGTATTTGGTGATGCTAAGTTCATACATTTTGCACCGTGAAATGCGTTGAGCTTAAAAATGTCTAATATCTTTAACTCGAGAAAAAGAGGAGCAGAGTTTGTTCGATAATCACAGCTGGCGAAGGTACGCACGGCGCGTTTTTGCAAAATAAATATTATTTGCAATTTCTCGAGTAAGATTGTCAGTTTACCATAAAAACCGAAAGTAAAGCTTTCACGGAAGATTCCTGAACACTCAGCAACTCTTTGACGTAGTTAAAACTAACAAGTTTTTCATTAGTGGAAAGTGTTAAACTTTTTTTCTGCGGACGTTGATCGAGAAGTCGTGTAAGCCGCCACCCTATCGTATTTCCAATTATTCAAACAGTTAATTTAGGCAAATGTATTCACTAACTCACACTTGGCGTTAATTTAAGCAAGTAAATATACATATACGCAAACACATTAACTAATATAATATGAAATGCTATGTAGTTAATGTCTGTAAATTGATAATAAATTTATGTAAACTTACGCAAATGTTTGGCCTAGCTAGAACACTGATTAACTAATTTACAACAAACATGTTTATGACGCCCCTGAGTGAGTAAGAAGGACTGTGGCTTTGAAAAAACCACTATCTGATGATGCACTAACGACATCATTCTGTGAATAATTTCACAACAGTCATGCTTATCACCAGCCATAGGAAAGCTGGCTCCCAAAATAGCTTGTTTTAAGCTAGACTAGCTCTTCCATGATTGTTGCTTGGTCATTTGTATAATCCTTGTAGTCAGGCATCTTCACTGCTGGTTGCCAGTTATGGTTGCTAGCCTTAGCAGGCGTGATTGGGAGGGGGAGAAGATGGAAAGGGGAAAAAAGGGAGGGACTTTCAGTCCTCCTTTTTCTCTTACTTTTTCTTGCCCCCCTCCACCTCCTGCCTAATTTCGACTGCTACCAGGGCAGTTGCTACGAACAGGCCAGAGCAACTGGAAACAAATAATTAAAAGCCTCTCCACTCACAACTGGGAAAGGCTGCAGCAAGACTATGTTTTTAAACGCAGTTTTTTTTATCACTAGTCTCCTTCATAATTGTTATCTAGCATTAGTTTGTAGAGCAATGAACCAAATAACAGCTGTAAAGGAAACTAGCCTTCCACAGGAACCCAAAGATATCACATAACAATGTCCAGTTTACACAACATCTCTGTCAACCAAGATTGGTCAAAGAATATTCTTTTTTTTTTTTGCTGATACAATTTTCTCAGACATTCCGACCAGAAACGTTTCCAATGTTGCATGCGCAGTCTACTTTAATATGCCAATGCTGTAGATTTTCCTCAGAAAGAAGAAGCAGGCAAAGAAGCCCACAGTACCTGAGAAATACAAAAACTGAGATCAGCACTAACACCCAACATGCTTTTCACTGTGCCATTTCCAAAATTCTCCTTGAGAGAATTTGTACCTCGTATTGTTTATAATTAACAAGTTTTGTTATTCCGTGGCACTGATTTACTTCTAATTCTTTTATTTATGCTTAAGTTAGCTTTGTTTGAATTTCTTTTTCATTAGTTGACAATGGTATACACAAATTATTATTATTATTATATTATTATTGTTATTAATATTATAATTATTATTTAAACCATATTGTTCATTGACTTTTGCACTAAGAGCACTAACAGGCCCACCAAGAGAGCTGACGTCATTTCCGAAAAAACAAACAAAAAACTTTCCAACAATGTTAAAAGAATTCTTTAGCTGTATGATTGTACAACTGTTTAGCCTTTGCGCTTGAGACAAAGCAAACCAAAATAATGTTTTAAAATATGAGGCTTAGTATGTACATGCAGATTCAACACACCAAGGGAATTTTAGGAAAGACCTCAAGGAAGAGTGTTTCATCCAATTTTCTAAACGCTGAGAAGTGGATTGAAAAAAGCGAGGTGCAGCCAAGTGTTTTAAAACCAACTTTGATGACTGAGGCTTCTCAATCTATTAATAATTCTTGGAGAAATTCAAAGCAAAAGCTCACCAAATTAACGATAGTGATTTTCTTTGTTTTCTTTTCATTAATTATTAATAAGTCTGAGAAGATGCAGCACAAAGTCAGAGCTCTCACCAGTGAAGAGGAAGAAGATCAGCACCATGATAAGGGTGTAACCAAAGTACAGGAAGGTGGAGGCTGTTCCAGTGATCGTCAGTTTGGTGCAGAAGAAATGGATAGAATACAAAAAGAAATACACTGCAGTACTGCCACCAGTCAAGAATGACCGCCACCACCAATGATAATCCTGCATCAAACAACTTAACTGTTAGCCATTAATATAATTATGCAATGAAACTATTGAACTCTTTTTATGTCAAAACTAAACCTATCATGTGGTTTAACCAACAGTGCTTGTGTGGACAAAATCCCAGTACTTTCCTGTGGTGCTGTTTATTATGTTACATACAAAGTGGTTCTAGCTTATGAGTCTGTGGATGTAATTCCTAAAGTGTGACCATTTTTCAAATGAAAGCTCCTGCAGTGGTGCTGTTCATTATGCTGTACAAGGTGGTTTTTAACTTTTGAGCCTGTGGATGAAATCCTAAAGTGTGACCATTCAACTGAAAGCCACTGATGAGCAGTACTTTCCTGTATGACGTCTCATTGAAGTC
Source organism: Pavona decussata (assembly GCF_977016875.1). Classification (NCBI taxonomy): domain Eukaryota; kingdom Metazoa; phylum Cnidaria; class Anthozoa; order Scleractinia; family Agariciidae; genus Pavona; species Pavona decussata. Next base: position 492,542 of record NW_028145755.1, read on the forward strand.
TTTGTAATGTCAGTATTTAAATGAAAGCTGCCAGCACAATAGTTTAATGTAGTACTGTTATTATGCAAATGAACTATGAATTAACTATTTACATAATTATGAATTTGAATTAATCATTTGCATAATTATTAATTATGTAAATAAATGCTGCAGAGCAGCACTACATCCAAGACAGTATGATTTTAAGTAAACATGACTTCCATACCTCTGCACAAAGATGGAAATAACACAGCAGGATTGTCGTCTCTGACACAGCCAGTAACAGAATTAAACACACAAAAAACAAGAAACCAAACATGTAGTAGATTTGATGAGACCTGCAAAACAGAAGAAGAAATTTTGAAAAAGAGGTCATTGGATGTCAAGACCTCAGTCATCCTGGATGGGTGTGGTTGAAAACTCAGAACACTTGAAGTGACAAAAGGCTTTCTGGAAGTGACGTGTGTATACATGAAACAGTTATCAAAAGCTAAAGGAAAATCTTTCCTGACAATTGTCTACATTGTTCCTCATTAGCATACATCAAAACAGCAACCTACAAACAAACAGACACCATAAACTAAAAAGACCATGTCACTCACCATGTGATATGTTAAATATTCTCAGAGAAATTAGATAAAAAACTATTTAACATAGTTACCACAATCATATGCTAAGTTTACCATCAAAACATTTTGATTCAAAGCAAGTTACCACTTACCAAATACTGTTCAAGATAAAGAACAACTGGATAAAAATGCATCCAAATGGCAGAACACCTCCCATGATTATTCCTGGGCCAGCTCTGGTGTAGATCCTCTGAAATAATAAAATTTGAGATCAGAATAAATTTTTCCACCTTTTGATGGCACAAGAACACACAAGCTCATCACAATGCAAACTAAATCAGGACAATACCGGTTGCTATGTCAAGACAAAGAAAACCCACCTGTTCTGGAATCTGTCGAGGGATTTGGTTGGTACATACTGGTTGCTCAATTACCTATTAAAAGGAAATGTATAAAGAGCATTGGATTACAAGGTGATTCTTAATACACAACAAGAAAATCCCTCTTTTCCCTCGATCTAATTATATGGGATGTACATAATTTTTTTTATACTTTTTTGCTTAGTCCAAACAAATGCATGGGTGTATAAAGCACCAATACTAGTTTGTCTAGCTTGAAAATCTAAGAGATTCGTAACAAATTATTGAACTTATCAATAGATAATATTATGTGTTGATGATATATAGTCCCTGTTAAGTAACCTTCTTTTTAAATCCAAGGTATGCACCCAAGAATGTAAGAGGAACTGAAATACCAAACCTGTGGACCAAAAAGAGGATAATCATTTTTAGAATGTGCGTTTGTTAGTTTGTTCAAGTCAGGACACAATCTTTAGTCATCTTACCACATGGCTAACAAAGCAAGCAGGGTGGTAAATGGAACAGCAGCTGATGAACCTTCTGCCCACAACACAAGATTCAACAAGAAGAAAATGCCAAACATCAACCTGTAATCACACAAACAAGATGACATAGCTCAAGCTTTATACTGTACTTAAGTGTTTTTAAAGTGGTGAAAACATGTCTGCGAGCTTTAAAGAGGATTTTTAGCATTTGTGTACTCACCCCGGAAAAAAGAAGGCTGACAATAATACATTTGTCTTCCATAATTCTCCACCAATCACTTGTTAAAAAGAAAAGGACGACATTTATTATTACATGTAGGTAAACATGGATACCACAGCCCCCTGATCTCATATCAAACATGTACTCTGAAAAACCTTTTTACAGAAAAACTGTTTACAACAAATTCCCCTCTGAAACTTAACAGTTTTGACCACAGAAATTTTTGGCGTTTAAGCTCGATGAGCACAGTCTTTTATCTCAGTATCACGTGTTTGTGCAAAGATGTAATGTGGTGTATTTTTAAGTGTGATTACCTTTCTGTATGAGGCAAATTAGTACTATTAATACTACTACATGTTTGTGGAGGACAACAATGGCAACTTTTCCTTGCAAACTATTGTTCTACTGAAAATTTTTCCGAGATCTTGGCGTGTTTTTGGCCGCCGAGATTTTCTTCTCGCCCGAGATCTCCATGAGATCTCGCCACTAATCTCGGCGCGTTTTTGGCCGCTGAGATTTTCATCTCGCTGCGATCTCGCCACTAACCTCGGTGCGTTTTTGCTTGCCGAGATTAGTAGCCAGATCTCGGCGGCCAAAAACGCTCCGAGATTAGTGGTGACATCTCGGCGAGATAGAAAATCTCAGCGGCCAAAAACGCGCCAAAATTAGTGGCGAGATCTCGGCGGACGATCATCTAGGCGGCCAAAAACACGTCGAGATTAGTGGCGAGATCTCGGTTAGATGAGAATCTCGGTGAGATTAACGAGAAAACTTTAACCCTCTAAAAATCAGGCCGAGAATTACTGAAATCTCGCAGAGATCTCGGTTACCTCGGCGAGATCTCACCTACCTCGGCCACTGATTAACGCGATGTCGGCGAGGTTTCGCTGACATTTTTTGCCCGCTAAAATTCTCGCCGAGAATTACTGCAATCTTGCCAAGATTTCGGTTAACTTGCCGCGATCTCGCTAATCTCGGTGAGATCTCGCTGAAATTTTTATAGCCACGAGTTATCATTATTACATGTAACTCTGCAGAATAAACAGATTCTACAATCTTAGACAGTTGAAGTGAAAAAATTAAGACCACCCCTCTCCCCCATTTCAATTATGGAAAAATGGCGCGTTTTGCTTTGCACACAAATTCATCATTGATTTTGACGGCAGGGGGGTTTAATTTTTTTTTATTCTGTCCAAGATTGTAGGTCTAATTGACACCTACTTTTGTAAATTCTGGCCGAGACGTAACCAGCTGGAGATCCAAGACAAACAAACAACACCTAAACAAGAAAAACATTACCATTACTTTACAACTTGGAACACTACTTCATCACAGAAAGCAAAACACTCGACTATATAATTATCATTACATCTCAGACATCTACCCAGCTGGCAAGTTAATATTAGTAAATAGCATTTTTCAGTTCACAATACGTTGCAACTCTGGCAAAGAAAGGTTTCATAAATACAGGTGTAGGAGACAACCAGCCAGTTTTCCAGAACAAGGCATTTTGACTTAAACAGTCTTGCAAAACAATTCACTGGAAAAGGTATCTCAGGTTTGCTACTGAAAATAACAGCTGTTTCAAAATTGCAACATTCATCGGTACTTCATTGCACGTCACTGTGATCTAACCATTAAAGCCTCAATAACAAGAACAGTTCTTTGTATTTAGTAACTAAACCCTTCAGGTAGCTGGTATATTAGAGAACAATGCCAGAGGCTGAAAGGTTGTCTGCAAAATGAACTTTGGCTGAGAAGCAAAGGTTCCAGGGTGACTGTGAAATTTTGAGGACAATCTTTCAGCCGAGAGCATTATCATTTGACATACCAGCAAGCCAGAAGGGGGTTTATTTATTTTATAACCCTCATTTTAATTTCTGAAACTCAAGCACCTTTGCCTGAGGAAAGACAAAACAGCCAGTGATTTTCATGGCATGATTGCCGACAAATAAATTCAAGCTGACTAGTTTAGTTGAGATTATTATTAGGTGTGATTAGATTATTGATTAGATTACATGTACTAGTGTGATTAGATCAGATCCGAACAGTGACAACCTAAAAATGTGCTGTTCATGCTCATTGAAAAAATTGGCTATGGATATCAAATTAGACAACTGTATGTTATCGTCAGACAACTGACATCTGATTTTGTACCAAGTGTGACTATTTCCTCCAATGAAAGCTTGCAGAAACAAGAGGCTGTTATCAGCTTATACTCAGACCATATTTGACTGTGTGGTGCGTAAGCCTACGATCTTTTAGCAGTGATAACTTGCAGCATCGCTAACTCCCCCAAATCGATAGATACAGAGATATAGTGAGGGAATAAGTAACCACCAGATAGAATTGCACTAAAATACAGGGGAAAACGACATTTGTCATACGGATGCTTTTTAAAATCCCCGAGCTTTAATCCTTACGTTTTCACCTTTCATTTGGAGACAGAAACCATTTGTACAGTCCGGATATGTATCTGTGTGACGCCGGGTCACTAACGGATCCTAATTTCCGGTATGATCTAGAGTAACGTTACGCATCACGTACGTTATCCTCGTACGTTTTTCAATGTTTCGCTGTTTATATTTATAAATGAAATACAGGAGAAAGCATTTGTTATTCACCTTTCATTTGGAGACAGAAATAGTAAACGTGAGACATCTTTATCTATCTTGGCCCGCACGGTCATAGACTGATTTAGTTGCCAAATTTTCGGTTAAACAAAACTAACCTCGAGGAACTAAAAAAAGCTAAGTAAATAAAAAATGATTTAAACCTTTAGAATTTTTAAAGTGCTAGACAGTAATAAAAAGATGAAATATGAATGGTTGAAAACTTCGAAAGTTAAAAGATGTACAAATTAAAGACACCATAAAAATAGACATATAAACAGATTAAGTTTCTCACGTCTGTTCTTCGCCTTGAAAATAGAAAATGCCTCTCTAGGAGAGCAAATGCCGTTTCTGATAAAGTTGATAAATCCTAGGGAAATAAGTGCTATCACTGTTGTAGATTGAATGGCCAGAACTAGAGAGTAAAATGATCTGAAACGCATTGTGTGCTTACGTGATAACACAGTCACACAGGACAGTTTATACCTCAATCCTGTCGCTTATATGTTGCAGCTGACGATAAAGATCACTTCTTCGCCACTTGACATGCCATCATTGCCATCACCTTTTTGTTCTAACGACTCCAGAACCCTCTCTGCGCTAAGAGAAACCGTTCGCGAACGCTCCACAGCCGACGCCATTTTAATTCGAAAGAACAGTGACACGCAGAATACATCGGTGAAAGGAAGGGGGAGCGAGGGAAGCGAGAAAAAATGAGGGGGCTAGGGTCCCTCCCCTCCCCTTCCCCGTTTACGCTGGCCACGCAGGCTACGTCGTGAAGGCCGCGTTCAAGTGTTCTATGCTTTCGATTCTGCCAAATCTTGTGGTAATTGCCGGCATTGTATTAAAACGCAAACTTTTGCAAATGTTTTCCATCATCACTGTTCAAGTCCGGATATTTACAGGTCTGGACAGAAATGATTTAAAGTAGTCATTAAGAATTTCCCAGATACTTCTCTCTATGAATGCCATTTGTCTTGCATCCGCCATCCTGTATGTGACACGTCATGTGGTCATATACGAAGTCTTATGCGTTATCTCTTGGACAATCGCGACACAAAAAAAAAAACTAAATAAATAAAAAAGAACACGACCGAGAACTTAACTCGTGGCCTCACGGCCCGAGTAATAATTGGTGGGTTATAAACATGTACATTAATTTTGTTTATTATTCCACTATTATGTCATTTCACCAAATAAGGTCAAGAGAACGCGCAAAATATGAGACCGTAATACACTGTAGTGTCCCGGTTTGACCGGTTTACAACAGAGCGAATACGGACGGAAAAGGCAGAAAAAAGGAGCAACAATGGCCGGACTGGACGAAGAATAGTTTTTTAAACGATGCAAGCTCGAAAACAAGTTTTTAGCATGCCAATCACTTGTCATTTATCTTTTCATTTTATCCAATCAAATTAAAGACATTTAACTGGCTTTCTGTGTTGCTTACGTCATTCGTACGCGCCATATACCGATGGACAGTTAATGCCGGGTGTATTTCAAAACTGTTACCAAATCAGAGAAGCCAAAATAACAAAATTTTTTTGTAGTGGAATAATAAATCTCTTATTCGATGGTTTTACATATAATACTCGCGGACATTTTGCTCATTGCTCGTATTTTTCCTCGCCCCTTCGGGGCTCGGAAAAATACTACGCAACTCGCAAAATATCCGCGCGTATTATATGTAAAACCATCGAATAAGATATATATAATGGTGCTACACTTTTTCTTTCATGATCACTTACTTTATTCTTGTGACCAATGTGTTTGATAACGTAGTGACACTGTACAGATAAATAAAACACTGGTCACTAACTCACCAAAGCACATGTCATCAAGGCTCCAGGGTTGGCTGGAGACAAAAAGCCAAGACAAGCGAACACTGAAGAAAGAGAACCACAAAATTAGCTGACCACTAAACTAATGATGACAGGATTGAGTACCTCAAAAGATTCTCCATTGCTCACTCCTGCTTACTGAACCTACCCAGTGTGAAAAACACCATGATGAAGATCTGAGTGCCACACCCAAGCATAACAGAGAGGAGCATGGCTTTCTTGGGAGGACGGAAAACATCCCCATGAACAAATTTCCAGCCAAACTTTTCCTGGGCGTCCTCCTATGATGAGGTGTAAACAAGGGGAGAGTTGAAAAAACTGACCCCCGCTCCACGGACTACCCGCTGCGGACTACCCTAACTAATCAACCAAATTTACTTTCACGAAGAAAAGAGATAGAAGAAAAGTACCTGCCTACAAGATAAACAGCCGCCATCTTGATTTTCGCCACTATCCTCGACCCAGGCCTTGTTCTTCATTGCAAACCTCGTCCCCAGTAGTCTCTAACGCAGCCGTTGTTGTATTGTCACGCAACGCTTCTGCGTGCCTCTAGGCTAGGTCAGCTAGGTTAATATTCAAATGGTGACTTCCGAGCACGGCTATAAGTAAGTTCTTAAAAACATTTTTAAGCTGAACATAACAATAAAAACTGTTACCGGCACCAAAAGTGGTCAGCGGCTGGGTCGAATAAAGAGGCGAAAATCAAGATGGCAGCTGTTTATCAAGTGTGATCTTGTAGGCAGGTACTTTTCTTGTATCTCTTTTCTTCATGAAGGTAAATTTGGTTGATTGGTTAGGGTAGTCCGCAGCGGGTAGTCTGCGGAGTGGGGTCAATGGGTAGTCCGCGGAGCAGGGATCAGTTTTTTCAACTCTCCCATAAACAAGCAGTTAAAATAAGAGAGAATTCTCAACCACTTCTTTAAAGTGGTACGTACATGAGACAGAAAATTTAAAAACCTTTACACCTGTCTTATCCTCACAAAAAAAATAATGATGTTCGTCCTTCGTAGTCGAAGGTGACCATGACATCTCAAAGTTAGTAGAGCTGCTTTGGTGTGTCCGGAGGTGGCTGATGAGGCCAATCTGGGCGAGGAAGCCTCTCCCACAGGTGTCACAGGTAGGGTAGAAGTAATAATAAATAATAAAGTAAAAAATAAATAATAAATAATAAAGTAAAAAAAATAATAAAAAATAAATAAATAATAAATAAATGAAATTCAGGGACCTGTAACATTTTTATCACCAATGGTAAATTTTCCTAAAGCAAGCTTTAAAATAAAGTGTGCAAGTTCAATACCTGACAAACCACAAACACCTTTTTTTGTACTGTTATATATTTCCTACAGCATTATCAATAATACTGACAAGTTGATAGTCAAGTTTTCAATTTTACAATCTCAAACTCATTAATAATTCATGAAGAAAAAACAAAGGAAATCACTTCTGTGAAGGAGATTTTGCTGTAAGTCTCAATCCAGTGTACTTTATTTCCTGTCCTAGGTAGTTATACATGTAGAAACAATCTGCCATACCGCTGATTCCATCTGATTGTCACGAGCAATATCTTTGTGCAGAGTCCGTAGCATGATCATGGCTATCATTCCGGACAGGAAGAGCACAATAACCAAAGAATTCATGATGCTGAGGGCAAAATATGAAAACAATTCATCAACATGGTAAAGTAACAATAAGTTGACGAATTATTCGTCAACTTATCATTTCAGATTACAAGTCTGAACAATAAGCTAACCACTGTGCCTCTAACAAAAGCGCAGTTTAACGACTCTCACCTGAACCACTGGGTCTTGGTATGTGGCAAGGAGTCTAGGATGTAGTCCCAGCGTGATGCCCACTTGTGATTGGGATTTTGTTCTTCCTGTAGAGTGTAAGAATAAGGAAAAAACAGCAAGTTCAGAAGGTAATGAAAACCCCTAAAAAATAGTGTTTCAACAACATCTTCAAGTCAAAAGTGTCATTGATGGGACCAGCTGAACATGTTAAAACAATGTTACTGTGAGATTTTGAATAGCATCAAATAAAATAAGTCTGACAGGAAGCGTGTTCAGGGGTAGTACAGTATAGGCATTTGATACACAGGTGAAAATTCCAGTTAGAGGATATGGTTTGGTATAAATAATTCACATCAAAATAAAACAGCAACTAAACATATTAATAAAAGTTGGTTTTAATTAAGAGATGACAAGCAGAGTATTTATGGCCGAGCTTGTTTTCAGACAGGTTTTAATAGCAGGGAATTCACGATGAATGACGGGGGCCAATCAAGATTCTCATTAAGTTTTTAGCGTAGTTTGTTTTATCAACAGAGTTCAAAAGGTAATTTGCCACCGTAAAGAGATTAAAGTGCTGACATTTTGCGCGTCAGCTCTTTGTCAGAGCACTCGAATCTCTTCACGGTGGTCAAATTACCTTATCAGCTCTGCTGATTAAACCTAACATTCATTTCTACTCCCCACCGACGCAGCACCACAGTTTCTTTAGAAACTAACCCCCTGCTAGGATATAGAAGTGGGTGGTCCAGCAAATAAGCGTTTATACAAGTTTGTTAAACATGCATGCTTTTGCACTGAAAGTTGGTGGGTCAAAAATAGAAGAGAACTCTGGTCAATAGATAGAAGAGGTTCCTTCTGTGACCCTTGTCTAGTGTGGAGCACTGCCAAGCCCACTCACCTCAAATTTAACAGAATAAGTGTAGACGATTTTCAGCTCATCAGAGCCTTTGAGTTCTGTTGGTACCCCCATGGCTGGCAGATCTCTAAAGCATTCTCCTTTATCTTGTTTAATACTGCAAAACAAACCCAAAGCTCACATGAACAAAATTAATCAGTCCCTTCTAGGAAAACTGTTTAGAGAAACTTGTTCAAAAATTAATGCTTATCTTCCCAACATACTGTACATTTTGTACCCTGACTCTAACTTTTGAGTCTGTGGATTAAATCCTTAACTGCATGTGTCCATTCAAATGAAAGCTACTGTACTGAGCGTATGTATATTTTGCTAATTTTAGCAGTCTTGGGACAAAAGGGGTTGATCCTGTAATTAATCTAACTTTACCTCCAAGAAACACCTAGTTATTCTACAGACACCCAATTTTGGGAGATGTTCACTAAAAAATTAATGCTCATGACCGTTAGATTAAATAAGTGAGGGACACATCTCATGGAAAATCCCTGTCAAAAAAAAGGGGAGTTCAATTAATATTAAGCCTGTCTAGACTGGGCTCTTGTTATTATTATTATTATTATTATTATTATTATTATTATTATTATTATTATTATTATTATTATTATTATTACTATTATTATTATTATTATTATCAATAAAGATTTGGTAATGCAGAGACATGCAAAAATTAACAATAAAAACTGACGTTTTGCGCGAATAGAGTCGTTTTGCACGTTCAGAGTGGGTTTTAGGTCTCTGATGAAAAGCATTTCGTTAACCAAACAATCGAACTTATTTCTACACTTTTTCAGAATGCTAAAACGCCTCAGTAGGTCTTTCGGGACTTCGCCATGCTGTTCCCGCAAAAGTATTTCTTTAATTAGCCTCAAACACTATATGCTAATTTATTGATACACCTTGCCGCAGACTCTGTAATTTTTTATTTCTCCTTGACAATGGCGTCATGAAGACACCGAAACGTCGGTTTTTATCGTTAATTATTATTATTATTATTATTATTATTATTATTATTATTATTATTATTTTCTTTTTTTTTTTTTTGGGATGGGGGGGGGAGAGGGAGCTTCTGGGGCAAGGGATGGGAGGGTGGATTCCACCCGCTCTATAGCTCCACAAGTATAAAAGCTGTGACAATGCGGCTTGGAAGGCAGATAGCAGGTCTAAAGATGTTTCCTTTGAGGTCTGCAACAGGAAATGATGACATCATAATTACGTCATGATTGGCAAATAGCGGCAATCTTGGATTTTACCAAAACTTCACGAATGCACCAAAACTGAATGAAAAGTAATCAAAACCAATAAAGTTACAGTACCAAACTAATTTTCTTCATTTTTTTAAAAAAGGGATTTTCTATTGTCTAAAACAACTGCCATGGTAACATGAAAGTCATTAATGAACACTAGCCAACCACATCAAATTTTTCCCAGACAAAGGTCTCAAAAAGTCCTGAAGTTTCATGCCGTTTGCTCTAATATTATTTCCTTCTGAAAAAAAAAATTAATTCCTTCAGGTTCAAAGTTGCCGTGGGGAGAATCTGCACCCCCCTCCCCACATGGTCTAGATACAGTGTAGGGTTAATGTACATGTATGAAAGACCCATGTACAGTGTAATATGAACTGCAGATGAAAACCTTTATGAGTGAAATATTGTGTATTATTATTTTATACCACACAATGGTGAAATAATGAACAGAATTATGGCAAAATGACATACAAGTGACTGTCACATAAAAATTTGTACATTTTCCACAGGTTAGGTATGTGCAAAGAACCTTTCCAGTGACGTTAGCTCCACACAAAAGAGATGTAAATATATATCACCTTATTGGAGTAACTCTTGCAGACATCAGACGAGCTCCATCCCAATCTTCGGTCTTTCCTTCATGGTATTTGATTGTAATATCAACATGATTGAACACATAGTGCATACCAAGTTCACTGAACTTGCTCTGGAAGCAAAATTACTTGTTAATAAAACAAACAAATCTATTATGAAAACCTACTGTAAAGCCCTATTTTGTCCAACACCGTGGTAAAACTTATATTGGAAAAAGTACATACAGTGTATAAGCCCAATGAACACTTTTTGCATATTTATATTGGTGAAATTACAACATGAACACTGGTACTTGTGACGTCACACAAATACTTCTCTGATCGGGTGCTTTTTCTCATTTGTGCAAGCCCTGCTGGCAGAGGTGGCTAAACAGTAATTTGTTAGCAACACAAAAGGTTGGATGCTCAAATGTGGAGATGCAAAGTTTCTTGCAAACTTGGTGATATACAGAAACCCAAAGTTCCTGGAGGATTTACATTTTTTCACAAAATATCTGCAGATCTAGGATTGTCTGATTTCTTATGTTTGGAAGCACCACAATCGGGACAATTTAACTGGGACAGTTGGCTGGTATGTATTTTCAAAAGATACAACATTAAAAAGCTTACACTTGTCACACAGGCATCGTGTGCCTGCCCATCTTCAGACACATGACACCCAATGGGAAATCCTGTTGAACAGAACCCGCTTGTTTCATCTGCGACATCATAACACCATGTGACGGGCATGTTGTCAATAATCCTGAGTAACAACAACAACAACAACACCTTTATTTGTACTCTTGCCTTATGTGAAGCTGAGTAAGGTATAAAGAGAGTGAGGATCATGATCAGTTCAGTAAGTGTCATGGGATAAGTAAACCTCAGTGAATAACTAAACAATAAACAATTTTTGACTGACTTCTCTTACCAGCGATTTTGATAATTGAGAGCAATTCCATTTCTTAAGAAGTCAAGTTTCTTCATTTCTTCGACATCACCAGCTCTGTAAGTTTTCTCGCATAAAGTCTTGCATGAGAGATCTTGCTTGAAGGTGATCTGTATGATGCAAAGCAAAAAAAAATTATAACAATCTTAATAATAACTTACTACATCCCAATGAAGACAAGCTTTGGCAAAGCTTTCCTGTATGCAATTTCAAGAGATACATGTAACTTACTTACAATGCGATATTTGGGAACTATTTAGGGCTGATTTGTCTAGGCCAATTTGAATGCTCAATAAAGATACTGTGTGTACATGTATACTGGCTCACAACGTTGGATTTCTTGGCAGTCGACCTCCCCTCCCCCTCCCCCCCCCATGAGCCGGTGGGCAAATGGGGCAAGGAGAAAGCTCCTGCCCTCACTTGTCATTTCCACTTGACAGTCTGTCAACGATCACTCTGCCTGCCCACCAGTGGCTCATGAAAATCCGACCAATTTGACTGCTTAAGCTTGCAAAAGATACAGATTGTCAAAAGGCCGTAACGTTAGTTCAAGAACTAAGGATAGCCATCACCTCGTGAATAACACTTGTCAACAATCTCATCATATTTTTTTTTCACAATAATTGTCTTTTTCATTGAGATTCTGAGACAACAAGCAAATTGTAGTACATGTAATTTTTAGACCAAACTGTCCAATTATTGTGGATATTCACATGTAATTGAGTACCATGTCTCTATCAAGCACACAAAACAGTTAACTAAAAGATCTTACATTGTAGCTAGAAGGTCTTATTCTCTCTCCAAACACAACCTGAAAAAAAAAATTATAAGAACTTTTATTATGTCAAATTACTTTAATTACATTAACATGCTTATACATGAGATGTGATGGTGATGAAATTTTACAATCCAGCTTATTTTTATAATCCCTTGTTCCAGATAATGACAATGAATCTGAGACAATGGAAAATAAAATCAATCTGGTCAGAAAACTTTCAAACCAAAAACAAATTTAAACCACAAAATCCCACTATTTGTGCTGAGAGTGTGGAACAAAAATTCCACCACAACTCTTAGGAAAAGCATATCTTACTTTGAGGATTAAATTTAATTTTCATTCCTTCTTCGTTTCTGAAGAGTTATAAAAAAGTGTGAACATTCAAAACTTTCCAAATTCTCCCAATTGTCTACTTGTATTACTACAACTCAGAGGGGTGCACTAGAAAATACACTTCAAAGGAATATACATTTAATATGTAATTGTGCATAACATTCATTCCAAAATCATTCAAAATTGGCATGTTTCATGCAAAGTTCATTTAAATCACATTCACTGTCACAAATCTGCTGGCCAGAAGTAGTAGGTAAATGAACCTACAAGAGCTACTGTATTAATTGTGTTAGACGTAGAAATGAATGCACTCCTAATTGTGTTTGGAGTCAAGATTGTATGGGACAGTTGAATGAATGAATGAATGAATGAATGAATGAATGAATGAATGAATGAATGAATGAATGAATGAATGAATGAATGAATGAATGAATGAATGAATGAATGAATGAATGAATGAATGAATGAATCTTGGGACGCATATCTGGCATCCCCCGCAGTTTTTGCAAGAGCGGAAGACATCATCACCAACTTGGAAAAGAAGAGAGAGCCTGGGAATGAGATCATCAAATGCACTCCCTAATCTTTGATTACTACTAGTTGTACTGTGTTTATAAAGGGATTGGTTGATTGATTGATTGATTGATTGATTGATTGATTGATTGATTGATTGATTGATTGATTGATTGATTGACTAATAATAATAATTATCGAAGGATAACATCCTATTATCAACAAGGTAACTGATACAGGACAAACAGGTTCTTGTAGAAAAGAAGTATCTGAACTGGGCATTTTTTTTTGCTTGGTTTATAGTGGAAATGCACTTAGCTACCCAAAGCTAGTTTACAGACATTCCACTCAGAAATAACGGGAAACAAATAATAATCAAATCGAACATAACATGTTAAAAATCCCAACTGGCAGGAGGCAAACCAGCTGGCTATTTACAAGCGTGGCCGAGGCAGGACTTGAACCCGGGACCTCCGGAATTCAAGTCCGGCGCCCTTACCACTGGGCCACGCCGCCTCCTGAAAATTGAAAATTATCTTGCCAATCTCCTTAGCCAGCAACATAATGGCTAACCTTACATTCTCCGCTTTCCATGTGTACCTGTAGAAAGATTAATTTCACAAGAAACTTTGATCACTGCAACAAGTGATCAAACTTGCACACACTTGGCAAGTCAGACTTGCTGCTGATTCTGTAAAAATCCCTTGTAGTCCCCTCGTGTTTCCCACTGATCTAGCAAAAATCTCTAGTGATCACTAGCACAAAAATTTGCTGTAACAACCAGATAAAATTGTCTAGTGTGTGTGTCTACACCTGTAGCTTAAAATTAGCTTGTTTCCAAGACTACTGATCCTTGTTAGCTGCTGACTTCACTTTACCTGTCCAAGGTTTTCAGTGGGAGCACTCTTGTCTGTGGGCGGGGCACACAAATCAAACCTGATAAGAAAATTCAACAGTTGTTGAAAACAGCTTTACAATTTATAATAAATTATAATGGCATTGGCAGAAATACATTGGAATGTACTTTCTCTTGACTGTGTGAAAATCAAAGCGCTCTGTGCGCAAACTCCTGAATGGAACAGATTAATGTAATGATTCATATATTTCAGATTATGTCTAGAGTTATTTGCTGCACATGCATTGTGGCTCAAAAGAGAGCGTTTCGAGTTTTTTTCGAAGGGCTGAAAATGGCACAAGTTGGGTATAAGTGGAAAGGCACTGTGGCTCCCGGTTGATTGATTTGAATAAAAAAGCGTCCAATTTCCACCCAAGAACCTCCTTAAATGCTGTTCCTTGCATTGTGTTGTTGCCGAATGACACTTGGTATAGGTACATCACAGGTCACCAAAGCGTATGTGACACAGCTCACCATGCAAGAGTGATATAAGAGTATATATGGCGTCAAAATTAAATTGAAATTTAGACAACAATATTCCCACAAAAGCCCACAAAAAATATAATAAAAGTCTGAAAAAGCTTACCCGGTGTGTTTTGCTGTGTTTTCAAGGCTTCTCAGTGCTTCCAAACGCCGTTTTGAGATCTTTTGAGCAGTTTATCTCTCAGTGGCTGGTCCACGTGTATCACTGTATTATGTTATGAAAGGTTGGAAACTACAAGTCGAATCTGAATAAAGTTTGGCCCGTCATTTGAGGAGAACACTAAAATTTGCTTGAAACTTAAGCACTCGCTTACCTGCCTCACCACATGTCAAGAAGGATGATGTGCGGTCCTTCTTAGGCAGCTCATTTTCGGAGAAGCTCATTTATTGAGACACAGGCCTTCTTTGAAAACAAAGTTCATTTCAAATCAGGTGCCATTTTTGCCACCGACCGAGCCATGTCCCTGGAATGTCGTGACAAACTCATGGTCAAACCTAGGCACGAGTACTAAAATGTGCCCAAAAGGGGAAATCCATGGGAAACCTTTGGCACACAACAAACCACACACACCCCCTCCCGGCTAAGAGCAGTTCTGTACCAGCCAACCGTGCCTGGCGTGATAGCGATAAGTCGTTCATTGCGCATGCGCACATTCACGAGTTAATCAATGCTAACATGTACATCTTCCACGAGTCTCCTATAGCTCAGTGGTACAGCATCCAAACTAGACTAGTAATTGGAAGGTCATAAGTTTGACTCCTGATGGGAGGACGTGGATTTTATTTTTCCAAGTATGCTTCTGTCACTGACTGAAAAAATAATATTATTCTTCTACAGTGTACGATAATAAGCACGCAAAGATCAAAGAAAATTTCTTCTAGAGTTTAATTTCTGACAATACATGTACATTCACATTTCATACTGTACATTACTGACAAATAATACAGTACACAGGTTAAAACTAACCTGGAGTATTCATAAGGGATGGCAGACTCCACAGAATCCAGTCGATTAACAAACAGCTCAACTTTTGTCTACAAAAGTAAAGAGACAATGCTAATCGTTAAACCTGGCTCATTGGATAATACAATTCTAGAGTTTTGATTGGTTTATCAGCCATGGTATATGAACCATTACACCATGCCCAACAAATGTGTTACCGTAGGTGTAGAATCAGCTAGAAAAGACAATTTTCGTGATTGCTAAATTTGAATTATTCCACTCCCACTTATTGGATACAAAATGATTATAACTGATTCAGTGCCATCAGCTTTATTGGCTATCTGTCATCTTGTATCCAGTGCATTCTTGTGGAATAATATTGTAAATTGTTCATGTATATCCCAAGCCAGTTGATGATTTCCCACACCCTGATTGGCTGTCTCAAACTCCGGATATTATTCACTCTTCACCCCTTAGTATCGTCCTCGATTTTGCATGCAGGTTTTTTTTTGTCAGTTTGTCTAAAACAAAAGGATCAATACTTACCTACATGTAATATACCTTAATATACAATGCACTTATTAAGGTTGGTTTGGCATATTCTAAAACATTCACTCTAGTGTAGGTAAAGTTTTACAACATAATACATGGTCTAGAAACCTAAGACCCGGAAAGTTAAAACACTTGTTTTAAAACGTTATTTTTTTTTTAAATTAAAGATATAATGATTATCATACTTCAACTTCCCACGCATGGATTACTGCTTTGCTGAACGCCGGCTTCTAAAATTTTAACAGTCCCATTTTTTTTCCTGCATAGTTAATTTTGTTTCAGGAACTGATAAGAACGAGTTGATATTACCGGTAAACAGGATAATTTACGGGTGGGGTCGGCGCCTGGGAGCGATAACAGCCAAGAAGCTTCCCAAATTAAGAATAATGTTTATATAAATGCTGGTTTTCGGTGTCTTATAATTAATGGGTTTATCAGAGAGTAATATATATACGTGGGGAAATAAAATGTTCTTACCTGGTTAAGTTATTATAACGATTAAAACTATTTTAAAAAAATTATTTCCCTTCAAGCCGGCTCCTATTGTCGCCTTCTTTCATGCTAATCACAGTACTCCCTTATTAAGAAGTTTGTGCAATAATATACCAAAGATACAAGTGATACTTTCTTTGCCTCTCAATGCGTAGTTTAATATCAACAAGTCTGTAAGACGTAATTACGTTTTCCAACCAGTAAGAAACTAGAAAAAAACACATCGTAAATTTTGAACATACAAAGACTAAATAAAAATGTGATTCAAGTTGCCTTTGGTCTTTGTAAAACAAAGCATGAAAGTATGGTTAGCTAATCTCTATCAAATGAACAATTACACGCAAATACTCTACAAATATGGCAAATATCGGACTTTCGTTGGGCGTTTGCTTCACAATTTCTTCACGTGAAGACTCGACAAATTTGGCAATGGGACTCGACATGTGTAACAGTAATATCACTGGATTCCAAAGCGCAAGTGGTGGATTACTCGCAGTGGATTTAGCCTTATTCGGTAACTTTTTCCGTTGTTTACATACTTGTACCTACAATTTTGCCACAGAATAAGATGTTAGACATTCTTTTGCATTTTGGAGGATCTATTTAAGCAGTGCTGGCATGTTTAGCTTTAAGGCCAGCCTTCCAATTGATCGGCTCTTACGCCGGAGCACGTGGACAAGATTGCGGCTTTTTCGCGGAATGTGACACGATTGCTTCTGAAACAAGATGCCCCTAATGGCATTTACACGGAATGCTTCATGTAGCCCCATTTATTCCCCATTGTATGCTTCGCAGATTTTTAAAAACTATCCTCCCTTCGGAATTGAAATAATTGAATGGTTTTATTCAGAGAGACTGCATGATATTTTATCGTTGTGTTACTGGGAATCATACCGGAAATTAATCTGTGATAACGTCATGACCCCGCTGGAACTGGTCTGGCTTCCTTCGCGTTGAATTATTTGATCTGTTTGTGAAAGTGGAATTTCTTTGCTGTGAACTCTCCCAATTTCCACCGTTTAAAATGTCGAGTACTACTTAGAAGTTATTATTTCAATTTGCCGCTTGAAAAAGGTTTGTTTTCTTTCTGAAAACGGCAGATCAGACTCTTAAATTCATATGTGTGGCTGCCATTGAACGAAAACAACCTTATAATGATGATTTGCTTTGATGTCACACAGGTAGAGATGAGTGGGACCCCTTCCTCGTGATATACGTGCTGATAATGGATTTTGATTGGGCCGTTTTTGTTGAAGACAATCGGAACAATAGATCCCTTCTAGGAGAAAGCACATTATTTAATCCAGGTTTAATGAATAAATCAAATGATGATTTGACGTCACACAGGAAGGGATGAGTGGGTCCCCTCCCTCGTGATATGCGCAACAATAATAGATTTTGATTGGGTCGCTTTTGATGAAGACAATCAGAATACGTACATCCCTACTAGGAAAGGACAGAGTTTAATACATAAACAAGATGCCTATACTGGCATTTACAAGTGATGCTTAATGTGGCCTCATTGATTCCCATTGTGTGCTCCGCAGATTAATAAAACTATCCTAGCTAATAGAATAGTTTGAGTCACAAAGATAGCGTTCTTGTGTTACGCCTCTTATTGTTGTACCAGAAATTCCATTACTGCGTGATATTTTATCTTTGTGTTACTAGAAATCATACTGGAAATTCCTTTCTCATAACGTCATGCTTATCAGCGACCTTTCCTTCACGCATTGTGGTTCTAAAACTGTCAAACAATTAAAGCACGATTCCTTTGCCAGGAACTCTCCAATTTCCACCGTTTTAAATGTTGAGTGCTTCTTAGAAGTTATTCTTTCGATTTACCGCTTCAAAATGGTTAATTTTCCGTTTGAAAACGGCACACTTGAGTCCACAACATGTTAACAATATGGCCGCCACAAATTTAATCCAGGTTTAATGAATAAATCAAATGATGCTTTGACGTCACACAGGTAGGGGTGAGTGAGTCCCCTTCCTCGCGATATACACGACAACAATGGATTATTGGCCTGCTTTTGTTGAAGACAATCAGAACAATACATCCCTGCTAGGAGAGGGCAGTGTTTAATGAATAAAAAGATGCCTATACTGGCAGTTACGCGTGATGCTGTGTCTGATTCATTTATTCCAATTGTATGCTTCGCAAATTGATAAAACTATCCTTGCTAATGGAATAGTTTGAGTCACGATGATCGCGTTATGTTGTTTCCCTTGTGTTACGCTTCTTATGGTTGTACCGGAGATTTTGGAAATTCCATTACAATAACATAAGCATATCAATGACCTCTTTTAGTCTCCCATTGTGGTTTTAGATCTGTCAAACAAAGCACGATTCCTTCGCCAGGAACTCTCCAATTTCCACTGTTTTAGTTGCCGAGTGCTTCTTAGAAGTTATTCTTTTGATTTACCGCTTCAAAATGGTTAATTTTCCGTTTGAAAATGGCACACTTGAGTCCACAACATGTTAACAATGTGGCAGCCACAAATTTAATCCTAGTTTAATGAATAAATCAAATGATGCTTTGATGTCGTGCACAGGAAGGGGTGAGTGGGTCCCCTCCCTCGCGATATACGCGACAAGAATGGATTTTGATTGGCCTGCTTTTATTGAAGACAATGAGAACAATACATCCCTACTAGGAGAGGGGAGAGTTTAATGAATAAATTAATGTGCAGATTTGAAGCTACCATGAAAAAAAAGATATGGAGCCCGTTTTTACACACGGTACGCCCCTCAGGGCATCCTGTGTAATTAATGTGCAGATTTGTGACTACGACGAAGGAAAAAAAAAAGATACCTGACCCAAACCTAGGCACGGCATGCCCTGCGGGCATCCCATGTAATTAATGTGCAGATTTGTGACTACGACAAAGAAAAAAAGAGATACCCGACCCAAACCTAGCCACATCCTGCCTTGCAGGTATCCCGTGTAACATCTTCGCTGCGCAAGATTATACTTGATTGTACTTGAAAAAGCATTTCCTTATTTAAAAATGCACAACGTTTATGGTAGAATTCGGCAAGGAACCGGGGAAACTTCAACGTGGCCGTTCTTTTGCCTTTGAGCAGACTTTGAAAGCCGCCGTGAATGTTTACACTTCGGCATTAACGCCGATTTAGATGGTACAACTTTTGCTTACGACTGTCACATGCGATTTCTAGAGCGCGTGCTGCTCGCGTCACGCAAAAAATCGCATACAATTCTCGTCACTCAACATTGCCTATCTCTACGATTGTCGTAGGATTTTAAAACATGTTTTAAAATCCTAAGACATCTTTTGTGACGTACACGACAGTCGTAAGTGAGTTGTAGGTTTGATTTACATGAAACAATTCGTGTCGTAGGCCTGTTGTAAGCTTGTCACATGCGACAAAGTCGTGCCGTGTAAATTGCCCTTTACAAATTTGCATATATATTATCGAGATCATCTCAAAAGGCAATGTCATGTTTTCTTCATTTTCAATCAACTGATTTCAGATTATAACCGTGTTTTCCTCTGACAGATGACTGGAATACCTGTCCACTAAACGCAGTAATAAACAGTGAAGGAAGCGAAACTAAAAGATTGCGACTTTTTCGGCCGCTGCCGTTTCACAAGCTGAGAATCGAAAACAGTATTTCCTTGATTAAAAAACGCACAATATTTTCGGTTGTAATCGGCAACTTCATGAACGCTATTACCGAAGTGTAACGTATATGATTGCGCAGTACGCTATATACGGACTGGAAATCATCTTCAACAGAGCATGGATCATAAAACGTTTTATGATCCATGAACAGAGCCAGGCCATGCAGGTTTAAAATGATAACTACCCAACGCGATGGATACGATGCAAGATTCTGAGTCAGTGAAGCGGTACGTCGGTAGAAAATACAACGAAGGCAAAATCGTCGCCGAAGAACCATCTTCATACATTTGTAGCGTTAATCGATTTGCCCGTTTGTTAAGCACTTGGGAGTCTTCTAAATATGAAGTGGAAACACAAGGCGACGATAAAGATGAGCAATCAATCGAAAAACAACACTCACCGAGCAAGCTGGGTTCGTCTGCTTTCCCGGTTGACAATACGAAACGGGAGCAAGTTCGGGTAAATAAAAAGCAGTGCAATAAGAAATACCCAAACTGAAAACCAAGAATATGAGCCCTGGTGAACTGCAGCGATCCATATGCTTTAAAGAAGTGTTTTTCCACGTCGTTAGAGATAAAAACCCGTATAAAAACCAGCAAAAACTTCACCGTGTACTTCGAGGCATGTACTTAAACCAGTAGACTGTTCACAGTCCCCCTATTTTCCGTTTGATTCTCGAGAGCAGTACGCTTCGATGGAGCTGCCGCCATCTTGGTTTGTAAAATCGAGTGCGATTTGGGGAGAGTGTCTAAACTGCTGAGGGGAGGGTAGCGCTTAGGGTAGCGCTATACTACACCCACTCCCGCTCCCCTCGGGAAAAACGAACGCTGAACCTTGATAATGCGTGTACCTTAGTGCCAACCGTTTTTCTATGGCATGGAAAAATGAAATACAACTTTTATTTTTGTGTTCCGTTTTCCTACAACATTGAAAAACGAAATTCAAAGTTCGATTTTCGTTTTTCGTTTTTTTACGTCTTTGGAAAACGGAATTTCAATTTCCATTTCCGTTTTTCGTTTTCTTACGACTTTGGAAAACGGAATGCTAATTTCCACTTCCGTTCTTCGTCTTTTGTTTTCCTACAACATTGGAAAACGGAATTCGAACTACCATTTTTGCATTTCGTTTTTCCATAGCATTAAAAACGGATTTTAATTTTCCTTTTCGTTTTCGTATGCATTGAAAAACGAAATATCGAATTTTCGATTTTCATTTTTTAAGAATGAGATTCCAAACGGAAGTGAAACTGAACTTTAGACGGTAATAATAATAATAATAATAATAATAATAATAATAATAATAATAATAATAATAATAATAATAATAATAATAATAATAATAATAATAACAATAATAATAATAATAATAATAGATGGAAAAACAACTAATCACGATACTGAACAGCTTCCCGCCCAATGTTTTCTGCCGCAGTTGACAGTTCGTGGGCTAGCTTCGATCGCGTTCGTGTTCACTTTTATATTATAAGTCTTAATACTTTAAATCTAGCAATGGCAGAGGAGGATAATTTGATATTTTTCACCGGCGAGGGAGAACGAAAAGTCGAAAGAAGACTCAAAAAATCACAAGAGACTGCAGAAAGTTGGCTCAAATGTTTGGGGTAAGTCATAACGCAGAAACGTCAAAGGTAAGATATTCACATTGGCAAACAAGGGAACAGCATGTTCACGTCCGTCGGTAAAATCAAGAAATCATGCGAAGTGCTCTTTTCAGGAGAATAAGAATTGAATTAAGATAAGTCTTCAATGCCTGTTCCCAGGAAGCGAGTCCGTAAATTAGATGAGGATGGAAGGTAACTGTTTATAACCAAATGCTGTCTTTTCAAATTTTGATTTTTTTTAATTATGAGTTTGTTTCAATTCAGGAACTCGTAAAAGCGATGTTTACAAGGAGCCGTGTTCACCTCATTATTTTCTGCCTGGGTATCAGAGGTTTCATGGTGGTATCAGCAAAGGTATCTTTAAAATGTAGTATGGGTTGATGTGAGCGTTCAATATTTCCCTGTCAAGATTCCATGTGATAATGTCCTTGTCTGTAGTAGTAAAATGGGAAGTAGTAATGTAAATACTAATCAACAGAGGACGCAACTCAAAGTCAACGATCTTTTAATAGATATTTATATGTTTTTATGATAAATTGCCAGAAAGTTTAATCTACAATCAAGGCCGTTTTTTTCCTACGTAGATTGCATGTAGAATGACATCGTCTTTCTACATTCTCGCCTATCCTGCAGCTGGAAATACATTAAGAAATAATACGAAATTTACGTATAATGAACCTCCTGTTTAAGGTACCTAAACAAAGTACTTATCAGCAGAAGGCTCCCCTCTCCACTTTCCTTTCCTTTGATTTCCTGCTCTCTTTCCCTCCTTAACTCCTTCCCTCCCCTCTCCACTTTTCTTTCATTTGATTTCCTGCTCTCTTTCCCTCCTTGCCTCCTTCCCTCCCCTCTCCACTTTCCTTTCCTTTGATTTCCTGCTCTTTTTCCCTCCTTAACTCCTTCCCTCTCCTCTCCACTTTTCTTTCATTTGATTTCCTGCTCTCTTTCCCTCCTTGCCTCCTTCCCTCCCCTCTCCACTTTTCTTTCATTTAATTTCCTGCTCTCTTTCCCTCCTTGCCTCCTTCCCTCCCCTCCCCTCCCCTCCTTTCCTTCGCTATTCTTTTCTCTTTTCCAACTTATTATAAAACCCATTTCAACCTTTCCAAGGGGCGGACAATCGGAAACCTATGAGGCGGGACAACTCCCAAAAACTACTTCTGCAAGTAACACAAAAACAAATAACAGTTCTGTGGTTTCGTTCCGATTGTTTCGGTGGTTCCGGTGGTTTCGTTCTGGTGTTCCTGCTTTTAGTAGATGCCGTTTACGCATAGCACGAGTCAAGTTCGAGCCCGAGTCAAGTTCGAGTCACGAGCCAAATTCGAGTCAGGATCCAACTTTTATTTTTCTCTCTTTTTACTTTTGTTTCGTTTTTCTCTCTTGAGAAAAAGAGCAGCAGAGTGTGTTCGATAATCAGAGCTGGCGAGGGTACGCACGGCGCGCTTTTGTAAAATAAATATTATGTGCAATTTCTCGAGTAAGATTGTCAGTTTACCATAAAAACCGAAAGTAAAGCGTTCACGGAAGATTCCTGAACACTCAGCAACTCTTTGACGTAGTTAAAACTAACAAGTTGCTCATTAGTGGAAAGTTGTAAACTTTTATTCTGCGGACGTTGATCGTGAACTAGTGGTAACCGCCATTATGTCTTCCCAGGCACCAGTTTTCAAGCGCATCTATTGCGATGAGTTTAAACTCAATTTTATTTTCATGAATTATTGTGACAACTTAGTTTTAGCTTGATTACCGAGGATCAATTCTTATGTTAACATTGAACCATCAATAACGAAATTAGGCACGTTTTAGCGCGATAAATAATCCCCAATTTAACATCAGTATAGGTATATTTATAAACAGTTTAATCTGCACTTCTTTTAACCCTGTATATCAGCTCATGTTAAAAACCACTGCTAAACCGTACACACATTAAGAATACATCACACAATAAACCATTTGTAACTTTAAATAGGCAGACATTTATTAAATGTGAAATAATTTCTCCGCACATTCTAGTTAGCCACTGCTGAAAAAAAGAGCTTACTTTCCTTCAAACAATTAATATGAAAACCTACGATAAAATGGTAGTACACGCACATTAAATAAAACATTCACAGGGGAAGCTCAGCTGCAAGTGAGTAAAGTAACAGTGCATTAGGAGCGATGGTTAAAAGCACTATCCAAAGACAACAATAAATGAGGCTGTTCATAGCCTTCTATACAGATGCTCTTTGGGCTCATGGTGCAATCCTCCCCGCGAGACCCAAACAACTCCAGCGAGAGACCCAAATAAAACTCGCGCGAGACCCAAATAAGTAACGCGCAAGACCTAAATAACTCTCGCGCGAGACCCAAATAACGCTCGTGCGAAACCTTAATTAGAGAGCTTTATTGCAGGCTAGAAGCTACCATGATAAGTCATTGGCGGCAATGTGGACCTGGTTTCTGTAACAAAGTAACTAGAAAGGTTCCTTCTCCCTGCACTGATATACCTGGTCCATTGCAGTGATTCTCTCCTTTATTTTGTTACATTTACCCACAGTTAATTAGTTACGAGACAACCAAGGCGGAGATCAGAACTTGGCCAACTTTTGCTTGAAAGTAAAATACCCTATCACTCCACCATTGTCTCCATTTAAGGCATAATAGCATATGCTTGCATATAGCATGACCTAATCCAACGAGGTTACTTCCAACAGGTTATTTCCAAAATAAAACTAAACAGCCACATTACGCTACTAAGGTATACAACAGCAAAACATTGAAACACATTTACAAAGGTTGCTATTGCTACAGTTCAGTTGTATTAATACTGAACGTTAATTAGATGTTATCAGCGACAAATGCCTAAAATACAATCCTAACCTTTTCTTAGGGCACCCCTCCCCCTAATAAAGATATCTCTCGACTATGGACAGTCGTCCCTTAAAGAGAAATGTTGATATACAACGGTCCAATTTATCTGGGCCCAAACTTATGATATCTGTATAAGGAGGATTCCCTGTGTGTTACAATTTATATTATTTTCTTTATGATAAAATCACCACCTTTTAAATCAAGTCATTTTTTTGTGTGTAGCAGTAAGTCAAAAATGTACAGAGTGAAAGTGTTTCAGAGCTACGTACATACTTATTCCACCAGTCAATACAGTCTAGGAATCAAAATGTAGCTACACCAAACATGGAATAATCGAATTAAAAACTAGCAAACATTCAATACACAAACTATTGACAAGAAAGCGGTGAATTTGACTTCCAGATGCAAACGAATGTAGCCATCCAACCAACAAACAAGTGCAACAGTACCATACAACAACGTGCACTCAAAGAATTAAAACCCAAACCAGCTAGTAGGATGGAACAAAGGTAAGTTGCTGGAGCCAACAAAAATATTTTGATGGGCTAATCTGTAACTGAGCTGAATTCTTTTCCAAGAAGACAAGAGTACAGAGTTGCACTGGAAGTCACAAGATAGTTTTTTACAGAGTGAAAATCTAGCTTGAATCTAGTCTATATTCAAATGCTCTTGATTTGAGCTTGATTACCTACCCTACCTCTCATCTCAAACTGTTTTAAAAAAAAAAAAAACAGAAAATAATGGCTCTCCCAAAGACACCTGTATATCTTGATTTCCACTTAAATAGCAATTCTCACTCGCTGCAGACCAGTTGTTCCCTCAGAGTGGAAATTAAGTCTGCACGCACACAGCTGAAGCCTGAGAAAACAGACAGCATCTTTACGGTGCTGGATGTTACTCAGACATAATGAAGTGTTCCAGCTTGGCCAAAACAAGCACCCTATCGTATTTGCAATAATTCAAACTATAGTTAATTTATGCACATGTATTCGCACTAACTCACACTTGGCGTTAATTTAAGCAAGTAAATATACATATATGCAAACACACTAACTTAATATAATATGAAATGCTATATAGTTAATGTCTGTAAATTGATAATAAATTTATTTAAATGTATGCAAATGCTTGGCCTAGCTAGAACACTGATTAACTAATTTACAACAGACATCTGAGTGAGTAAGAAGGACTGTGGCTTTGAAAAAACCACTATCTGATGATGCACTAACCACATCATTTTGTGAATAATTTCACAACAGTCATGTGTCTCACCAGTCATAGGAAAGCTGGCTCCCAAAATAGCTTGTTTTAAGCTACTAGATTAGCTCTTCCATGATTGTTGCTTGGTTATTTGTATACTCCTTGTAGTCAGGCATTTTCACTGCTAGTTGCCAGCTATGGTTGCCTCCCACACCCCCCGCCCCTGCCTGATTTTCACTGCTACCTAGGCAGTTGCTATCAACAGGCCAGAGTAACTGGAAACCAATAATTTAAAGCCTCTCTACTCACAACTGGGAAAGGCTGTAGCAAGGATATGTTTTTAAAAGCAGCTCTTTGATCACTAGTCTCCTTCAGAATTGTTATCTAGCAGTAGTTGTAAAGCAATTAACCAAATAAACAACTGTAAAGGAAACTATCCTTTCACAAGCACCAAAGATATCACAAAACAACGTCCATTTTTCACAACATCTCTGTCAACCAAGATCAGTCATAGAATATTCTTTTCTTGCATTCCAAAAATGTTTCCAATGTTACATGCTCAGTCTACTTTGACAATGCTGTAGATTTTCCTCACAAAGAAGAAGCAGGCAAAGAAGCCTACAGCACCTGAAAAAATACAAGAGCTGAGATCAGCACCAACGTCCAACATGCTTTTCACTGTGTTTCATCTAAAGTTCTACTTGAGATAATTAATAACAAGTTTTGTTATTCTGTGGCAATGATTTACTTCTAATTTATTCTTTTATTTATGCTTAAGTTAGGTTTGCTTGAATTTCTTTCACATTGGTTGACAATGGTATATAAATATTATTATTATTATTATTATTATTATTAAAGCCATATTTTTAATTCACATTTGCTCTAAAGAGCACTAACAGACCCACTGAGAGAGCTGATGTCATTTCCAAAAAAGAATTAACACTTTCCAACAATGTTAAATGAAATAGCTGTATGTTCAACTGTATAGCCATTGTGCTTAAGAAAACACATACCAAAATAATGTTTTAAAATATGAGGTTTAGTATGTACAGATAGAATCAGCACATCATGGGAATTTTAGGAAAGACCTTTTACATGACATCTTAAACACAAGGAAGAGTTTTTGATCCAATTTTCTAAATGCTGAGAAGTGGATTGAAAAAAGCGAGGTGCAGCCAAGTGTTTTAAAACCAACTTTGAGGTGTTTAGAAATCAGACGAGACACTCTTTAGTCAGTTTGATGAGGCTTCTCACAATAATTCTTGGAGAAATTCAAAGCAAAAGTTCGCCAAATTAACGATAGTGATTTTCTTTGTTTTCTTTTCATTAATTATTAATAAGGTTTGAGAAGATGCAGCACAAAGTCAGAGCTCTCACCAGTGAAGAGGAAGAAGATCAGCACCATGATAAGGGTGTAGCCAAAGTACAGGAAGGTGGAGGCTGTTCCAGTGATTGTCAGTTTGGTGCAGAAGAAATGGATAGAGTACAAAAAGAAATACACTGCAGTACAGCCGCCAGTCAAGAATGACCGCCACCACCAATGATAATCCTGCATTGAACAAAGTGCAACTTAACTGTTAGCCATTAATATATGTAATTAAATTATTGAATTCCTTTTATGTAAAAATTAAACTTGTCATGTGGTTTAACCAACAGTGTGTGTGGACAAAATCCCAGCACTTTCCTGTGGTGCTGTTTATTATGCTGTACAACATGGTTCTAACTTTTGAATCCCAGTACTTTCCTGTGGTGCTGTTTATTATGCTGTACAAGGTGGTTCTAACTTTTGAGTCCGTAGATGTAATCCTAAAGTGTGATCATTCAAATGAAAGCTACTGAGCAGTACTTTCCTGTGGTGCTGTTTATTATACTGTACAAGGTGGTTGTAACTTATGAGTCTGTGGATGTAACCATTCAAATGAAAGCTACTGTGGTCCTATTCACTATGCTGTACAAGGCGGTTTTTAACTTATGAGCCTGTCGATGAAATCCTAAAGTGTGACCATTCAACTGAAAGCTTTTGATGAGCAGTACTTTCCTGTATGTCTCACTGAAATCTTTGTAACATCAGCATTCAAATGAAAGCTGACAGTGCAATAGTTTAATGTAATACTGTTATTATGCAAATGAACTATGAATTAATTATTTGCATCATTATGAATTTGAATTAATCATTTGCATAATTATAAACTATGCAAATAAATGCTGCAGAGCAGAGCTACATCCAAGACAGTATGATTTTAAGTAAACATGACTTCCATACCTCTGCACAAAGATGGAAATAACACAGCAGGATTGTCGTCTCTGACACAGTCAGCAGCAGAATTAAACACACAACAAACAAGAAACCAAACATGTAGTAGATTTGATGAGACCTGCAAAACAGAAGAAGAAATTTTGAAAAAGAGGTCATTGGATGTCAAGACCTCAGTCATCCTGGATGGGTATGGTTGAAAACTCAGAACACTTGAAGTGACAAAAGGCTTTCTGGAAGTCACATGTGTGCAGACATGAGACAGTTATCAAAACCTATGGGACAACCTTTCCTGACAATTGTCTACATTGTTCCTTATTAGCATACAACAAAACAGCAACCTACAAACAAACGGACACCATAAACTAAAAAGACCATGTCAAACTAGGAAATGAGTCAAATATTATAAATTATTAGTGTGATATTCTCAGAAAAATTAGATTAAAAAATCTATTTAAAGGCCCACATTCACCCAAGATATATTGCGCGCCGAGGAACAGTTTTCATATATGAAAACCTCCCTATTTTATTTGAGCGGGAGTCGAGTGAGGAAGCAATGAGCGATCACGAATTATCTTTCCCTCCAGCACGAGTCGTAGAGGAAACCCATATGAACCGCTCGAGTTCGTACAGCCAATAAGATCACAATAAAGCATTTCAAAACAAAAACAAACGACCGCAATGACTCTTGGGTGAAGGTGGGCCTTTAACATAATTATCACAATCATATGCTAAGTTTGCCAAGCTCTTCCAATTTGTGGAGACCATTACACTGTATTTTAATTGGGATGTGTAATGTAGCTAGTTTGTTCTACCCTAATCAGGTTAAACATGTAGACAAAGATCACCTATACACAAGGATCCATGCATTTATAAGAAAGATATCAAAACATTTTGATTCAAAGCAAGTTACCACTTACCAAATACTGTTCAAGATAAAGAACAACTGGATGAAAATGCAGCCAAAAGGCAGAACACCTCCCATGATTATTCCTGGGCCAGCTCTGGTGTAGATGCTCTGAGAGAAGAATATTTGAGATCAGGATAAATTTTTCCACTCTTTGATGGCACAAGAACACGCAAGCTCATCACAATGCAAACTAAATCAGGACAATACTGGTTGCTATGTCAAGACAAAGAAACCTCACCTGTTCTGGAATCTGTCGAGGAATTTGGTTGGTACGTACTGGCTGCTCAATTGCCTATAAAAAGGAAATGTATAAAGAGCATGGGATCACAAGGTGATTATTAATACATAACGAGAAAATCCCCCTTTTCCCTCAATCTAATGTGATGTACAAATTTTTTTAAATACTTTTTTGCTTAGTCCAAACAAATTTATGGGCGTATAAGGCACTTCAAGATGTACCAATACTAGTTTGTCTAACTTGAAAATCTAAGAGCCCCTTAACAAATTATTGAACTTATCAACAGATAATATAATGGTCCCTGATAGTACCTTCTTTTTAAATCCAAGGTATGCACCCAAGAATGTAAGAGGAACTGAAATACCAAACCTGTTGACCAAAAAGAGGATTACAATCATTTTTCAAAAACTCATTAATAATTGACCTATCAAAATGGTCGATAATACATCATGTGCATAAACCTCCTCCTTATTAGTATGCGGTGTCTTATCAGCTCACAAAACACTCCTCATTAGTATACAGTGTTTCTCTCATATGCTAATTACCAACGTTCACAAAAGCATAATTGTTATGAACTCTATTGACACACGTTTTTCCAGGAATGTCTTTGAAGCCGTTCAAAAAACTTGCAGCACATGTTTTATCGGGTCTAAAACCAGTTGGCTGCACCCCGTGGTTTTAAACTCGATAAAACACTCCTGCTCATTTTAAACATTACTTAAAATGTGTTTGTTAGTTTGTTCAAGTCAGGACACAATCTTTAGTCATCTTACCACATGGCTAACAAAGCAAGCAGGGTGGTAAACGGAACAGCAGCTGATGAACCTTCTGCCCACAACACAAGATTCAACAAGAAGAAAATGCCAAACATCAACCTGTAATCACACAAACAAGATGACACAGCTCAAGCTTTTTACTGTATTTAAGTGTTTTTACAGTTCTGAAAACATGCCTGCAAGCTTTAACAAGGATTTTTAGCATTTGTGTACTCACCCCGGAAAAAAGAAGGCTGACAATAACACATTTGTCTTCCATAATTCTCCACCAATCACTTGTTAAAAAGAAAAGGACAACATTATTATTACAAGTACATGTACGTAAACATACAGTGTAGACACCACAGCCTTCTGATCTCATTTCAAACATGCACTCTGAAAGACCTTTTTACAGAAAAACTGTACACAACAAATTCCCCTCTAAAACTGAAACTTAACAGTTTTGCCGTTTACGGGTGTGCAGTCCTTTTTCGCAGTATCAAGTGTTTGTGCAAAGATGTAATATGGTATATTTTTAAGTGTAATTACTTTTTTGTATGAGGCAAAGTACTATTTTTTCCTTCTGTTCTATAGCCACAAGTTATCATTATTACATGTAACTCTGCAGGATAAACAGATTCTACAATCTTGGACGGTTGAAGTGGAAAAACTAAGACCACCCCTCCTCCCCCCATTTCAATTATAGAAAAATGGCACGTTTTGCTTTACGCACAAATTCATCATTGATTTTGGGGGGGGGGGGGGGGGGGTTAATTTTTTTCTCATTCTGTCGAAGATTGTAGGTCTGTGACACCTACTTTTGTAAATTCTGGCAGAGACGTAACCAGCTGGAGATCCAAGACAAACAAACAACACCTAAAGAAGAAAAACATTACCATTACTTTACAACCCAGAACATTACATCATCACAGAAAGCAATACACTCGACTATATATCATTACATCTACATCTACCAAGCTGGCAAGTTAATATTAGTAAATAGCATTTTTCAGTTCACAGTACATTGCAACTCTGCCAAAGAAAGGTTTTGTAAATAGGAGACAACCAGCCAGTTTTCTAGAACAAGGCATGTTGACTAAAACAGTCTTGCAAAACAATTCATCGGAAAAGGTATCTCAGGTTTGCTACTGAAAATAACAGCTGTTTGTTAACTGTATGTTATCGTCAGACAACTGACATCCGATTTTGTACCACGTGTGACTGAAAGCTTGCAGAAACAAATGGTGAGTTATAAACATGTACATTTGTATAAAAGTGCTATACGTTTTCTTTCATGATCTTTTCCTTTATTCTCATGACCAATGTGTTTGATAACACAGTGACACTGTACAGAGAAATAGAACACTAGTCACTAACTCACCAAAGCACACGTCATCAAGGCTCCACGGTTGGCTGGAGACAAAAATCCAAGACAAGCGAACACTGAAGAAAGAGAACCACAAAATTAGCTGACCACTTAACTAATGATGACAGGATTGAGTACCTCAAAAGATTCTCCATTGGTCACTACTGCTTACTGAACCTACCCAGTGTGAAAAACACCATGATGAAGATCTGAGTGCCACACCCAAGCATAACAGAGAGGAGCATGGCTTTCTTGGGAGGACGGAAAACATCCCCATGAACCAATTTCCAGCCAAATTCTTCCTGGGCATCCTCCTATGATGAGGTGTAAACAAGCAGTTAAAATAAGGGAGAATTCTTAACCACTTCTTTACAGTGGTACATGGGACAGAAAATATTTAAAAACCTTTACACAACCTCAACCTCACAAAAAATAAATAAATAAATAAATAAATAAACAATTACATAAATAAATAAATAAATAAAATTCAGGGACCTGTAGCATTTCATCATCAATAGTAAATTTTCCTAACACAAGTTTTGAAAATAAAGTGTGCAAGTTCAATACCTGACAAACCACAAACAACACTTTTTTTGTACTATTATATATTTCCTACAGCATTATCAATAATACTGACGAGTTGATAGTCAATTTTACAATCTCAAACTTATTAATAATTCATGAAGAGAAAACAAAGGAGATTACTTCTGTGAAGGAGGTTTTGCTGTGAGTATATTCTGTAGCCACCTTTTTGAAAATCAGCTCAGATAGCTCAATGGTATAAGTGAAATGAGTCCAATGAGCTTGAACAAATGAAAATGTGGTGCATGTGTTATAGCCCTGCTTGTCTAAATCACATTTATTTTTTGTCAAGCAATGTAACTGATGTTAACAGACGGCCTTGAAGCCCGAACTTAGCCTGTCATTTCAGGATATGTTGTATCTAAGAAACCTGTCTCAACCCATTCTCAACCCACTTTACTTTTGTCCTGTCCTAGGTACTTATACATGTAGAAATAATCTGCCATACCGCTGATTCCATCTGATTGTAACGAGCAATATCTTTATGCAGAGTTCGTAGCATGATCATGGCTACCATTCCAGACAGGAACAGCACAATAACCAAAGAATTCATGATGCTGAGGGCAAAACATGAAAACAGTTCATCAACATCGTAAAGTAACAATAAAATATTCACCAACTTATCCTTTCAGATTGCAAGTCAGGGCCCGGTTGTTTGAAAGCCAATTAACGTTAATCCCTGAATTAAAAGTTAACCGAGGTTTCCAACTCGCTCGTTAATTATGTTTTTAAAATCTAATTTTAAGCCATTTATGGTAAAGACAAGTCTAAAGTCAAAACTGAGGGATAAAATCTTTGGAAGAATCTTTGATGATTAGTCAATAAACTCAAATCAAACTTCATGTTAATCCAGGATTAGCTTAATCGGGCTTTGAACAACTTGGCCCTGAACGATAAGCTAACCACTGTGCCTCTAACAAAAGTACAGTTTAACGACTCTCACCTGAACCACTGGATCTTGGTATGTGGCATGGAGTCTAGGATGTAGTCCCAGCGTGATGCCCACTTGTGATTCGGATTTTGTTCTTCCTGAAGAGTGTAAGAATAAGAAAAAACAGCAAGTTCAGAAGGTAAGGAAAACACCCTAAAAAATAGTGTTTCAACAACATTTTCAAGTCAAAAGTGTCATCCCTGGGACCAGCTGAACATGTTAAAACAATGTTACTGTGAGATTTTGAATGGCATCAAATAAAATTAGTCTAACAGGAAGCATGTTCAGGGGTGGTACAGTATAGGCATTTGATACACAGGTGAAAATTCCAGTTCTTTTTAAAAGGATATGGTTTGGTATAAATAATTTACATCAAAATAAAACAGCATTTAAGCATATTGATACAAGTTAATTTTAATTAACAGGTGACAGGCAGGGTATTTATGGCTGAGCTTGTTTTCAGACAGGTTTTAATAGCAGGGAATTCACGATGAATGATGGGGGTCAATCAAGATTCTCATTAAGTTTTTAGCGTAGTTGGTTTTATCAACAGAGTTGACAAGGTAATTTGCCACTGTAAAGAGATTAAAGTGCTGATATTTTGAGTGTCAGCTCTTTGTCAGAGAACTTGAATACCTTCACGGTGGTCAAATTACCTTATCAGCTCTGCTGATTAAACCTAACATTCATTTCTACTCCCCAGCGACGCAGCACCACAGTTTCTTTAGAAACTAACCCCCTTATCTATAACTTTCAGAGTAGACTGCTAGGATATAGAAGTGGGTGGTCCAGCAAATAAGCGTTTATACAAGTTTGTTAAACATGCATGCTTTTGCACTGAAAGTTGGTGGATCAAAAATGGAGGAGAACTCTGGGCTGGGTCATTTGAAAGCCGATTAACACTAATCCACGATTAAAAGTTAACCAAGGTTTTCTACTCGCTCATAAAAATGATTTTAAAGGCTCATTTTAATCTAATGTTAAAAGAAAGATCTAAGGCAAAACTGAGGGACAAAAATCTTCTGATGAATCCTTATGGATTAGTAAATATAATTGACTGAAAGTTCATGTTAACCCAGGATTAGCTTCATTGGGCTTTGAACAACTTGGCCCTGGTCAATAGATGAGGATGATTTTCCAATGGCTGAGTGAAACGAAAAAAGACGAAAATGTTTTTCTCACACACTGCTGGGGGTCTGGGGATGGGTTTAGGTCATGTGACATGTAAGGCGGGCAGTTGTTTTTTGTTGATCGCCATTGCTTGACCTTCCCACCCACCCACCCTAGCGTTTTTCAGTTGTTCAATTCACTTCTGAACGAGTTAAGATTTTGTTTGATTTTTAGCGAGTTCATGCTTTGATCTCCATGTATACTTGTATATTTTGTGAAGCTGCTATTGTTATTGTGTGAATAAAGGTCAGGCTTGCAGTGGTCGGCTTGACATGGCTCCCAGCAGTGTGTGAGAAGGTTCCTTCTGTGATCCCTGTCTAGTGTGGAGCACTGCTAAGCCCACTCACCTCAAATCTAACATTATAAGTATAGACGATTTTCAGCTCATCAGAGCCTTTGAGTTCTGTTGGTACCCCCATGGCTGGCAGATCTCCAAAACATTCTCCTTTATCTTGTTTAATACTGCAAAACAAACCCAAAGCTAACGTGAACAAAATTAATCAACCCCTTCTAGGTAAATTGTTCAGAGAAAGTAGTCCAAAAATTAATGCTTATCCTCCGAACATACATTTCGTACCCTGACTCCTAACTTTTGAGTCTGTGGATTAAATCCTTAACAGTGACCATTCAAATGAAAGCTACTGTACTGAGCGTATGTATATTTTGCTAATTTTAGCAGTCTTGGGACAAAAGGGGTTGATCCTGTAATTAATCTAACTTTATCTCCAAGAAACACCTAGTTATTCTACAGACACCCAATTTTGGGAGATGTTCACTAAAAAATTAATGCTCATGACCATTAGATAAAATAAGTGAGGGACACATCTCATGGACAATCTCTGTTAAAAAAAGGGGGAGTTTAATGAATGTTTACCCTGTCTAGACCGGGCTCTTTTATTATTATTGTTTTTTTTTTTTTTCCGCTTCTGGGGCCGGGATGGGAGGGTGGATTCCACCCCCTCTATAGCTTCACAAGTATAAAAGCTATGACAATGCGGCTTGGAAGACAGATAGCACATCTAAAGATGTTTCCTTTGAGGTCCACAACAGGAAATGACGACATCATATGAAGTCAGAATTACGTCATGATTGGCAAATAGCGGCCATCTTGGATTTCTGGATTTCACCAAAACTTTAGAAATGCGCAAAAACTGAATGAAAATTAATCAAAACCAATAAAGTTACAGTAACCAAACTAATTTTCCTCATTTTGTTTAAAAAGGGATTTTCCATTGTCCAAAAAAACTGCCATGGTAACATCAAAGTCAATGAACACTAACTGACCACATCAAATTTTTCCCAGACAAAGTTCTTAAAAAGTCCTGTGGCTTCATGCCGTTTGCTCTAATGTTATTTCCTTCAGACAAAAAAAAAAATTCCTTCAGGTTCAAAGTTGCCGTGGGGAGAATCTGCACCCCCCCTCCCCACATGGTCTAGGTAAGGTTAATGTACATGTATGAAATACCCATGTTCTGTGTAATAATGACTGTAGATGAAAACCTTTATGAGTGAAATATTGTGAGTTAATTTATACCACACAATGGTGAAATACTGAACAGAATTATGACAAAATGAAATACAACTGACTGTCACATTAAAATTTATACATTTTCCACAGGTTAGGTACGTGCAAAGAACCTTTCCAGTGACGTTAGCTCCACACAAAAGAGATGTACATATAAGTCACCTTTTTGGGGTAACTCTTGCAGACATCAGGCGAGCTCCATCCCAATCTTCGTTCTTTCCTTCATGGTATTTGATTGTAATATCAACATGATTGAACACATAGTGCATACCACGTTCACTGAACTTGCTCTGAAAGCAAAATTACTAGTTAATAAAACAAACAAATCTATTATGAAAACCAAAAGCCCTGGATAAAAAATGACACATTTTTGTCCAACATCGTGGTAAAACTTATAATGGAAAAAGTACATGTAAGCCCAATGAACACTTTTTGCATATTTAGATTGGTGAAATGACAACACGAAAACTGGTACCTGTGACATCACACAAATTCTCTTTCTAATCGGGTGCTTTTCCTCATTAATTTTTTTGTGCAAGCCCTGCTGGCAGAGGTGTCTAAACAGTAATTTGTTTGCAACACAAAAGGTTGGATGCTTAAATGTGGGGATGCAAAGTTTCCTTAAATCCCTTGCAAACCTGGTGATATATGGCAACCCAAAGTTCCTGGAGGATTTACATTTTTTCACAAAATATCAGAATTGTCTGTCTGTCCTGTCTGATGTTTGGAAGCACCACAATTGGAACAATTCTGATTAAACTGGGACGGTTGGCTGGTATGTATTTCCAAAAGGTACAACATTAAAAAGCTTACACTTGTCACACAGGCATCGCGTGCCTGCCCATCTTCAGACACATGACACCCAATGGGAAATCCTGTTGAACAGAACTGGCTTGTTTCATCTGCGACCTCATAACACCATGTGACGGGCATGTTGTCAATAATCCTGAGTAACAACAACAACAACAACAATCTTTATTTGTCCTCTTGCCTTATGTGAAGCTGAGTAAGGTACAAAGACAATGGGGAATGAACATGATCAGTTCAGTAAGTGTCATGGGATAGGTAAATCTCAGTGAATAACTAATTAGAAACAATTTTTGACTGACTTCTCTCACCAGTGATTTTGATAATTGAGAGCAATTCCATTTCTTAAGAAGTCAAGTTTCTTCATTTTTTCAGCATCACCAGCTTTGTAAGTTTTCTCGCATAAAGTCTTGCACGAGATATCTTGCTTGAAGGTGATCTGTATGATGCAAAAAAAAAAAAAAAAATTTTAACAACCCTAATAATAGCTTACAACATCCCAATGAAGACAAGCTTTCGTAAAGCTTTCCTGTATGCAATTTCAAGAGATAGTACTTACAATGCGATATTTGGGAACTATTTAGGGCTGATTTGTCTAGGTCAATTTGAATGCTCAATTAACATACTGCGTGTACATGTATACTGGTTCACAAGGTTGGATTTCTTGGCAGTGGAACTCCCCGCGCAAGCTGGTGGGCAAATGGGACAAGGAGTAAGCTCCTCCCCTCACTCGTCATTTCCACTTGACAGTCTGTCACAATCACTCTGCCACCAGTGACTCATGAAAATCCAACCAGTTTGACTGCTTGCAAGGTACAGATTGTCAAAAGGCTGTAACGTTAGTTCAAGAACTTGGGATAGAATCACTTTGTGAGTAACACTTGTTAACAACCTCATCATATTTTTTTTCACAATAATTGTCTTTTTTGTTGAGATTCTGAGAGAACATACAAATTGTAGTACTTATAAGTTTTAGAGCAAACTGCCCAATGATTGTGGATATTCACATGAGTACTTGTATCAAGCAAACAAAACATTTAACCAAACTCTTACATTGTAGCTAGAAGGTCTTATTCTCTCTCCAAACACAACCTGAAAAAAATTATAAGAACTTTTATTATGTCAAATTACAGTGTACTTTAATTACATTAACATGCTTATTCATGAGATGTGATGGTGATGAAATTTTACAATCCAGTTTATTTTTTATAATGCTTTGTTCCAGAACATGACATTACAGTGTATGATTATGAATCTGAGACAATTGAAAACAAAATCAAACTGGTCAGAAAACTTCAAACCCAAAAACAAATTTAACCCACAAAATCACACTATTTGTGCTGAGTGTCTGGAAAACAAAATCCACCACAACTCTGAGGAAAATAATAGATTACTTTGAGGATTTATTTTCCTTCCTTTCTTGTTTCTAAAGAGTAAAAAAAGGTGAACATTCAAAACTTTCCAAATTCTCCCAAATGTCTCCTTGTATTACTACAACTCAGAGGAGCCAGTAGAAAATACATTTCAAAGGAATATAATTGAACATAACATCCATCCCAAAATCATTCAGAATTGGCACGTTTCATGCAACGTTGATTTCAATCAGTGGTTTAAAAAAAGTAATCACATTCATTGTCAAAAATCTGCTGGCCACAAGTAGTAGATAAATGAAAATACAAGAGCTATTTATTGTGTGCCGTGCACAAAGAACGCAAGTTCCTAATTGATTGGAGTCAAGTTTGTATGGGACATTTGATCGATAAACGAATGAATGAATGAATGAATGAATGAATGAATGAATGAATGAATGAATGAATGAATGAATGAATGAATGAATGAATGAATGGATGGATGGATGGATGGATGGATGGATGGATGGATGGATGGATGGATGGATCTTGGGACGCGTATCTAGCATCTTCCGCAGATTTTGCAGGGACGGATGACATCATCACCAACTTGACAAAGGAGAGAGAGACTGGGAATGAGACCATCAAATGCAATCCCTAATCTTTGATTATTACTAGTTTTACTGTGTTTATAAAGGGATTGGTTGATTGATTGATTGATTGATTGATTGATTGATTGATTGATTGATTGACTGATGGACTGACTGACTGACTGGTTGGTTGGTTGATTGATTGATTGATTGATTGATTGATTGATTGATTGATTGATTGATTGATTGATTGATTGATTGATTGATTGATTGGCTAATAACAACAAGGTAACTGAAACAGGAAAAACTTGTTTTTGCAGAAGAGAATCTCAACTGGGTATTGAAAATTAAATCTTGCTGATCCTTAGCCAGCAACACACCAGGTAACCTTACATTCTCCGCTTTCAACGTGTACCTGCAAAAATATTAATTTCATAAGAAACTTTGATCACTGCAACAAGTGATCAAACTTTCACACACTTGGCAAGCCAGACTTGCTGCTGATTCTACAAAAATCCCTTGTAGTCCCCTAGTGTGCCCACTCTAGCAAAAATCTCTAGTGATCACTGGCAAAACCTGTTGATTTCACTTTACCTGTCCAAGGTTTTCAGTGGGAGCACTCTCGTCTGTGGGAGGGGCACAGAAATCAAACCTGATAAGAAAATTTAACAGTTGTTGAATACAGACTTACAATGTATAATATACAGTTATGGCATTGGCAAAAATGTATTGGAATGTTACTTTCTCTCAAATACGTGAAAATCAGTCAAAGCTTACATGTACATAGCTTCCACGAGTCTCCTATAGCTCGGTGGTACAGCATACAAACTAGACTAGTAATAAATTATTTATTGGTAGGTCACAAGTTTGACTCCTGTTGGAAGGACTTGGATTTTCTTTTTCCAAGTATGCTTCTGTCACTGGCTGAAAAAATTCCTCTACAGTATAAGATAATAGGCATGCAAAAGATCAAAGAAAATTTCTTCTAGAGTTTAATTTCTGACAATACATGTACATTCACGCTTCATACTGTACATGACTGACAAATATTACAGTCAATGGGTTAAAACTAACCTGGAGTATTCATAGGGGATGACAGACTCCACAGAATCCAGTCGATTAACAAACAGCTCAACTTTTGTCTACAAAAGTAAAGAGGACAATGCTAATCATTAAAACTGGCTCATTGGATAATACAATTCCAGAGGTTTGATTGGTTTATCAGCCATGGTATATGAACCATTATACCGTGTCCAACAAATGTGTTACCGTAGGTGTAGAATCAGCTAGAAAAGACAATGTCATTAAATCTTATTTCATGATTGCTTTTAACAAAACAATTATTCCACTCCCACTTATTGGATACAAAATGATTAGACATGTACAGGTAACTGATTCAGTGCCATCATTCAGTGCCTTTATTGGCTATCTGTCATCTTGTATCCAATGCATTCTTGTGGAATAATATGGTAAATTGTACATGTATAGAGTGTTTTCACATGACGTCACGGCGGCCATGTTGGTGTCCCAAAACAAAGAAATGGCGGCCATGTTGGTGTCCTGAACTAAACCTCTGGGAATTGAACTCTATTTTTATGCAAATACTTTCTTTTGTTTCAGTAAACAAATATGGTCGGTAGTCACGTGAATGAAAACACTCTATATCCCAAGCCAGTTGATGCTTTCCTACACTCTGATTGGCTGTCTCAA
The DNA here is from genome assembly GCF_977016875.1 of Pavona decussata. Classification (NCBI taxonomy): domain Eukaryota; kingdom Metazoa; phylum Cnidaria; class Anthozoa; order Scleractinia; family Agariciidae; genus Pavona; species Pavona decussata. Next base: position 532,571 of record NW_028145755.1, read on the forward strand.
ACTCCAGATATTATTCACTATCCACCCCTTTGTATCTTCCTAGATTTTGCATGCAGGTTTTTTTTGTCAGTTTGTCTGAAACAAAAGGACCAATACTAATATACCTTAATATACAATGCACTTATTAAGGTTGGTTTGGCATATTCTAAAACATTCACTCTAGTGTAGGTAAAGTTTTACAACATAATACATTGTAAAACACCGGTAACTGTTTGTTACCGTGGCAATAAACTCGTATTATGTGCATGCAAACAGGGCATGAATATAGTTTTACTCTCTCCCGAGTACAGTAGCAATTCTCTTAGCATGTTACAAATATGATCTGCTGCATTTATATCCTTTGTTTTGTATAAACAAAGGTCATGTCTCATTGAGTGTTATGTACATGAATCTCTTGTGTACTTGCCATTAAAAATGCATTCTTTGTGGCTGCCAAAGTAAATGCCCAAAGGAATAAAGAGAGCCTTCTGGCAACAAAATCCAGCGGAGTTACCCATTTCTCAAAGACACACTTAAATTGGTGTGAAGTTGTAATGGGTAGTTAACATTTGAAATAACGCTTAAAAACGTCATGAAAATCACCCCCAAATAGAAGGTCCCCAAACTTACCACTAAATAAATGAGAGCTTAAACCGTCAATACCATATTGACACGACAGAATTCTTGCTGTGCCTTACTAGTTGTCAAGGTTATGGAAGTTCTGATACCATAATTTTAATTTAAAAATATTGTAATCAAACCAATTTGCATCTCTTGGATTTTTGCTACCAAAAACACAGCCAGGTGATATGCATAACCAGTGTGGATGACTTAAATATTAATAATTCCTATATATTAATTAAAAAGTATAATTTGTGCAAAGCGTTAACATCATACATGCCCATGTGACCAATAAATTAGCAGACCTAAAACTATAACGTTAAAATTCTCCACGTGTAAACCAGTGAAATAAATATTGAAATGGGACTTCACACTAAAGTCGTTTTTCAGTTTGTCTGAAACAAAAGGACCAATACTAATATACCTTAATATACAATGCACTTATTAAGGTTGGTTTGGCATATTCTAAAACATTCACTCTAGTGTAGGTAAAGTTTTACAACATAATACATTGTAAAACACCGGTAACTGTTTGTTACCGTGGCAATAAACTCGTATTATGTGCATGCAAACAGGGCATGAATATAGTTTTACTCTCTCCCGAGTACAGTAGCAATTCTCTTAGCATGTTACAAATATGATCTGCTGCATTTATATCCTTTGTTTTGTATAAACAAAGGTCATGTCTCATTGAGTGTTATGTACATGAATCTCTTGTATACTTGCCATTAAAAATGCATCCTTTGTGGCTGCCAAAGTAAATGCCCAAAGGAATAAAGAGAGCCTTCTGGCAACAAAATCCAGCGGAGTTACCCATTTCTCAAAGACACACTTAAATTGGTGTGAAGTTGTAATGGGTAGTTAACATTTGAAATAACGCTTAAAAACGTCATGAAAATCACCCCCAAATAGAAGGTCCCCAAACTTACCACTAAATAAATGAGAGCTTAAACCGTCAATACCATATTGACACGACAGAATTCTTGCTGTGCCTTACTAGTTGTCAAGGTTATGGAAGTTCTGATACCATAATTTTAATTTAAAAATATTGTAATCAAACCAATTTGCATCTCTTGGATTTTTGCTACCAAAAACACAGCCAGGTGATATGCATAACCAGTGTGGATGACTTAAATATTAATAATTCCTATATATTAATTAAAAAGTATAATTTGTGCAAAGCGTTAACATCATACATGCCCATGTGACCAATAAATTAGCAGACCTAAAACTATAACGTTAAAATTCTCCACGTGTAAACCAGTGAAATAAATATTGAAATGGGACTTCACACTAAAGTCGTTTTTCGCATTCACGAAATTCTGAATTCTTATAGTACTTTTATAAGCTTATGATTTCGAAATCGCTGTAGTAGATGCCTTATTGCTCGACAACGTGACGTAAAAGCCAAAAATACAACACTACACGTATGTGTGAGGAAAAAACTTGGACCTATAAAGCCATTAATTTAGAATAAACTAACTTGGAGGACTAGTGAAAATGTATTACGATAAACGTTTAAGCAAGACCTGGAAATAAAGAAAGATACATGTACGATGCGAGATTCTGAGTTAGTGAAGCGGCGGGAAGAAAATACAAGGAAGGCAAAATCGACGCCGAAGAACCATCTTCCTACATTTGTGGCGTTTATCGATTTGCCCGTTTGTTAAGCCATTAGGAGTCTTCTAAATATCATGTGAAACAGCAATGCAGCGAAAAAGATGACTAATCAATCGAAGAACAACACTCACCGAGCAAGCTGGGTTCGTCTGCTTTCCCGGTTGACAATACGAAACGGGTGCAAGTCCGGGTAAATAAAAAGCAGTGCAATAAGAAATACACAAACTGAAAACCAAGAATATGAGCCCCGGTGAACTGCAGCGATCCATATGCTTTGAAAAAGTGTTTTACCTACGTCGTTAGAGTTAAAAACCCGTATAAAAACCAGCAAAAACTTCGCCGTATATTTCAAACCGAGTTATAAGAAAGCGGCATCTATGCGCAGTAAGAAAAATCCGTGAGCTGCGCATGAGAGCAGCCACGTCATTAGATCCAAGATGGCGGCTTGAGAATATTGGAAGGGAGGGGAGGGGGAGGGCTTTCTTTCGAAAAAACGACAAACGTGGTGATTTTGTCATAAATGATAATTATTTCATCGACAATTCAGCAGTTTGAGGCTTCATGTTCCGTGACCGCATTCCAAGTCTAGGCGAGGTGTAAATAATTTTAAATTAGTTTCGGTTGCTATAGAATTACTAATATAAAATTTTAATATTTTAAAGCAAACAGCTGGTTGCAGGGTTGACAAGGCAAAGGGCTATTTCAACTAGTAGGCTAGTATCGCAGTGATGCCAACTCTCCCGCTTTTGGCGGGAGACTTACGGTTTTTTGCCTTATCTCCCGCTCTCCCGCTCTGGTACATAAATCTCCCGCTTTTTACGTCGACTATAAACACTGAATACTTAGTGAAAGATTGAACGCTGATTACGGCGTTTTTGTTATCGTTGAACCATAAAGAAATGTTGAAATTACGGTAGAACGGTGAAGTCCCCCCCCCCCCCCCCCCTCACTGAAGGCCTAAATATAGCCATAATTCCACAGCCCTCGGAGGCTCTTCGCTGTTGCTGACACGGTTCTGCTGGCTGCCCCTGAAGATTTCTGGACGTCTCCCGATTTTTGAACTCCGTGGGTTGGCATGTATGGAACTATCGCTAGCCTACTAGTTGAAATATCGACCCAAATTAAGTCGCCCCAGGCCCTTCCACCGTGGGTTATCCTCTTTCCCAAACGCTTTTCTCTTGCAAGTTACAAGGGAAAATCCTTAGGGCATAAGGTTGTAAAACAGGCTCAAATTGGTTCAATCTTACCAGAAACAAAAAAAAAAAAAGCAAAAGGCAATATGAACTGGTAGGGGTAGATTGCAAACAGGCGTCAACTTGTACGGAAGAGGAAAACCCGCAAGGGAAGATTAAAAGGAGTGCCGGATGCTTTCCCTTTCACCCCGGTCCCGTCCCCCTCCCCCCGCTTATCCATCCCGATGACGAGGTGGGGTAAGGTGGGGGGGGGGGGGAGGTGGACTTTTTTTAGTCTATTTTACTCCTCTATCGCGCAGGATTAAGTCAAAAACACACGGTGAGAAACTTTGTGTACAAATAGTAGTAGCATTTGTTCGTCCCGGCCATTTGTCCATTCATTCTGCTCGGGAAATGATTACGTCGAGGGTTTTAGGCATCGTTGCTCCTATTGGGGGAGGGGGGAGAGGGCGGAGCTAGAAGCAAGGCTACTCCAGACTCTCAAAGTCACCTTTTGCACTAGACAAATCTCAGGGTTTTTGGTAGGGCTTTCAGAAAAATAATGACGCTGTGGTCTGTAAAAAAACCCCGTATCTTTTGTAAACAATCAGTTACTGACATTGACACGGTTCGGCACGCTCGTGATTACACGTGTCCGTAAGGCCTATCCTTTATAATCAGATTTGTAGCTCTTCGCTGAACTCTTTCAATTGTGTCAATCAAAAACTGTTGATGTGGAGACCAGACCTGGCAGGCAAATTCAATATGTGGTCTGACTACATGAATGTATAATTTAAGTAGCACTTGGGGGTTGGGTATAAGTACCGCAAGCTCTCTTGATCAAACGTAAGACTTTATTTTCCGTGTTCACTTCCCGGAGTATCCAATCGATGGAATCGATAATCGATGACAATCGATATCAATCGATACCAATCGATATCAATAAATGGATTGATATTAATAATCGATGACCAATCGATGGCGAAGATTCTTGTGGTTATCGATTGGTATCGATTATCAATACCAATCGATAGATAAATTGGTATCGATTGGTTGCAGATTGACGGAACCGGAATCGTCGCATAAAAAACACAACTTTGTACGCAGTGATTGTAAACACATTTCAATACTCAATACTCAATACTCTCCTCTTTCTCTTTTTAAAACGTGATGACAATGACGCACCATCCACACGAATGCCTGGGTTTTTTTTTTTGACAAATTAAAAGTTTGTTCCATGGGCCAATCTAATAGACTTGCCTCTTTTACTTTGCACACCAAATCTGCCTTTTTCCCGTTTTTGCGATACGTCACGTTCATTTCGTCGAGTACCTCGCGCAGTAGTGCCACTGTCATGTCATCGGCGCTGCCTTCCTTTCGTAGCTCTCGTTCTTTCTTTTTGAGTGTTTCTTCTCTCGCCTCCCTCTCTTTGTCCATTTCTTTTAGTGCCGGCACCTGCTTGACAATCTGAGACAAATCAACATGTATTGGCCATTTTCCGTCGTCAACTGCTCCCACTACTTTCAATATCGACCTGACACTGCACCATTTGAAATTGTCAGTAGTTGACAACTCCCATTCGTCTTCCTTTTTTTTCTGGAAATCTAATACTCTCACACACATAGTGATTTTCTCATTGGCTTTTGCATCTGTTCGCCACTCGAACACAGGATAATGTGACTGAAGAGACGGAGAGCGGATGATTCTTATAATGTGACCCACATGCAAACCTTCTGATAATAACCACATGGCTACTATATCATACAAACACGTTCACCTCAAAACGGCAAAGATGATAGCCTTTGACGATGCACCTTATATTCAGTAAAGCCTCTACCCGGACGTCTTGCGTAGACATTATGACACGGAAAGGCAATGACGGGCAAGTGCGTAATTCGAGTACACGTGCAACGGGGTATATTCTTTGCGTTGAAAAGACTGGGTCGGAATTTGTTTTCCAAATTTTGTCCCCAGGGCTTCCTAAAAATGGCAGATGATCGGACAGGTAGCGTGCGTGACGTCTGTTCGAGGTTGCTGAGCCAATCGATAGCAATCGATGAACGGTTTTTGTGTGGTTATCGATTGGTCATCGATTGGCCGATACCAATCGATACCAATTAACTAATTTTATCGATTGATATCGATTGATCGATTGAATTTCCGATCATCGGTTTCCATCGATTGGATACGCCGGGTTACTTTGGCCATGATATTTTTATGCCGGGACAAGTTGTGACTTATCAACACTTCTAAATCTTTTTCTTCTGTTGACGATAAAATACGCTCGGTTCCAAGGCTGTAAGAGGTTAGTAATCTGTTTCTTTTATTCGTGATACAGAGATGTTTACATTTCTTGGTGTTAAACTTCATACCCTAGGTCTCACTCCATTCATGTAAGGTAAATAGGTCTTGTTGAGTATATCTCGGTCCATTTGACCTCGTATAACTCTACTGCATTTCGCGTCATCAGCTGGTAGAGGGGTAATGAAGTATCGTGAGATAGCTCAGATCCGATGTGATTAATATGGATATGAAACAAAATAGGACTAATTATTGAGCCTTGTGGGACACCGGAAAATACATATTTCCAATCTGAGGAAACGCCACAAGTTCGTTTCTTATTGAGTGGTGTCAAGAGGTGTCCGTGAAGGGTTTCAATAAAGGCTAGTTCGTTAACACCCGATGCGCTGTCAATGGAGTCCCAGAGGATGTCTGGCAAATTAAAATCAGCCGAAATTACCATATTGTCGAACTGGTCACAAACTTCGTGCCAAAAATTATCAAATACATCCCAGGCCCGTAGGCTGGGGTGGTTCGGGGGGGTCGGACGAACCCCCCCACTGCCAGAAAAGGTCCGCTAAAATAAGCCAGCTTATACAGATTTCAAGGTTTACTTATCTCATCTGTAACTAACTCAAAGAACGTATATTTTCCAACACTTTTTATTTTTTTTATCTACCTTTTGATTAACCTATTTTAATGGCATTGCCTTACATACATTATACATATTCGTTATTTAAATGCAATGATCTTCTCGACGGTCATGCCCGGCCCTGCCTGGATCCGACCAGGATGTGGGGGCCTGTGTTCTCTGCGAGAGAGATGTTGACCTCAAAGCAGCTATTACTAAATACAGTGACGATCTTCCATCACCAGAGTTATTCCAAATGGAGCTTGCGCGGTGCAAAGGCCGATACCTATCAATGGGAGCGGAGCTGAGGCCAGCTTCCCCCGCTTCGGCAATTAAGGAATGTGATACATCCTTATATCCGAACATAAGCGTTCTGCTCAAAATTGCATGTGCTATTCCAGTAACATCATGTGAATGCGAACGAAGTGCAAGTACATTGCGCCGCCTTAACAACTACATGAGAGCATCGATGGGGAAAAGCCGCTTATCAAGGCTCGCGCTTCTCCACATCCATTACGATACCACTGTGGACCTTGATGTGGTAGTAGATACCTATGCGCGGCTACATCTGGAAAACCTTCTATAACCGTTCCAGTTCAGTACTGTTATCATTGACAAAAAGAATAAGGAAACGTCGTAATTATTGCTTTTTCAAACACCAGTGAGAAGAGAGTTTGGGAACAAAAAAAGGGCTTTATTGCTTGCTTAGACAAACACAAGCTTTGTAAGCCGATGGGAGCCGAGGTGAAGTGATAAAACTACTGCGCCTTACTAGAGGGAGGGTAATAGGAAAAAGTTCCTAGTCGACTTGAGGTCACTAAAGCTCTTGCTAGTTGTATTAAGGAGGCTCGCGGCAATTTTTTTGGACGTGGGGTGGAAGTTTTGAAATTAAATCTCGCATAGAAGAGAAACTTCGATCTCCTTCACACTACATCATCATTTCAACATATGATCAAAGTTAATTTTCTCATCCGGTGGAAATGAAAAGACAAAGTTCCAAAGTTTTATTTTGCCAGAGATATTGGTGAAGGATGCGGGAATAAACAAAATCACCCCGTAAAAATTGATTTATTATTTACTTGAAAACGCTCTTACAGATTTTTTTCTAATTTCGCCTACAAGTTGTCTACATTGAGGAGTTTAAATCCCTAAAGTTTCGTCATAAAGTGTCTGCCTAGATTTCGAGATAATCGACAATGTTTAAAATGAGAGGCTATGCGCTACCGTTGCTATGGTAATAGTTGTTGCTTAGAAACCGATGGGAAAATTAACTTTGGTTATATGTTAAAATGGTGATGTAGTATGAGGGAGATCGAAGTTTATCTTGTATGCGAGATTGCAATTTCAAAACTTTCACCCCCCATCCAAAAAAACTGCCGCGAACCTCATTAATACAACTAGCAAGAGCTATTTGGTCCGTTTAAAGATAAAAAGAACCTACCCGCATCAGAACCAGCCTACGGGCCTGCATCCAAGCTGTTGCAGCTCGACTTCCGATTCAGGTTTAAATTCTTTGCAAGCTTTTGAAGGAGGCTGTCATAGTTTGATCGTCAAATTGTCGACGGGTATTGTGTACTATTAATAGCCTTTAAATTCTGCACCTTAAACACGTTCCCTTGAAAAAATAACATCGATAAATACATTCACGCACAGGTAGGATTGCAACCCTTAGGTGTTCAAGATCAAGAGCCTTTTTAACAGGAAATTCCTCCACGAATCTAGAAAGATTTTCGGAAAATGTCAGGGAAACATGAAATAATTACGGCACACCAGGATAATACTGAAAACTCGGGAAATTCGAAATCTTTTCCGTGAATGTCACCGAAAAATTGAGAAGAGGGTAATTTTATTGGACAAAAATGCCTGGAGAGGTCCATGTGTATTTTACGGCCTTTTCGAGTGGAAGAAAAGCGCTGGTCATGTTTTGTGTAAAATAGTTTCACATACAACAGTGGAGCCTGTGTACAAGGAGAACGTCAAATTAATGTATTTGACCTGTTGATTCAGGTTGGGCTTTTCTCATTTTATGTACATAGATTCCTTAAGCTTTACTTGAAACTTAGTAGTCGCAGAGTCTTAACCTGTGAAACAGTCTTCTGAACAAGAGATTTGACAAGACTCTGAACTGTGTAAATGTTTAAAGACGTGTAAAGATCTATCTGACCATAACGGGTAATGGATTTAACCTCTACGGGAACGTTGCGCTCAACAATTTGGAATTGTTACCATTATTAGTAACTGGCCAGTCGGTGTTAAAAAACGTCTTCGGACAAAAGCTAAAATTTAAACTGAACATTTGGGTAATGTAATTTTCCTAAAAGTAATAATAAATTGAGTTATATACTATACCTCTAACTCTATTCATAATATAAATAATACATTAAGTTGTTAGTATTGCACTTTCTTGTTCATTTTCTTTCGTCCTCGCGTTCCTTGTGAAATGACTGCTCTCTCATTTTCATTTCGGCAAATTTCAAGGAAAAGTTATGTCTAAATCGAGCCCATACAATGCCGCTGTACCCCTTCGTGTTTCCCAGAAACTGTCCATTTAAATTCGAGTTGTGACAATCATTAAACCACCATCCCCCGGTCAGGTCATTTGAACAACTACCAGTTTTCCATTTGTCATTATCAATATCTCTCGTACTGAACATCATGTTGTTATGGTAACTCAAAGAATCCCCGGATGTTCCGTTATAACCGCTGACCGAAATCTCGTACCTCGACTTTTCGTTGCCAATCTTGAAATTTTCATATCGGGCAAAAACTTTACGCCCGTTCCAATCTTCGAGCTCAACTCTCAGGGTCATTTTGTTGGCTGAAGTGATGCGATGAATGTTTTCATTTCCAAGCCAAAAATTCCCTTTCAGATTTCCAAAACCGTGTTTGTAATCTTCCCAGGTGCGGTGAAAACCAACAGATGCGTCGATACGTCTCTGAAACACAATCCATCCGCCCTTTTCTGTCTCCAGATCACAGTAAACTTCGATTTCTGTTCTGCGGTCAGGGTTTACTTTGTACACACCACTGCTGTTGAAGCCAGCGTAGATGATATCAGCACATCCCCTGGCTTTGAAAATAAAAAGTCAAAAGTCAAAAATCAAAAATCAAATGGTATACTTTACTTACTAATGGAAATAATGTTCACTAGAGCTGCCCCCGGTTTTGAATAGTTGTTTTTGACGATTTGTATTGAATATAAATATTGTGTGTACGACTGTTGTAAATTTGACGTTTCAATTATTTTATTGAAGTTAATATTCATAGAAATAATCAACATATTGCTTTGTAAATCTGACAATGAAATCTATGACAATCATATATGTACAATATTGTATTTCAACATTGCTTGTGTAATATTTGGGCAAAACATGAAAAAAAAAAAAAACTTGCAACAATGTATCGCTAGAAAATATCATGAATTACAATCTATTTATATACATGTAAACCAGATACTGTAAACCTATTTCAATCATGTAATATTGTATTTCAACTTTCCAACACCACCTTGCGCGCTTGATGAAACAATTACCCGAGACCACCGTGCGTGCCTAGTTTCATCAAATCGGGAAACCTTCCAATACAACAAACACATTTCTTACTTTTATTTTTATTAAAACATTCCTTGTATATATTATACACACGGGGAATTCTAGAGTGCCTCCTCGGGTTTTGGCCTCTGAGCCAAAACCCTGTGGGGGCAATTAATACCAGCAAAATGGGCTGAAAAAGCGACACATCTCAAAGGCAAGTGATGAATTTCCCAGGAGAATGAACAAAGCAACGAAAACTCACAATTCACAATTACTAAGAACGCCTTGTGTATACAAGTAAAAATATAAGCTATTGTGATATTGATTTGATTAAATGTAAGTCATTGAGTGTGAATCAACTTAAGGTCAACAAGAGTCTTTGAAAGTCAGTTCAATTTATAGCAAGTCAGTGCAAGACGCATACCCAGCCCAAGGGGGAACAGGGATAGTGCAGTGGAAAGAACACTCGCCTTCCACCAATGTGGCCCGGATTCAATTCCAGGAGTTGACGACATATGTTGGCTGAATAGCCACTCTGGAGGTGTGCGACTGAAAAATTCCCATTTATTTATTTATTCTTATTTATTTAAGTTCATAGCAATTGATGCATAATTTTTATTATATTTTCGGCGTGAAGGCAATAGTAGACATTGCAAGTTGTCGCTACTCAATGCATGTTTAACATGCAATGTGCGTTAACGTTCTCCAGTGAAAAAATATCGCAGCTTACTTTGTGGTGGTTGTACGCAAAGCTTCTGACAAGAATCAGAACAACACTTCATGTCACCAAAACAATCAGAATCCAGCGTGCATTCGTCATCAGTCTCCTCTTCACAGACGTCTACCGGGAGAGGAATGGGGCAAATACCTCTTTTCATACCCTCTAAGAAACAAGCAAGCAAAACAAAGAGAGTTTGGGTCAGTTATTAAGAGCTAGTTTAGACGGTGTTTAACAAAACCACGTTCTAAGTCATTTTCAATTTTGACAACAATCATATCTAAACATTGTCTGCTGCTGACAGTAACAAGAAGGCTTGCATCCAAGACTAGAAAACTTTTTATCTACTTAAAATAAACCACTTATAAACAGACTTGGAGGCCCACTGATTGTCTTAAGCCGCGGCTTAGGTTAGACTCTGTTTAAATAACTAGCCCTTTAAGTCTTGTTGGCTGACTTAATAAGTGCTCGTACAAGAAAAGAATCGTTCATTTTTGTGATTCCCAGACAGTACTGCACTCCATACATACTGGTCTATAACTGTCAATCATTTCAAAAGAAAGGGTTAAAACCCACTGTATCGCCGGAAAAAGATGGCGACTTGTACATTGAACAATGATTCTCAGCGTACAAAAACCCTTAAAATCGCTCATAAAAATGCACAGAAAAGTTCTAAAACCTTCAAACCTAAAATGGCGCTCCCTGTGGAGTGCTACCTTATATCCCACTATATTGAGAAACCCCTTTACTTCCGCTTGTTTTTATGTGGATAGTAAAAATCCAGCCTTACTGTTCACGACAATGAGGTTCATGTCAGCGGCATCCTTGATAGCGCCACCTACGCTGCTGGCAGTACAGAAATATTTCCCAGCATCCTCTGGCACCAGCTGAGTGATGATCAGAGTTCCATCTGCGCGCACAGTCGCTCTTCGATCGGGAAGCTCTGCATACTCACGACTCCACGTGACGCGTAAAGTCTGGTCACCCTTTGCGCTGCAATTAACCGTCAGTATGTCACCTATTGGAGATAATAAATGGATCATTTGGAGTGATAAGAACCCTTAACTTGGTCAAGTGTTTCCTAACACTCATATTTTGCGCTTATCAAAAGAAAAAGACGCTCAAAAACTCTTTATCCATGCCTAAATCTCGTCAACAATAACCAAATTTTACGCACGTGACTGAAACTCACGGCTGATTTTTTTTAAGCTACCGTTCTTGTCTTAAAGGAATTTTCAATTTCCTTTAGTTTACTACAGATCAAAACTTCTTGAGTTGAATGGATTTACTGGTTAAGAAATGGCTGTTTGGCAAACTTCATGAAAATCAAACCTAAAGCCAGAAAGTAAGCATATCGTTCTGAATCTAACAGAAGGCAAAAGGCAAATGCACCATCGTTTCTTTTGGATCTCAGCTTTCTCCCAGTCCCTCACGGTCAATTTAATCCGGTGGCCTACGAACTATGCAAGTGTTAAGCAAAAACTCACCAGTGTTAACGATGAGTTCCTCTGGTGGTCTCACGATAAATCTCGGTATTACTAAAACAACGAATTGAGTCATGACTCGTGCCTTGCCAATAGAATTAGCAGCCTCGCATACGTATACCCCAGAATCCCCCGCGGTAGTATTAACAATGGAGAGAGTTCCTTCCTTGGAAAAGCTGCGTCTTTGCGGGAGACTGGAGAACATTCGAGACCACGTGACAGTTGGCGACGGAAACCCTGTCGCGATGCATCTTGGAAAAGTTACATTAGTTCCTTCGGTGACGTATATAGCGCGTTGAGTAAGCGGTTTGATTCGCGGCGTCCCTATAAACATGAATCAGTTGAAAATCGGTAACAATAACAATACATAACAACATCAACATTAAGTTTATTCATCAGACAGCGAAGATCGCTAGTTTTGTTTTCGTAGCACTGAAACGTTCTCAGTCTTTAGATAGTTTAGTTCATTGTTTTCTTCCGTCCTCTCTCAATTGTGCCATGACAATAACAATAACAATACATAAGCTGTGTATAACCAGGAAAAAACTTTCATCACACAATGTAATAAAAAACCGCCCTGAATACAAAGAGAGTGTCTCTAGAAACTTTCTACTGTCTTAGAAGAAAAGAAGAACGCACAAGTTGAGGAAATAAATTGTTTCCTGATCCTGTCAAATTATAAAATTAGCTTTTAGGATCTAAAAAAACAAACAAACAATTTTCCAAGCGTTACAAGCTTTCGATTCCATCGCGGAATCTTTTTCAAGTAAGTGAGAGATCTATGCCACGTGACTTGAGGTGGTGAAAACTTTTTTCTAGTAAGTGAGCCGTTAGTTAATCTGTCACGTGACTTGGGGTGGTTGTGAGTCACGTGAAAAAATGTCCAAAGAGACCGCTGGCAGAGAACGCACAAGTTTATTGATGATAACATTTTCCAGTCAATTACAAAGAATACTTATTCTTCTTACCTCTTACAACAAGGTCCGTGAAGGCTTCTACTCGTTCACGGTTCGTTCGCGCCACACATTCATAAGCTCCGCTATCAGTGTATTGCGCATGCCTGATAGTCAGCTCACCATCGCGAAGCACGCTGTACTTGTGCCCATTTCGTAGTACCGTACCATGTTTACGCCACGCTATGACAGGTTTGGGGTCACCTGTGGTGGAAATGAACGGTGGTGATTCCATTAAACGCCCCTCTCTGAGTTGTTGGGGCCGGCAAAGGATAAAACATCGCCGTAGAAACATTATTGATACATAAAGTTTCTGGCGGATATTCAGTAGGGGAAACATCAGTGACAGAAATAAAATGTTGCTCTCAAGCAAAAAAAATTTCTGGTGCAAATGTTTCGGTTTTGCAAAAATTAAACATTGAAATATTCAGGAAACAAAAGTCTCCCCAATTAGTAGGGCACTTGTGCTCCGCTATTAACATTTGTGACTTAAATAAAGTTGTTATTAGCCTCGTCTTAGCTAAGTCGCGGACTTACCGTATGAGTGTGTTGAAAACTGGCATTAGGTTGCGACTTCGCTAAGCCTAGCCTTCGTATAAACAGCGCACTTTGTATACTTCGCAGTTTTGCTAAGCCACGCTTCCAGTAAGCCGTGATACCGGCGGCCTCATTCCTCTCATAAAAAGGGCCCATGATGTTTTGTTGTTTCCGGGGACTTTTATTGTTAATAAGAAGCCCTGATTCCTATAAGTGTATCTATAATCAGGAGATTTCAATGGCATTGTTGTCTTTGTTCTCTAGAATTTTGTGAAGGGCGAGAGTGAAAGCTCATAATAACGTAGAATAGGCGTGTATCTCGAGATTCGCTTTATTGTGTTAGAACAAACCCTTTTCGATATGAAATAAACTATAATATTACAGTAGAAAGCAGCTCCTCCTACACGCACTTACCCGTAGCAGCGCAGTGAAACCTTGCCGTCTGATTTTCATTCACAGTCAAGATTGACGGGAAAACCAAAACCTGCGGGGACCTCCCTTGTTGGTCATCAGGGCTCTGCGACTGACCGGGTATTCCTTGAATTCCCTTTTCCCCTTTTTGCCCCTTAACACCCGGCACTCCTGAAACTCCGGTGACTCCCTGGTCTCCTTTGTCCCCCTTAGTGCCGGGTTCTCCGGGGGGTCCTTGAAGACACCGCTGTAACGCCAGGGCAAAAAAGGTGTCAGTGAAAAATCCTAATCGTGACTCTCGATCTTGCATTGTTCGAAAACTTTTGATAAAATTTTAAAGTGTGACCACTCAGACGAATGTTAATAAGCAGTGCAAGTAAGTTCTTTTCGGTATTAGTGGCCATAGGTATCGAGTGTTTCCAAAACACCCGTGGATGAGACCCTACAGTATCAGATTACTGAGACGTTCTTTCGTGGAGTCGTCTTTAGTTGTTATTCGATATGGTTCAAACTTTTAAGTCTGTGGATGAAATCTTAAAACGTGACTATGCCGCAACGAAGGCTACTAAGCACTAGACTACTAGTAGCCCCTTCCTTATTTTTCTCAGGATAATGGGGGAGAAAACTACGCAAACGTGCGCGAAAATTGTCTCGCGCGAGGAGACACTATCCTCCGCGCGTCATGTCTCTTAGCGGGAGGTATTTTTCTCGCGCGCTCGCAAGGTTCGCTTGCTTTACTATCCATAAGAAAATTAAGGGAATGCTCGTAGTGTAGCTGAGCAGTACTTTCTTGTGGTGCTGTTTATTATGCTGCACAAGGTGGTTCTAACTTTTGAGTCTGTGGATGAAATCCTAAAGTGTGACCATTCAAATGAAAGCTACTGAGCAGTACTTTCCTGTGGTGCTGTTTATTGTGCTGTACAAGGTGGTTCTAACCTTTGAGTCTGTGGATGAAATCCTTACGTGTGACCATTCAAATGAAAGCTACTGAGTAGTACTTTCCTGTGGTGCTGTTTATTGTGCTGCACAAGGTGATTCTAACTTTTGAGTCTGTGGATGAAATCCTAAAATGTGACCATCCAAATGAAAGCTACTGAGCAGTAGTTTCCTGTGGTGCTGTTTACTGTGCTGTACAACGTGATTCTAACTTCTGAGTCTGTAGATGAAATCCTAAAATGTGACCATCCAAATGAAAGCTACTGAGCATTACTTTCCTGTGGTGCTGTTTATTATGCTTTAAAGAATGGTTTTAACTTTTGAGTCTGGATGAAATCCTAAAGTGTGATCATTCAAATGAAAGCTACTGAGCACTACTTTCCTGTGGTGCTGTTTATTATGCTGTACAAGGTGGTGTAAAAGATGGCTCAAATATTTACTTTGAAACGATGATGTAATCGGTTATTGCATTGTCAAGGCGTGGCTCATTTGCACCAAAAAGCCCGGATGAAATCCGGAAAAAAACTGGGAACGAGCTCTGCATCCTCTGGGCGTGTTAAGAGCTTATATCTTCATTTATAATGCGAATATAATAAAATTTCAACGAAAGTAACAATGTTGAAACTGTTTTTCTTACCGAGCCAAGAGGTGTCCTGCAGACGCGCGTATTCTCTTGCTGCATTTTCTGTAGATTATCCTTGATTTCTTTTCTAATTTCCATCAATTTGCTGGTGGTTACAAAGTTCTGGTTGGCTGCGAGCCCAGGACTAGTGCGACGATTTCTACCAATGCTTTCTTTGGAGTAGAAGCCGGACTTTCCTTAACAAAAAGAAAAAAAAGAAAGACCCTGCTTGAGAAAAACGATATTTTGACCTGAACTAGCGTGTAAGATAAAACTGTGACTTTACCCGTTTTATTGATTTATTGCTTCATGTTCTAAAGTTTGGACCTATTAATCGTCCGATGGTTCACTGTTCATCTCATGCATTCAAGTGAGCGGTCACGTGAGCAGTATCGAAAAAGATCGAAATAGTCGATATGTCTCCCAAGTATCGATATCGGACCACCCTTAACTTTTACCGAAATGATATTCCCTTCACAAAAACAAAACCCTCAAAGATACGTAAAATACAAAATTAGCAACATCTTCCCTACGAGCAAGTAATTCGGAGAAACCGGTTTTCTTACCTTTTAAATCCGCAGGCAAGTTTCGAGTCCGCTCAGCGCATAGTCGCTCAACAGCAGCCATTTTGTCCTCTTGATCGTTCAGTTTGATTTCAATGCGCAAGAATCCAGCAAAAACAAGAATCAGAGTTACGGTGGAAACGATCAAGCTAATGACATTTATGGAATTGCTAAGCCCGAGTTTCAGTTTGGAAAACATGGCTTAAACGAAGAGGACAACAATTAACAAACACACTTGTAAAATACAATGAGTCCGTTGTCGTAAAAAAATTCCCAGCAGCAGAGATAAGACGATGATTGATGTAAGGTTTTGCACACGAAATCTGAAGCATCACGCAATGTGTCACGCAACTTCTAGTAGTGTTTTTTTCCACGGCACTAGTCGCTGTTTTTCTTAATTGGGAAACATTTTAAATTACCCTGAACATTCATACAGACATACATTGTTACTTTCAAATAAATTATACTCCCAAACTAGCACATGGTAATTAAGACTAGCCCAAAGAAGGGGAATAACAAACCAGTGAAAGAGAAAATCAACAAAAAAGTGAACAAAATACAATGTTTTCACTAATTTCACTGGTGTTAACGCGCGCGCTTTTACGGAAAACCAGAAGCTGTTTTCAGCTTATACTCGGGTCATATTTGACTGCGTGCATGGTGCGTAAGCCTACGATCTTTTAGCAGTGATAACTGCCAGCATCACTGACCCCCCAAAATCGATAGAAATAGACGGAGATATACACCCAGGAAAAAAATAGTTCAGGCTCCAGAAGTGATTCATCGTTTTATTGCTACAGCTCTGTTTCGTATGATCAGGAGCTGACCACACTCATCACGCAACTTCGACGAATGACCGTAAAGTATATAAAGTAATCAAAAACTGGTGATTTAAAGCAAGCAGCTGCTAGGCGATAAAATACAATACCACGTGCCGTGAGAGAGTTCACGTGCCATGATACAAACGGTTACGTTACGTTATACAAGAGGTTTTGGGTACGTATCTGCTTATATGAGGGCATGGATTTATGAAATCATTCGAACTGGTGATTTAAAACAAGCGTTTGCTGGGCGATAAATTAGTAATGCTCGTGGCGTGAAGCAATTCACGTGCCATGATACAAACGGTTACTTTACGTTTTTCGAGAGGTTTTGAGTACATATCTATTTCTGTGGGGGGTTTGGACTTAGTAAATCATTGCGTTTGTTCAGGCTACTAAGATCTTTTCTACGGAAATAAACTTTTCGTGAAGAGACTGAAGACATAGGTTACATTTCTTGTTAATGTTATTATCGGGTTTGAACTTTTTGAGTACTTTCCATTTAATTTGATATGTTTTGTTTGCGTCCGTCAGGGTCCATATATTGTTCAGATAGTTCCGTTGCATTGCGTCTGTTGGCGTTTCGGAAGAATGTGTTGTGCTAGTCCCACGTACGATTCAGTTGTTGTTACCGTCGTTCGCTTGGAGGCATTTACCGTCAAGTGGGCGTTCTGCTTTCTTCCTGCAGTTGCAGCTCGGGTCATGATTTTGGTTTAGGGTTGTTGCTACATTTGGGAGTATCTGTTTTTTATGTGATGTGATGATGGTTTTCATGTTTGGCATGCACGAGTAGCTGAGTTTTAGTGTCTGTCTGTTGAAGATCTTTTTTATTGGGTGGTTCTTAGGGAAGCATTTGTCGACAATGGATAAAAATTTCTGTACAATTGACAATTTCTAATTCTCCTATTTAGTATACACTGACATAAACACTCTAATATCAACTTATCCATGTAAGCTCAAATTCTTTTACTCAGGGTATCAACGATATGAAACATGATTTAGCCAAACAAAGCTCTATGAGCAGGCTAGGGCACAAATTAAAGAAGTCTGTTGACAAAACGGTTTCCTTCTTGAACAAATTCAAAAACTGATGACAAAATTGCAAGTACGTTCGAATGATTTTGTCGTGCGTGATGTATTCCTTGGCCCGCTAATTTTTCTGTACGTGCCTTGTTTCGCGTTTCGTAATAAAAATGCCCCGCGCGATAACCCATGAAGGGTCAGGATTTTTCCGGCGGAGGAATCAAACACGAGAATTGTCATCGCAGGACTGAGTGTGACACGATAGCGATCGCGTCACCGATTACATCTCTATAAAGTCAAGTTGGAAAATTAAGTCTTATTGTGGTCACCTAAATCAAAGCTAGTCAAAAACTGTCTCTTTTCCCCTCTTCCTCAGCGTGCACTTGCGATCGATCGTTCGATTCGACATGACCATTCTTCTTCTGTAAAACATTCGCGTTGCTTGCGGTGAGGTCTGCATTCGAATCTTTGGAATTCTTTGAATTTCCTGAGCATTCTGCAGCGTCTTGCGAGGGCCCCGAAGTAAGCTGAAAAACGTCACTACACTTTTCTGTTTTGATTTCGCATTCGCGTTTTCGATACCCACCATCTAGTACATCATGCAGAGTTAAATTCATGCGCGTGCTGCTCGTGCGACAAACCTTCCAAAGGTTCATGATTTCTTGCACAGGCAGCTGTCACTCTCGCTAATCAGACAAAACGGAATGCACCATGTTCAAGCTACCTCCTCCTCTCTTATGCTATATCCATGGGCTTTAATCCTTACGTTTTAGCTTTCTTCGCCACTCGACATGCTATCATTACCTTCACCTTTTTGTTCTAACGACTCCAGAACCCTCTCTGCGCTAAGGGAAACGTTCACGAACGCATCACAACCGACGCCAAATGTTTTGATTCGAAAAAATAGTGACTCGCAGAATACATCGGGGAAAGGGAGGGGGAGCTTAAGAAGCGAAAAAAATGAGGGAGTTCGGGACCCTCCCCTCCCCTTCCCTGATAACTTAACTCGGCGCCTCACGGCCCGAGTACAAAGAACGCGAAGAATTTGATAACGCCACCGAAAACTTTACTCGTGCCACTCGAGTACAAAAAACGACACCGAGAACAATAACTTGTGGCCCGAAGTCTTATCTCTCGGCTCATGGCGACCCCAAAGAGAAAAAAGAATTTGATAATGCTACCGAAACCTTAACTCGGTCCGCCTTACGGCCCGAGTGATAAATCCAATTCCTCTCGTACTTCTTCCATGTTATTGTAAACACAAATTGGCAGCAGTTTTCTATGATGTGTACTGCGGTTGAGCTTTGAACGTTTTATGACGTCATTTTTTATGATCTTTTAGAGCTTATTAAAAACTGGATCACTGTATAATACAATTCCAGCGATTTGATTGGCTCAGCGGCCATGGTCCACCATTACATTGCCTTCTTCTGAAATCGCCAAGATCTACCAAAATTTCTTGATCGTTTTTTTAATAAAACAATTATTCCAGCCATGCTTGTTGGATATGAGATGATTATAGCCAACTCCTTGTTTGCGTACTTGTGGAATAGTTGTTAAACAGACCATACAAAACTACATGAACAACAAACGCGAAGTGACTTGACAAGCAAAGACGATTTAGTGCTGGGCAGATAAAATCACGCTTAGTAGGGATCAGCAGGGATGCAGGGATGCAGTTCAACCAATCACAACAGACACAAAAAAGTGAGTGGGCCAATCAGTGATTTGAAGCAAATACATCTAACCGGTGTCAATCGCGGGAAAACATGTGCAGTCAATGCACAATGGTCAGTGCAGTTAGCTTCTCATTGGTCAAGAAAATGGCGCGAGTTTTCTTCACCAATCGGAACGAAGCAAAGCAAACCAAAGCAAACGGAATTTAGTCTTCAATTGAAAACATTTCAAATAGCCAGTAGTCCACTGTCCATAGACCTGCTATTTTATGCCTGATTCTGAACAAGAGACCTCATAGTCTCTTGTCCTGAAACAGTTTCTAACTGCTGATAGCTGGCTATTGGCAGCCAATGAAGAAGTGAATGGGTTTTTTTTAGTAATTTTCTTTTAAAAGTACAAGTGTGTGTGTGCGTTTTTTTTTTTTTTTTTTTGCGTTTTGATGATCTTCAGCTATCTTGAACTAGATTAGTTAGAACCTGCCCCCTTTTCCCAACTCCCCGAAGATTTTTAAAATCCAACATGGTGGCTACTAACCAAGATTCTGGCTTTCGCGCGCCGCCCGAAAACGCCTGCATTGTTGGCTATTAGAGCCTTGGACAAGAAAACTTAACTTCACACTTTCTCCCTGCACCACGCAGCCAGGGATCGAATTACTGTCGAACTGTCTGCAGGAAAATCTAACAAAATTCTCTCAATAGGTCCGAATTTGGATATATTTGGCTCCGAGACTTGAGGAAATAAATAGAGTAAAACAAAATTAATTATACGGGGTTCATATACAAATAATTAATTTTTGCTTATTCCATTAGCCTCGCCGGCGCGGAGCCAAGTTAGTTAGTATTCCAACCTAGGTGGGTAGTAAGTCGTCCGCTTTACCTGAGGCTCGTTTGATGACTTTTTGATTCACTGGATTGGATAATACCTGAGTGTAAGCCCTTCCTGAGAACTCCACAGGACTGATAGGACCCTGATAGGAGCATGGTTCCACAGGTTAAGAGAAACTAGGGGATGTTTAATAGAATCTTTTGACGATTAAGTAAAAATAAAGTTCCTCGCGTTTTAGGTAAGTTTCCAAGCTTAAGGGGAACTCGTTTGATCACGGACCATGTTGGAAAATAACCAAAAGCTGCTGGAGCACTAACCTAAAGGTCAAAGAAAATTAAAGTGATGATGAATGAGCCCGGGAGACAAAACTGATTTCTTCAAGGCAAATATGAGTTAAATTACACAATCATAATTTCTATGACTAAAAACCTGTCTGCAGGTTTTAATAAAGACAAACAAACCAGCCAAAGGAACCAATGCTTTTGCACAAATAAGCACTTGAATTTCATCAGTAAAACGACAATTAAAGTGATGATGAATGAGTCCGGGAGACATAAAAATTCCTTCTAGGCAAATATGAGTTAAATTATACAATCATAATTTCTATGTCTAAAAACCTGTCTGGAGGTTTTAATAAAGACAAACAAACCAACGTAACCAAACAAACCAATGGTTTTGCACAAATTAGCACTTGAATTTCATCAGTAAAACAAAACTCCCCTTTGTTTCCCAAAGCGTATGACCTTAGACAATCTAATCATTTTGAGTTTGAGCCAGATATAAAAATCCCATGGAAACATCGGGTTACGTTGTTTTTCAGTCTCATAACACGTACGAGCACGTACAAAGAGTCCATTAGGTCAGAAAATAAGGACCTCAGCGAAGTATCTAGTAACTCTATTCTAGCGACTGAAACGAAAACGTGGTAGATTTGCTTGGCCGTTTGATGCTAAAAAACCCCCAACATACAGGAAAGTGCTGCTTTCGTTTGTACGCGAAGATAGTTAAGAATTTCATCCACGAATTCTGAAGTTTAGAAACGCTTTAGATTTCTCTACCAGAGTGGATCGAGAAATTTAACATCGTCACAATGAAGGAAGAGAGAAAAGTTCCTCAGGAGAGGAGCAGACGTCAAACGTTCGACCGTTTGTGTTCAGTGTCGGGGCTGCTGTTGTCCTTGGCGTGTTGCATCGCACTGCTTCGTGTTGAAATCAAAATGCAGGAACAACAACGAGTGATATCACACACAACAACAGTGTGTGATCAGATGGAGTCGGAAATATTGAGAAAAATTCAACGGAATTACAAACAATGGGGAGAAACAATAGATGGGAACAGACAAGACAAAACAGGTAAGCTAGTCTTTGTTTGAGGTAGACAGGATTATTGGCGTACACATGCAGAACGGTCATTGTTTTCCTTAAAAGGTCGCGGGAGAGGTTGCGCTCAATTTTTAGCCGTTTTGTGAGTACGGTTTGCATCCTTCTCTGGTGTGCAGGGAGGATCGATGGCGCTTAAAATGGCTGGAAATGGAGCCTACTTTTGGGAAAGACGTGAAGGGCGTATGAAGTTTTAGGCAGGACTGCAATAGATCCCTGACTGCAGCAGTTCAAACCATTCTCAAAGAAGTATTAACCGTACAGCGATCTTACTTTGATTTAATGTTGGCTGTTGGCAAAGATAAAGAACCTGTTAAAAATGGCTTTTGAAAGTGTGCAGACACCAAAGGTTCTAAGCCGACAACCCAGCCTTGTTGCCAGGCCTCGACGCACTTATTGCAGTAACCGAGCTTGTCGAGAGATGTATGTCCAGAAATGCAGGCAATGGCGAAAATGGCAATTTTGATGATATTTCGCTAAAGGTTGAAATTCACTTGAACGAGCTCAAGAGAAGGGGACCAACAGAGCGGCGAATTTGACGAATTCGACGAATTTGGCGAATATGGTGATTGTGACGATACTTCGCCAAAGTTGAAATTCAGTTGAACGAGCTCAAGAGAAGGGTAACAAGGTATACATACATTATTTCTTTGGGTTGAGTTTGGTACACGTGAAGATAACTATTGTCCCCCAATGTTACTTGTGAACTCACCTTAAATAACGAAGTATACTTGTATTATTTTTTTCGCGCTGTTTGGTGAATGTGACGATTTTTATCCCAATGTCTGGAATTTGTCATATTTTTTACAACTGTAATATTACTCCATCATCATGATTGGCTTTCGTATGTTTGGCTAACTTGCATATAATTTATTTGTCAATTTGACAAACTTTGGCCAACTTTTTTCACATTTTCCAGAATCATCTAATCCGCCAATATGGTAGGCTTCCATGTGTTAAGCTTAATACTCGGGTTGAAGGCCACTTATTTTCAGAAATGTAGGGTCTTTGGCCATTTGCCCTTGGTATCCTTGTCTTGACCTTATTCACCTAAATTGCGGTCTTTGACAAAATATCGTCAAATTCGCCATATTTGCCAAATTCGCCGTATTCGTCGAATTTGCCGCTTTGTTGGTACCCTTGCCTTGAGCTCATTCGCTTGAATTTTGGTCCTTGGCGAAATATCGTCAAATTCGCCATATTCACCAAATTTGCCGTAAACGTCAAATTCTCCACTTTGTTGGTACCCTTGTCTCGAGTATTTGCATGCATTTGGCACTTTGACAAAATTTTGCCAAATTTGTCACATTCGCCAAAATCGTCAAATCCACCAACATGGCAAGCTTCCATGTGTTTAGCTTATTTGCATTTATTTGGGAATTTGGCGAAATCTTGCCAAATTCGCCACCATTATGACTGTGGCAAGATTTCGTCAAAATTGCCAAATTCGTCATTGCCCAAAATTTGCCACATTCGCCACATTCGCCAAAATCGTCCAATCCACCAACATCAGATGATGGCTTGACTGTGGCAAGATTTCACCAAAATTGCCAAATTCGCCACTGCCTGCATTTCTGGACATAAGTGAACTTGTCTGTGGAGGCTTGGGGCCGTCACAATTGACGACACGCCAAGGATGACTGGGTTCGAGGCTGCTCAGGGTTTTTCCTTAGAACGAGGCTGGAGGCTGCTGACAAACTATTATTAACTCGCAATTAACATTGCGCGAGTTATTTTAAGTTCTGTATAGTATTTGGTTAAACCTTGTGTTTTTAACTTAAAGTTAACTGTCTTGATCTTTCAGGTTTAAAGGAGAGCGTTTCAAGACAAAAAAGAAGTGTTTCATCTGCAATCACACCTGTAGACCCCACTGTAACACCTTCTTACGTACAACTACTGATCAGAGAAGAGTTTCGCCTTCTGCAGAACCAAATCTGCGCTAAAGATCACGTGTTATGTCGTGCAGGACGAAGAGGAAGTCCAGGCCGCCGTGGAAAAACGGGAAGACCGGGAAAGCAAGGAGCTCCAGGACCAATGGGAATAAAAGGGAGATCCGGGAGTACCGGGAATTATGGGACCACACGGGCCTACAGGCCCCCAGGGAGCTCCAGGACCAATGGGAATAAAGGGAGATCCGGGAGTACCGGGAATTATGGGACCACCCGGGCCTACAGGCCCCCAGGGAGCTCCGGGACCAATGGGAATAAAGGGAGATCCGAGAGTACCGGGAACTATGGGGCAACCCGGGCTTACAGGCCCCCAGGGAGTGAAGGGGGAGAAAGGTGAGCAAGGGAAGTCCATCTCGGCTCCCCGTCTCATGGAGTCTCCCGCTGGTGTGACAGTCAATGAAGGTCAAACAGCAGTCTTGAAATGTATAGTAGACGGACATCCAACCCCGAAGATTACGTGGTCCAAGATTAATTCGTCACTTCCGGCTGGTCGTTACATGAGAGGTCCCAGTACTGCTCTGATCATAAACGATACCAAACCAGAAGACACTGGGGTCTACAGCTGCAGCGCGCAAAACCTGCTGGGAAGTGCTAATACCTTAACATCCGTGAAAGTACAATGTGAGTTTTACAATTTTGTGTTTCTAAATTAAAAGTTTATTGGTCCATGTAAAGATATTCTAAAGATACAGAAATAGTAAAACTGATTAGTGAATGAAAACATTGAATACACTTTTAATTGAGTGTCGAAAGTAAGTCGCATTTGCTTTAGTTTTTGCTTTACTGGACCCTATGTTCAGAAGAAAACTTAACTAACGAGAAGAAAAATCAAAACCATTCGCGACACGCCCGCACGCGTTTTTCCGCTCTTGGCGACGGTTACGTGTATTTTTTTCGTCTCCTGATTGGTTCTTTGCGCTGTTTGCGTCTGTTGTGATTGGCCAGCTTTGATGGTTGTATGACACTCAGTTGAAAAGTTGAAAACCACTCCAAATACATAAATAAATTAATAAATAAATAAGTAAATAGATGAGTTTTTGCACGAATACAGAGATTTACTGTTAGACTAGCTAAAAGAATGGATCAATGGACTAAATATTGCTTGGTTTTCCGAGCCCTTTAATTTACTTCTAACCGCATTTAAGAGTGATATGAGTTAGGTACAGTAATATTAGAGAGCGCACCAGCAGACAATATGTTCTGTTATTATTTTTCAATAGTCTCTCCTCGTCTTTTACTGCCTTCCAATCAACTTATGGCTGAGGAAGGACAAGATGTCACCATCGCCTGCAGTGCTACTGGTCAGCCGCAACCTTACATCACGTGGTCAAAGTCAATCGGCAGTCTTTCCCATAGAACTGCTGTTAAAAAAGGAGCTGTGGAAATCTACAACGTAAAGAGAGAGGATGGAGGAATATACATATGTAAAGCTGAAAATATTCTGGGTTCTGCTGAAGGTACAGTGCAGATGAGGATTTTCTCGCGTCTGCGGTTTTTAGTTCGTCCTCCTAGGCATCTAACTCTATCTATCGGGCTTCCCCTTCATCTGCCGTGTGTGGCCGAGAGTGACCTGAGGCCTACTGTCACGTGGCTAAAGGATGGTAAGCCTTTTCTTCCCCTTGACTCTAACATTCTTAGAAACAACACATTGGTTATTGCCAGGGCGAAGAAATCGCACTCTGGATCATACACTTGCAGGGCGAGTAATGCAGTGGCGACAATTGAAGCACTTGTGGAGATTCAGACGCCGCCTAAGCCTTCCTGTTCTGTGATACAAAAATACGTCAGCAGTTCAAGCGGAAATTACGTCATTGATCCGGACGGCGAGGGAGGCCTGGCGCCGTTCACAGTGCATTGCGACATGACTGACAAGAATGGAGTTGGCGTGACAGTTATCAGTCACGACAGTGAAAGCAGAACATTAGTGGATGGATATCATGCTGGAGGTTCATATTCACGGAGCATTCATTACTCAGGAGCAAGCTTTTCCCAGCTGGCGAGTCTTACTGACGTCTCTTTGCACTGTGAACAGTTTATCAAATATGAATGTTATCACTCTAACCTCCTCTCCGGTATTGGCTGGTGGGTGTCACGTGATTCTAACAGCATGTCGTACTGGGGAGGAGCCTCATCTAGCAGTAACAAGTGCGCATGCGGGATGACCAACTCATGTGCAGACTCCGGTCATAGTTGCAACTGTAACAAGAATGACGGAGTATGGCGCGAGGACAGCGGTCTCCTTGCAAACAAGAAGCAACTTCCAGTCAAAGAGCTCAGGTTTGGAGATACAACCCAATACGGTAGATATGACGAGTAGGGCTACCACACGCTGGGAAAACTTAAGTGCTACGGAATAGCTGAAAAGTAGCAAACTGTCAACATTAACAATATTTGGCGGTGTTGTCTAATTATGTATCTGAGAAGTGAGAACATAAATGTAAAAGATGTGGACAACTGTTGGCGTAGGTGTATTTTTACTGTTAACATGAAAAGGGATTTTGGACGAGTCATATTCCCTCTTTCTTTTGTGTACCGACATCAAGACTGGGGATAAAAACAAATATCTTTGCACTTGCCACTTAAATGCTTGCCAATTAGTTTATTTAGGCAAGTCATCTTAGTAACACTTTTTTAATTTTTTTTTAATGCAAAGGACAGACAAGAAATGAAAACAGTTGGAAGTTGTATTGCATACAACTGAATTGTCAGTGCTGTATTCTAATACCTGAAACAGTCCATACGCAAATTGTACAGCTGTTGATTGTATCGATACCAGTGAAGGTTTAAATTACATTGAGATAAAAAAAAAATGTTTTCCATATTGCAGGACACTCGCTAGGCTAAAGCATAGAGGTACCAAGACTCTGAATTACATTTTCGAGTTTTCTTTACTTGACTTGACAAATTGCTACTCAGAGTTATAACTGCTCTTCTTCTATTGTATCACTCAACAAATTCCAGCTATACTCAACTAGCAACTCGACAATCAACTTGTCTTCTGACAAATGACTGACTATAATCTCGAATGTTTGCAATTAAATACCATGATTTGTAGACATGTATGGGTTAACAGACTGTGGAAGAACGACTGTCAAATACAACAAACCAAGAACTGAAATTTTCACGGTGGTCTAAGCCAAGGTCAGTAAGGATTGCCAAGCATGTCTACTGATTTTGAGAGCTATTGTTAAAAGACCAAAATAATCGATCAAATAGACGACAACACTTGTAAACTACAAAATATTTCTGTAAGATCAACATGACTGTCACAAGTTCTTAAGTCATGCGACTAAAATAACTCAAGTCATTGAGTAATAAATAATGAAATTCCACTTCATAAAAAATATTAATTCTCAGTTAAGTAGTTAGCACTCTATTGGTCATGTAAGAAAATTAATAAGTGAAATAAACTTGACAATAAACAACAAAATATAATTATTTTATCGGGTAGCGCGATTACTGGGATGCACAGTAGTTTTCATTGTAGCCTGACAAATAAACATTACAAACATCAGTGAACATACATTATTATTTCAAATAGAACACCAGAAGATTAAAAATTCCAGCTGGCAGTAGGCAGGCCTGTTTTCTTTTTTTTTGGTAAAGTGTTGCTGAGGAGTTGTAACTCGGTCCTAGAAAACAACTCTAGCTCAAATATTTTTGGTTATAGAGCAGAACTAGAACCCAGGACCTCCATGCAACGCTCGGTCTCAGTCGGCCTCCTATAAGCATCAACGTAAAGGGAGCTAATACTTTGTGTAAGCTTACAGAAATTTCTTTGATGAAATCATTAGTAATCTTATTAGTCTTAGCGATAAGTGGACCACAACTACATTTAGCTTCATCAGTTATTAGGATAGCCGCAAAGATTACAAGTTTTATGGATTAATAAGATGCGAACGGTGGATTTCACATTGAATCTTAGAAATGATTTGCTACAGCTAATGTGAAATGCAGGCGAAGCTTCAGTAATAATCATAGTTTTGACAATCCTTATCAGTTAACAAAAAATGAGGAACTGCCGCGACTTTAATAAAAGAAAACGTATGTGTTCGGTTTCCAAATTGCAAAATTGGTGCAATCAGTAGAATTTTTCTACATCGAAGACCCTAGAACAAAAACAAAGACCCCAAAATACGGTGTTGGGCTTTTTTAAAGTTATGATCTTTTTTGCACTCGGTTTTGGGCATAAGAAACATCAAACTTTAAGACGGTGCAGGAAAGAAAACAAAGGGCAATATGTGATGAAACATTCCCAATGTTTATGACGTGGCTCAGTTAATCAGCGCGCGAAAACGTACCGGACTTTGCCAAAACGTAAATCGGACTTTTTTTTAACATTCACTAAGACATTCTGGATAACAAACAAACATGGATTCTACTATTATTAAGCTTTCAGAAAAGGTATGGGTTGTCGGGGTTTTCGTTTAAAGCTCTCGAGTGAGAGCGTGATCTCTAAACACTGTCAGTTGTGCAACATTCTATTTTTATTATTTATTAGAACACGTACAATTTGGCTGAGCCTGAGGATGTTCTAATTTAAGCCAATACATCTTCTTAAATTTGGGGGGCAAATCTCAGCCTCAACGTTCTTACAAAAATGGTTCTTATAAAATAAAGAGAGTGTGTTCTTGTCTTTTTCTTTGTCGTCACACAAACGAATGCAGTCGCCGCTTGCGGAGCTTCCTTGACTGGATCCTGCGCTGCGACCAGCGCTCGTATGTATTCAGTTGCGTTTTCGTGTTTTGGGGCCTTAGGTCTGCGATCTTCATTTTCGGGGTCTTCGTTTTCTACACTACCTGGTAAACATGCAAACCGAAAACATCATCGTGTAAGACACTTGCTTGACTCAGCAGAGATACACCAGCAATCTTTGGGATAGCTCTTCTTCATTATTAAAGGAATGGTTCTTTACTGCAAGAACTCGACGACAATTCTGCTATGATTCAGTTCCATTCTACGTCTACCCTACAAGTAATATAAGACTATTCTATACTCAATTCTACATCTTTGCTACATCTTTATTACAAGTATCACTCAAATCATGCACGCCTTACTTTATATAGTGTGCTGTAAACATGTTTACGACTGTTATTCAACCAAGGCCAACTGAGATGGTCTCAACCGGAGATAAAAATTGGTTTTGCCAAAATACACTAACAGGAAAGAACAACACAACTGTTCTAAGAAAATAGATGAAAGGGAAACCAATCAGGCTGATAAAGTGTTTTCCCTTGAGTTCAACCTTCGAGGAGACCCAAGCCAAGGTTAAAGGAAGTAGGCCAACCTGTCCACAGCACAGCTGTTTACTCTAATCTTTGAACAACAGGAAAACGTCAAATAATCTGGAAAATATCCATCAAAACTGCCGAAAGGATATATAAATAACAACTGTAACACACCCTTACATTAGCTTCACAACAATAGAGGGTCAATAGACCATTTTATCTTGCCAATTACACAATTAATTGTTGCTATTAGTAAAAACTGTTATGTCTTCAGGTTGAAACGCTTATACCTGTTTTAAAAGAGTTAGATAAAACCGAGCCTTGTTTACCAAATCAACGTTTGTTATTTCAGAGATAGAGCAAAGCATTACCAAATACGTCTGGTGACCTTTGACAATCTAAGTACTTTGTATTTTAAGCAAATATATCCCAAGAACATCACATGATGTTATTTTACGGTTTCATATTAAGTTTCTAGTTTCGCTAGTACATACAAAGAGCTGGAACACGCACAACTGGAGGATACTTATCGTCGTCTTTTTGTCTAAAACGAAAGCCAAAGCAAAGGAAATTTCGTCGGAGTCTTGTTAGTGAAAAGCCTTCTCCACAGTTTTTAAACCAGCAGCTTCCCTTGAATGGTATCACCTTGTTCAAAATTAAGAACATTGCTAGCTGGGAATAATTGGTCGACACCGTTCATTTGTGCGCGGTGACACGGAAGTATTCCATCCGCGAACTCTTAAGTTAAAACCGCGATACAACTGGTAATGTTTGACTAAAGACGCAAGAAATTTAACACCTTCAGCAATGAACAGAATGAAGCAAGAGAAACAAGTAATTCATGAGAGGAGCAGGCGTCAAACGTTCGACCGTTTGTGTTCAGTGTCTGGGCTGCTGTTGTCTTTGGTGTGTTGCATCGCACTGCTTCGTGTTGAACTCAGAATGCGGGAACAACAACGAGTGATATCACACACAACAACAGTGTGTGATCAGATGGAGACGGAAATATTGAGAAAAATACAACGGAATTACAAACAATGGGGAGATATGGCTGGCGAGAGCTGGCAAGAAAATATAGGTAAGCTTGTCCGAGCTTTATTAAAGTAGCGACCATTGGTGACTAGTCTATTACACTCTTTTTTTATAAGAATTTATTTAATAAGAATATCGAGGCTGAAATTTGCGACAATTTAAGAACATTTTAAGAATAAACCCGAAGCTCAGATTTTGAAAAGATTTATAAGAATTATAATTTTTTGTGTCGAAAATTTGTAAATACAATACAATTATATGTTTTAAACTAGACCGTATAAATCCTTCCTTTCTCTAAACGCAAAAACTAGCCAATAAAACGATGAAAACCTGCACTAGCCAAATGTACGATGCCAATGACAGTTCGATACAGATCTGGACACCAACACTTGTAATTGATACCCCAATACATTCTAAAACGGAAATGTCATACGCTATAATCTAAGAATATTCACAAGAATATTTTCAGCCTAACATCAGCAGAAAAATAAAATATTCAGCTTGGGCCAGAAAAACAATATTTGCCCCGGCAGGGTATTGGTCAAGTGGCCAAAACCCGAGGAGGCACTCTAGAATTCCCCGCGTGTATATATTTGCTAACCTTTTTCTCGGCATTTTCGAAATTAACGCTCTCTCTAATGCTCCTTTCCATGTCCATACCAGGTGGAGGTTCCTTGATGATATTTTTATGATTTGGACTGAAGGTCTAGATCATCTTAAAATATTCATCCCACTATTAAGTTCACTAGCAGTCACTCATTAACTAACGTTCCTTTTCTCGACGTAATGGTATCTCTACATAATGGCACGATACAAACTGACCTATACACTAAACCTACAGATAAACACCAACATCTTCTTAGTTCATCATGCCATCCTCAACATACTAAAACATCTATTCCATTTAGCTTAGCTCTTCGCATCCGCCGTATCTGTTCTATTAACGCTACATTTCAAATCCGCATTAATGAATTAAAAGCTTATCTCCTCGCACGAGGATATCATAACACCTTCCTTGACTCCCAATTCCTACGAGCTGCTAATATTTCTCGCACTGACGCTCTGCAAACTAACCGTAACGACTCTATTAACGGCATACCTTTTGTCGTTACATATAACCCAGCACTTCCTCACCTCTCTAATATATTACGCAAACATTTTAACATATTACTTTCCTCCGACCGTTGCAGGGACGTTTTTAAACTCCCACCTATCGTTGCTTACAGACGCACTTCCAACCTTCGCGACATTTTAGTTAAAGCACAGCTACCGACTGTCACCGCTCCTAACAGCACTAATTCACCACCAGGATCTTTCCGCTGTGGACAAAATTGCGCCACTTGTCCTTACATTACTAACGGTCTTAAACATTATACATTTTCTTCCACAGGCGAAACCCGTAACATCACTTCACACATAACCTGTAACACCAAAAATTTAATCTACTTGGTACAATGTAACCGCTGCCATTTACAATACATAGGTGAAACTAAGCGACGTCTCAAAGACAGATTCAACGAACATAAACGCCCAGTTGACAAAACTAACATTACATCCAAACCAACCACTGTTTCTGAACATTTTCTTTCTCAACCTAACCACTGCCACACTGACATGCAACTAATACCACTTGAAGTTATCCACTCCTCACGTGATTCAATCAGAAAAGCCAGAGAGTCTTTTCTTATAGATTTAGCGGGGACCTTGGAACCCTACGGCTTGAATAGACGTGATGAATTGTAATTTTTTTATTTTATTTTACTTACTTCCTTATCCTTTGGTACCACCTTGTAAACGTCATTTCCGCCGCTCCTATGTATTGCAACATCCTCCATAATATAATATTGTAATTTCATTTATATGATTTAGTAACATCTAAACCTGAAGAAGGCTGGTTTGGCCAGCCGAAATATTGTTTTAAAATATATTACGTTGTGTCAGCTTTGCAGTAGTCTTTGGACCTCTCATCGTCTATATATATATGGAATTTTTTAATAAAAAAATAAGAAATGTGTTTGTAGTATGGGAAGGTTTCCCGATTTGATGAAACTAGGCGCGCACGGTGGTCTCGGGTAATTCTTTAGCAAGCGCGCAAGGTGGTTTTGGAAAGTTGAAATACAATATTACATGATTGAAATAGATTTACATTATCTGGTTTACATGTTTATAAATAGATTGTAATTCATGATACTTTCTAGCGATACATTGTTGCAAGTTTTTTTTTTTTTTCATGTTTTGCCCAAATATTACACAAACAATGTTGAAATACAATATTGTATGATTGTCATAGATTTCATCGTCAGATTTACAAAGCAATACGTTGACTATTTCTATGAATATTAACTTCAATATACTAGTTGAAACGTCAAATTTACGATAGTCGTATACACAATATTTACATTCAATACAAATCGTCAAAAACAACTATTCAAAACCGGGGGCAGCTCTAGTGAACACTATTTCTAGTCTTATAAAAAAGCATGTAGGCAGACTACATTTTGCATATGATCCCGGTGTACCATTCAAGTGTCAGGTAGCACAATCGATGCTTGCTTTGTGCCTTAGATAGCGATTGGACTGCATGCGCGTAACGTTAACTATTTCCTCACAAGATGAAGGTGCGCGGAAACGCGGTAAGAAGAGATTTTAAATTTGACCCTGGCGTATGAAGTCTGAGGTGACACGATCAATCCCTGTCTGCAGCAATTCCAATTAAAATTGCTGCACACATTTTAAGAAGTACTTAAAGCGAAAATTATAGCCGTACATTACTGCTGTCGCTTCTATTCAAATGTTGCTGTTGAGGAAACTTGCAGTGAAACTTCCCATTTTCTGTCGCAAATTTCTCCCTAGGGGTCTTTGCGGCGTTGAAATCCAACATGGCGGAAAGACCGCCCCTTGCCACGAGGCTGCCTCGATCTGTCGCTTATTCTTTCTCAAGAGAGGCAAGGCATTGATTTTAAACGCCGGAATGTGAATGAATGTGAAGGCATTTTTTTTATAGGTGTACGGATAACTGAACTTCTAAGACTTCCAGTTCGATCGGCAATCATCCCAAAAAGGTCGCGGATTTATATTGTACGAAGTAAATTAGAACTTCTCTATATGGTACGGGAATGAACATCTGGTTTTAAAAAGTGTTGATTCTTTCAGGTCACAAGGAGAGCGTTTCCAGGCAAAAAAGAAGTAGTTCATACGAGCCTACGCAGTTACATCCTTCGTTAACATCGTCGTACGTACAACTGCTGATCAGAGAAGAGCTTCGCCTTCTACAAAATCAAATTTGCGCTAAAGATCACGTGTTGTGTCGTGCAGGACCAAAAGGGAAACCAGGCCACCGAGGACGACCGGGAAGACCTGGAAAGCACGGGCCCCAGGGAGTTTCAGGACCAATGGGAATTAAAGGAGATCCAGGAGAACCGGGACATATGGGACCACCCGGGCCTAGAGGCCCCCCGGGGGTGAAGGGGGAGAAAGGCGAACAAGGGAAGTCAATTTCTTCTCCCCATTTCATCGAATCTCCTGCTGGTGCAACGGTCAAGCAGGGACAAACCGCAGTCTTGAAATGTACAGCAGACAGTTATCCACCGCCTGACGTCACGTGGTCAAATAGAAATTCATCACTTCCAGTAGGGCGCCATATGATAGGTCCCAGTAACGCTCTAATTATAAAACACGTCAGACCTGAAGATGCTGGTATCTACAGCTGCACAGCGCAAAACCTGCTGGGAAGTGCCACTGCATCTGCGCAATTAAAAGTACAATGTGAGTTTCATAATTTCTTGTCTATAACAAGCTTATCAACCAAAGCTGATTATTTGAAATCATTCCAACCATTATAAGACCAGTTGACGTAGAGCAGAAGGGAAGTACAAAACTGAATGCAAGGCTGGCACTACGGCAAAGGGCAGATTTATTAGTGGCCAATATTTCGAGTAATAGAATTAGTCTTCCCCAGGGCCAGAGCTATAATGTGTTTATAGCGAGAACCCACACCTCCACAGCTTATGATGAGAAACTTAAGAAAGATTCTGACATCTTTTAATTAGAACACACTTCTTTTTATATGTAGATCACGCTCTTCTAATGCTAACTAGTTTGCATTTACATATGAAAAACAGTGAGGTTTGTATCAAAACAAGGTCAGCCCCAGCCTCGCTTTCAATCCAAGGCTAAGCCACTAAGCAAACAACTGTAAAATAGCCTATTTACCTTTAGTTATCAGCTTTGTTAATAAACCAAACATTAGTTCGTTTAAGACTTTGGAAAAGGCAAACTAAGTTATAGAGGATCTTAAATTAGATAATATTTGTTGTCATTTAAACATGTTCTATGATTTGTTTCAACAGTTGCTCCTCTGGTATCGCTGTCCTCCAAGCGACTGATGGCTGAAGAGCAGCAAAACATTACAATCGACTGCGGTGCAAATGGTCAGCCCCAACCTAATATCACGTGGTCGAAAGCAATCGGTGGTTTGCCAGATAGAACTCAGACGGAAAATGGAGCATTACAAATCTACAACGTCCAAACAAGGGATGGCGGAACGTACATATGTAAAGCAGAGAATAATCTGGGAACAACAGAAGACACGGTTCAGTTGATGGTTTTCACTCGTCTGCGGTTTGTAGTGCGTCCGCCAAGACAGCTAAATCCTGTAGTTGGGTATCCTGTGCGTCTGTCGTGTGAAGCAGAGAGTGACCTAAAGCCTATAGTCACGTGGCTGAAAGATGGCAAGGCTTCACTTCCGGTGGATTCTACCATCCTACAAAACAACACACTTGTTATTCCAAGTGTAACGAAATTGCACGGCGGAACGTATAGTTGCAAAGCAACTAATGCTTTGACAACCATCGAAGCACGCGTGGAGATTAAAACTCCATTCACTCCTCGTTCCTGTTCGGTGATACGAAAATTCGCCGGCAGTTCAAGCGGAAATTACGTCATTGATCCAGACGGCGAGGGAGGCCTGGCGCCGTTCACAGTGCATTGCAACATGACTGACAAGAATGGAGTTGGCGTGACAGTTGTCAGTCACGACAGTGAAAGCAGAACATTAGTCGATGGATATGAGGATTACGGCTCATATTTACGGAGCATTCACTACACAGGAGCAAACTTTTCTCAGCTGGCGAGTCTTACTGACGTCTCTTCGCACTGTGAACAGTTTATTAAATATGAATGCTATGGCTCTCTACTTCTCCAATCCGGTTATGGCTGGTGGGGGTCACGTGATTCTAACAAGATGTCGTACTGGGGAGGAGCCACACCTGGTAGTAACAAGTGCGCATGCGGGATGACCAACTCATGTGCAGACTACAGTCACCGTTGTAACTGTGAAAAGAATGACGGAGTCTGGCGCGAGGACAGCGGTCTCCTTACTAACAAGACGCAACTTCCAGTCAAAGAGCTTTGGTTTGGAGATACAGGGATAAACGGGCCAAACAATGTTGCTGACGAGAAGGGTTACCACACTCTGGGAAAATTCAGGTGCTATGGAATTGTGGATGAACAGAACTGAAATTGTGCACTTTTAAAACACTTTTTTTTTATTAACGGTGTCATCGAATGCCATTTTAACAATTCAGAGCCCTCAGGCTCTATGGCCAGCGGTTGGTCGCCAGTAGCCGTAGCAAGCGTTTCACAAAACCCTACGGAAACGCTTTATACGGCTACTGGGGTACTGGGTTTCTTTTACCGCAGAATTTCTGCAGTAAAACATTGCAGAGGCGTTATGGGTCAGCCAATCAAAAAGTGTATTTTTTTTTATTTCCTCAGAGTTTCTTCTGGCGACCAACCGCTGGCAAAAGTACCAGAGGACTCTGGGTGTAATATATCAAACACGAGAAGGTGTGTTTCATCAGATATCCAAACACTGAGAAGTAGGTTGAAAAAACGAGGAGCAGCCGAGTTTTTTTTAAACGACTTCGAGGTGTTTGGATGTCTGATGAAACACACTTTCGAGTGTTCGGATATGGCTTCTCAAATGATCAATAATTCTTGGAGAAATTCAAGGCTAAAGTTGGCAAAATTTTATGGTCATCAGGATCACATATCCAAACCACGGTCACAGTAGTGAGTTTCTTTGTTTTCTCTTGATGAATTATTAATAAGTTTGAGAAATGAGATTCTCAAACTCATTAATAATTCATCAAGCCAAAACAAAGCAAATCACTACCGTGACCGTGGTTTGGATATGTGATCCTAATTACCATAACATTTTGCCAACTTTAGCCTTGAATTTCTCCAAGAATTATTGATCATTTGAGAAGCCATATCAAACACTCGAAAGTGTGTTTCATCAGATATCCAAACACCTCGAAGTCGTTTAAAAAAACTCGGCTGCGCCTCGTTTTTTCAACCTACTTCTCAGTGTTTGGATATCTGATGAAACATGCTTTCTCGTGTTTGATATATTACTTAAACAATGCAAGAAAAATGTATCTCCGATCTACTGAGGTTTCCGCGTAAAATTGCCATTTTCTTAACGAATACCGCATTTAGCTACAACAGTCACAAAGACGAGCAAAAATATTAGTAGCTTTTTAGTAACTTTAAACTAACCAAGACACAATCGATGGACTTTAATCTAAGTAAAAATTAGCTATACGACAATCTTACTTTCAAAATAGCAGAAGTTGCTCTTATTTCTTGAAAAGGTAAACAAGATTTAACAGACGAGCGATTGCAACAATTTTAGAGATGTCAGAGTTGCGTTTTCCTAGTGAAAAGTAACAGTTTAGCAGTCGTTCACGACGTCCTGTAAGAATTGTATAAAGAAACGATGTTTATTGGGCTCGCCAGGAATCAGCAGCAACACACACAATGGTGAAGGCATGTCATATGATAGATTGTAAGTGTACCCAGCTCTCAACCAGACTGGCCTGCACTAACAATTTTTGTCAGCCAGTCAATAACCATAAATCCCGGGTTAACCTATGTGATCAATGACAGTCGATGTTTGCCAAGAACAGATAAGTGTTCAAAAGCTATCCTAGGTGGGTCTGTATCATCGTGCGCTCCTTAGAATCATTTTCTTCTCATACGCTTTAAAACAGTTTAAATTCTCATCAACTCGTGTAGGCTTTCATAGACACGCCCTCAAAGGGTTTAAACCCTCTCCAACTCTTGTCAGCTCTCGATTTCTGCGCAAAAAGGTGGCTTACCGGCCGTGGTCCACCATAACATTGTCTTCTTCTGAAATCGCCAAGATCTAGCAAGTTTCTTGATTGTTTTTTAATTAAACAATTATTCCAGTCATGCTTGTTGGATATGAGATGATTATGGCCAACTCCTTGTTGGCGTACTCGTGGAATAGTTGTTAAAGAGACCATACAAAACTGCATGAACTACAAACGTGAAGTGACTTAACAAGCAAAATTTTAAGGCGATTTAGTTCTGGGCAGACCAAAACACGCTTAGTAGGGATCAGCAGGGGTGCAGGGATGCAGTTCGGCCAATCACAACAAACACAAAAAAGGGAGTGAGCTAATCAGAATTTGAAGCAAATTCATGTAACCGGTGTCAGTCGCGGGAAAACGTGTGTGGGCAAGGCACGATGGTCAGAGTGGTTAGCTTCTTATTGTTCAAGAAAATGGCGCGAGTTTTCTTCACCAATCATAAAACGAAGCAAAGCAAAACCAAAGCAAACGGAATTTAGGCTTCAATTGAAAACATTTCAAAATTCAAATAGCCGGTCCACTGTCCATAGACCGGCCATTTTATGCCTGATCCTGAAACAGTTTCTAACTGCTTATAGCTTAGTGGTTATTGGCAGCGCATGAAGAAGCAAAAAAGGTTTTTTAGTAATTTTTTTTTGAAAATACAAGTAGTTAATAATAACAACTTTTGTTGTCAAACTCCACCAAAGGTAAATTAAGCTTCGTTTTTCTAAATCTTTTTTTCTGATGCACTATGTTCAGCTAGATTTCCCAAAAAGATCGTGCTTTCAACGCTCACAAAAGTCCGTTGAACCTTGGACCAGTTTGAAATTATGACAACGAGCCTGCTTTCTCGAGTTTTAGCCGCATTCTGCACATTCCCAGCTGGGCTGATTTACTGGTAACTGCTTCCGGCCGCGAACTTTCGTTTTGCCGGTCTACAGCTATCAGAACCTTGGACAAGAAAACTGAACTGCATACTTTCTCACTGCACCGCGCAGCCAGGGGTCCAAATTACTGTCGAAGTGTCTGCAGGGAAATCTAACAAAATTCTCTTAAGAGGCCCGAATTTCGATATATTGGGCTCCGAGGCTTAGGGAAATAAATAGAGTAAAACAAAATAAATTATATGGGGGTTCATATACAAATAATAAATTTTCGTTTTATTCCCTTAGCCTTGGCGGCGCGGAGCCAAGTTAGTTAATTAGTATTCCATCCAAGGTGAGTAGTAAGGTCGATCGCTTTACCTGAGGCTCGTTTGATGACGGTTTGATTCACTGGATTGGATAATACCTGAGTGTAAGCCCTTCCTGAGAACTCCATGGGACTGATAGGACCCTGATAGGAGCATGGTTTCACAGGTTAGGAGAAACTAGGGGATGGTAGAGCTGAGTTTAATAGAATCTTTTGACGATTAAGTAAAAATAAAGTTCCTCGCGTTTTAGGTAAGTTTCCAAGCTTAAGCGGAACTCGTTTGATCACGGACCATGTTGGAAAACGACCAAAAGCTGCTGGAGCACTAACCTAAAGGTCAACGATGATGAATGAGTCTGGAAGACATAAAAATTTCTTCAAGGCAAATATGAGTTAAATTACACAATCATCATTTCTATGTCTAAAAACCTGTCCAGTGCAGGTTTTAATACAAACAAACCAGCCCAAGGAACCAATGCTTTTGAACAAATACGCCCTTGAATTTCATCAGTAAAACAAAACTCCTTTTTGTGTTCCAAAGCGTATGACCTAAGACAATCTAATCATTTTGAGTTTGAGCCAGATATTAAATGCCATGGAAACATCGGATTACGTTGTTTTTCAGTCCCGAAACACGTACCAGCACGTACAAAGAGTCCTGATTGGGTTAGAAAATAAGGACCTCAGCGAAGTATCTAATAACGCTGTACTAGCGACTGAAACGAAAACGTAGCAGATTTCCTCGGACGTTTGATGTTAAAAAACTAACATACAGGAAAGTACTGCTTTCGTTTGTAAGCGGAGATAGCTACGAATTTCATCCACGAACTCTAAAGTTTAGAATTGCGTTAGATTTCTCAACCAGAGTGGATCGAGAGATTTAACATCATCAACAATGAAGGAAGAGAAACAAGCTCCTCGCGAAAAGAGAACGTGTCAAACGTTCGACCGTTTGTGTTCAGTGTCGGGGCTGCTGTTGTCCTTGGCGTGTTGCATCGCACTGCTTCTTGTTGAACTCAAAATACAGGAACAACAACGAGTGATATCACACACAACAACAGTGTGTGATCAGTTGGAGACGGAAATATTGAGAAAAATACAACGGAATTACAAACAACGGGGAGAAACAATAGATGGGAACAGACAAGACGAAACAGGTAAGCTAGTCTTTGTTTGAGGTAGACAGGAGTATTGGACTACACATGCAAAACGGTCACTGTTTGCCTTAAAAGGTCGCGGGAGAGGTTGCGTTCGAGTTTTAGCTGTTTTGTGAGTACGGTTTGCATCCTCCTCTGGTGTGCGGGGAGGAACGATGGCGCACAAAACGACTGGAAATGGAACCTACAATGGGGAGAGGTGTGAAGGGCGTATGAAGCTTTAAGCAGGGGCGATAGATCCCTGACTGCAGCAGTTAAAACCATTCTCAAAGAAGTATTAACCGTACAGTGATCTTACTTTGATTTAATGTTGGTTACTGGCAAAGATAAAGAACCTGTTAAAAATGGCTTTCAAAAGTAGCAGACACCAAAGGTTCCAAGCCGACAACCCAGCCTTGTTGCCAGGCCTCAACGCGCTTATCGAATGGGCTTGGGGCCGTCACAAGCCAAGGACGACTGGGTTCCAGGTTGCTTAGCCTCGTTCTCAGTGCTTTTCCTTGGGAACGATGTTGGGGGCTGCTTACAACCCATAAACTCGTGGACTATCATTGTACGAGTTAAATTAAAGTTCTGTATAGTATTTGGTTAAACCTTGTGTTTTAACTTTAAGATAATTCTTTCAGGTTCTAAGGAGAGCGTTTCAAGAGAAAAAAGAAGTGTTTCATCTGCGACTACTCCTGTAGACCCCACTGTAACACCCTCTTACGTACAACTGCTGATCAGAGAAGAGCTTCGTCTTCTGCAGAACCAAATCTGCGCTAAAGATCACGTGTTGTGTCGTGCAGGACCAAGAGGAAATCCGGGCCGCCGTGGGAAAATGGGGAGACCGGGAAAGCACGGACCCCAGGGAGCTCCAGGACGAATGGGAATCAAGGGAGATCCCGGAGTACCGGGAATTATGGGACCACCCGGACCTACAGGCCCCCAGGGAGTGAAGGGGGAGAAAGGTGAGCAAGGGAAGTCCATCTCGGCTCCCCGTCTCATGGAGTCTTCTGCTAGTGTGACAGTCAATGAAGGTCAAACAGCAGTCTTAAAATGTATAGTAGACGGATATC
The DNA here is from genome assembly GCF_977016875.1 of Pavona decussata. Taxonomy (NCBI): domain Eukaryota; kingdom Metazoa; phylum Cnidaria; class Anthozoa; order Scleractinia; family Agariciidae; genus Pavona; species Pavona decussata. The sequence continues at coordinate 573,128 of NW_028145755.1, forward strand.
CAACCCCGAAGATCATGTGGTCCAAGATTAATTCGTCACTTCCGGTGGGTCGACTCATGAGAGGTCCCAGTACTGCTCTGATTATAAACGATACCAAGCCAGAAGATACCGGGGCCTACAGCTGCAGCGCGCAAAACCTGCTGGGAAGCGCTAATGCCTTAACATCCGTGAAAGTACAGTGTGAGTATCACAATTTTGTGTTTCTAAACTAAGAGTTTATTAGTCCATGTAAAGATATTCCAAAGCTACACTGATCAGTGCATGAATACATTAACTACACTTTAACTTTAGTGTCGAAAGTAAGCCGCATTTGCTTTAAGGCCCGTTAAAACGGTTTCAACATTTGTAAAACATTCGTTCAACAAAAGTTGAACTTATGTTGGACAAATGTTGGATGAACGGATTTTTCAAACTGTTTCAACGCAATTCAAAATTTTCAAGAATAAAGAAAATGTTGAAGAGGTGTTGAATGAAAGTTTAAAACCAATTAAAATTTGATTCAACACACTTTTGACAAGCTTTCAACACTTGTGGGCATTTTCAACAATGTTGAACGACCTTTTCAAACGCCCCCGACATTTGGTTCAACAAAGCGTTGAACGCACGTTGAAGTAAATGTTGAAACCGTTTGAACGAGCCATTAGGTTTTGCTTGACTGGACCCTTTCGTAACCAATGAGAAGCAAAACCTAAACCATTCGCGACATACCCGCACGCGGTTTTTCCACGCTTGGCGACGGCTACGTGTATTTGTTTCGCATTATGATTGGCTCATTTTGCTGTTTGCGTGTGCCGTTGTGATTGGCCGGCTTTGATGGTTGTACGACACTCAGTTGAAAAGTTGAAAACCACTCTAAATAATAAACCGTCTCTTATGGTTTAGAGTCCATCTTAACAATCACTTTAGAGGACTACTACAAACTTATAGTCCACCATGATTTGTCGATTATTTCATATACTACGCAGTGTAATTAATTCTATGATGAATTTTCTTTTTTTTAGCTTAGGGGATACGCTACAATTGGGGCTCTGCCCTGTTCGTCTCTCCGGTCACGCCACAGCATTGTTATTCTTCTTCTTTTTCTAATGCCATATCTTAATTTTTGTATTTATTTCCTTGTGACGAATTACAATAAACTAAACTAAACTAAACTAAATAAATAAATAAATAAATAAATAAATAAATTTATAGATGAATTTTTGCACGAATGTACAGATTTACTGTTCGACTAGCTAAATGAATGGATCAATGTACTAAATATTTCGCGGTTTTTTAAGCCCTTTAACTTCCTCCAACCGCATTTGACAATGACCTGAGCTAAGGACAGTAATATATATTAGAGGGCGCACCAGCAGACAATTATAACGTAGACAATATGTTCTGTGATTGTTTCAATAGTTTCTCCTCGTCTTTTACTGCCTTCCAATCAACTTATGGCTGAGGAAGGACAAGATGTCACCATCGCCTGCAGTGCTACTGGTCAGCCGCAACCTTACATCACGTGGTCAAAATCAATCGGCAGTCTTTCTCATAGAACTGCCGTGAAGAATGGAGCCGTGGAAATCTACAACGTAAAGAGAGAGGATGGAGGAATATACATATGTAAAGCTGAAAATATTCTGGGTACTGCTGAAGGTACAGTGCAGATGATGATTTTCTCGCGTCTGCGGTTTTTAGTTCGTCCTCCTAGGCATCTAACTCTATCTATCGGGCTTCCCCTTCATCTGCCGTGTGTGGCCGAGAGTGACCTGAGGGCTACTGTCACATGGCTAAAGGATGGCAAGCCTTCTCTTCCCCTTGACTCTAACATTCTTAGAAATAACACACTGGTTATTACCAGGGCGAAAAAATCGCATTCTGGATCATACACTTGCAGGGCGAGAAATGCAGTGGCGACAATTGAAGCACGCGTTGAGATTTACACTCCATCTCCTTCCTGTTCTGTGATACGAAAATACGTCAGCAGTTCTAGCGGAAATTACGTAATTGATCCAGACGGCGAGGGAGGCTTGGCGCCGTTCACAGTGTATTGCGACATGAGTGACAAGAATGGAGTTGGCGTGACAGTTGTCAGTCACGACACTGAAAGCAGAACCTTAGTGGATGGATATGATAGCCAAGGTTCATATTCACGGAGCATTCACTACTCAGGAGCAAACGTTTCTCAGTTGGCGAGTCTTACTAACGTCTCTTTACACTGTGAACAGTTTATCAAATACGAATGCTATGGCTCTGTTTTTTGGTGGGATGGCAGCCAACATGGCTGGTGGGTGTCACGTGATTCTAACAAGATGTCGTACTGGGGAGGAGCTTCATCTAGTAGTAACAAGTGCGCATGCGGGATGACCAACTCATGTGCAGACTCCAGTCGTGGTTGCAACTGCGACAAAAATGACGGAGTCTGGCGCGAGGACAGTGGTCTCCTTACTAACAAGACGCAACTTCCAGTCAAAGAGCTCAGGTTAGGAGATACAGGGATAAACGGGCCAAACAATGTTGCTGACGAGAAGGGTTACCACACTCTGGGAAAATTCAGGTGCTATGGAATTGTGGATGAATAGAACTAAAATTGTGCACTTTAAGAACACTTTTTTTATTAACGGTCTCTTTGACAATTTAGAGCCCTCAGACTCTATGGTCAGCGGTTGGTCGCCAGAGGCCGTAGCAAGCGTTTCACAAAACCCTACGGAAACGCTTTATACGGCTACTGGGGTACTGGGATTTTTTTACCGCAAGATTTCTGCAATAAAACATTGCAGAGCCGTTATGGGTCAGCCGTCAAAAAGTGTCTTTATTTATTTCCTCAGAGTTTCTGCTGGCGACCAACCACTGGCAAAAGAGCCAAAGGACTCTGGATATGAGATTAGACAATGCAAGAAAAATGTATCTCCGATCTACTGAGGTTTCCGTGTAAAGTTGCGTTGTCAGCTCTCAAAATCATTTGACAGGGGCTTCACAATTTTCGTACAAAAATTTAGGAAAGCCCGTTCAAATTAGACTGTTTTAGGTCTGAAGATCGTAGAAAACTTAAACAATTTAACTAAAACGATAGGGCATTAAATTCCGCATGATAAAACAAAAAGCCTTTTATATTGCGATATCTGAAGTTCAAATAGCCAACTCCTGTTTCCCGACCAATCGTCCTTCTTTATATGTAGTCAGCCTAATTACAAAAGCTTAATAAACTGTGATCTATATTTAACACCGAGAGACAAATACCAACTTAGGTCTGTGGGCAGGTGAATCACTTGTATTTATAGTCCACCAGTCTATTATTAATTTTTTCCAAAATATGTTAACACACTCATACGTCATCTCTGGACATAAATTAAAGTTCATTGTACATGACGTCATTCAGGGTTGATACTCACGAGCGCATGCGCGATGATACGTGGCGAGAGGACAGAAGAGGACAGGGTCTCCTCACTGACAAGTCACAACGTACAATCAATTATACCAAACAAAACGGCATAATGATGCTGATGGAAAGGTTACTGCACTCTAGTGAAGTTCAAGTGCTGTTGAATATGTAGCTGATGATCTGAGAAAATTTTACACTTCAACAATTTTGTTTTAAGTGAATTTCGTTACTGACAAAATAAGAACAGAGAAAAAGTTAGATGTATCAACAAGCCAACGTAAAAATGGACTTAAGCAAAATTTCTTACGCTCAAGTTGTTGCTACGAAAACAAAAAGCAGGTCGAATTTTCTAATATTGAACGGAAAAGACCAATTGTAACTATGTTAGAAATATCAGAATTAAGTATTTCAAATATGGACAGTAGTTTGACAGGCAAACCCGGCTATTATATATGGAAACCCCTGGGACCAGATGAAGTTATTTTACGGAAAAATATATTTCATTTCCTTCTTATGTTGCTGTCCGTAAAGCGGGGTTCGACTGTAAAGTTTCATCAGCATGAAATAAACGAATGTAAAAGAGCCGAACGTCGGTCTGCGGAAGGTCCCTTAAAACGGACAATTTGTCATTACGGACATTTGTTTGCAGACATCTGGTTCACCCGCAGCAGCTCTATGTGTAGTGATGAAAGCTGAAAGTGTTGCTATGTCTCTTCCAGCGGGTTGAAAATTTGATTGATGTTCCAACAAGGTTTCTTGTGCTAAATAACATACGGACAAACACCACAAATAAATTAACGCCCTTTTTTTAAAATCACGTATTGCGTTTTATTTTACATTAAACGTACGGCGATCCTCATATGTACAGGTATGCATCCGGTAAAAATTATTTTCTTTTAGATTGACATTCATTCTTATATCATATACCCCTTTTTGTAATTTTTTGTCCCCTATTCCCCCCCTCCCCTCGTCGTTACTTCTTTTTTCACTTTCTTAAATTAATGATTAAAACCATGACTGTGGCTAGCACCACTTCCTTTACAACTGCGATTGCTTAAAAGTCATCTGAGGCAATCATCATCATCATCATCATCATCGTCTTAATCATCATCATCATCATCATTATCATCATCAGCACCACTATCACCACCATCATCACCGACACGTCATCGCCGTCATCATCATTATCACTCCCACCACCACGATCGATATTGTCATTGTCACCATCACCACCACCAACGCCGCCGCCATCATCATCATCATCATCATCATCATCATCATCATCATCATCATCATCATCATCATCATCATCGTCATCATCGTCATCATTACCATCGCCACCATCAATCAGTTTCACCTATGTCCCAAGAGACAGGCTTTCGGCTGGCTGGCTCCTGATCGTTAGCAGAAGCCACCTTGCCTTCTTCGTATCTGAACACCACACTATACATGTCACCTCCCAGTCTTTGCGCAAGCCAGCGGTTCTTTATCACGGCCAGTTTAATGGACTCACACGTGAACTTCGCGTCATAATTTGTATGAACGGCTCTGAAAATGAAAGAGAAACAATACCCGATGAGTTCTGTAATGAGGCGGTTCATTAATGTAACCATTTAAATAAGGGTTCCTGTGGTACTGTTTATATGCTGTGGATGACACCCTCTTCAAACAACGAAAATGAAAGCTACTGAACAGTATTTTTCTACGGCGCTGTTTATTATGCTGTACAAGGTGGTTCTAACTTTTGAGTCTGTGGATGAAATCCTAAAGTGTGACCATCCAAAGAAAGCTACTGAGCAGTACTTTCCTATGGCGCAGTTTGTATTCTCGATTTTCTTCTCACCTAAAATTGCCTGCAAAAGAACAAGAGGTCATCATTTTACAGTACCTGCCCATTCCCTCCAGGATTAACAGATCAGCGTCTTGGCACTTCAACGCCAGCTCTGTGTTGACTCTCCTGTAAATTACACAAACAAGAAACAAAAGTGATATTCTAACGCTTTCACTCCCTGGTGAAACCTGGTTTATTCGTTACGCGGCTCTAACTTTAAATCAAAATATTTTTAGCAGTGCTTTAGTTGTGCTGTATAAATTCACAGTATTCGCGGTATTCACAGCGGTTTCCTAACTTACAAGACGCACCTTACAGTAGAAGAGCGCAGGTTTGGAGATGCGGGGACAGACCATTCTACTGAGGAGAAGGACTACTAAACTCTTGGAAAATTTAAATTCTATGGAATAGCAGGTGTCTAGAATCTTAGACTTCTAATACAATTTGGATAACAACGCGAGTCAAAAGAAGGTCACCCCCAGCCTCACTTCCAATCCAAGGCCAGGTCACTGAGCGCACAACTGTAAAATGACCTATTTACGCAAATTTTATTTACAATCAATGAGTTCTAAGAAGCCACATTTTTCTTCTTCTCGTTTGATCAAGAGTTTTATTTCCTTCTGCTTAAATCCCCGCAAACAAACCTTATATGGTTAGGGGATCCTAGAAAACGTAAAGTATACGATTTATAATTGAACAAAAGACGAGTAAGATTGTCATACCTGCAGTCTAAACACGGAGAACCGATTCCCGATTCCATGGGGACTAACCGTTCTTCCTTATATGCAGTCCTGATTGGAAAAAGAAATAAAATGGGTGAATTTGCTCAAGAGTGTTTGCTATCGTCACATGTTCATGCTTGTCAAAACGTAAATACTTAATTTCGATGTTAGCAACTACGTCCGGCAGCAAATTAAAGCACGTTATTCTTCAGGTTGATTTTTGTTCTCCAGAGCCCGGTTGTTCGAAAGCCGATTAGCGCTGATCCACGATTATCAATCATCTCTCGCTGCAAATGTTTCTAAAATCTAATTTTAAGCTAAAAATAAAGAAAAGTCAAAGTCGAAACTGACAGGCAGAAATATTTTGGAAAAAGCTTTATCGATTGGTAATTAAACTGGAATGAAAGTTCACACTAACCCTAGGTTAGCCTAATCGCGCTTTGAACAACTGGGGCCCGGAAAGCAAAAATGCCCCGTTATGGCGTTACTTGGATTAGGCATGTTTTCCACAGGTTATAGAACTGTTCCATGTTTTCCCGCGCTTGTCACCATGTGCACGATTTCCCACGTTTGTTACCAGTTGCAGTTTTCCCGCGCTTGTCACCGGTTGCATGTGTTCCCGCGATTGTGACCTGTTGCAAGTTTTCCCGGGCTTGTCATTGGTTGCATGTTTTCCCGGGCTTGTCACCGCTTGGATGTTTTCCCAGGCTTGTCACTGGTTGCATAATTTTTCGCATTTATCGCTGGTTGCAAGTTCTTGCGCGCTTGTCACCAGTTACAAGGATTTCCCAAGCTTGTCAGCTTTTGTGCGATTACCCGCGCTTGTCTCTGGTTGCACGATTTTCAGCGCTTGCCAGGCGCTTGTATTTAGACAAATATGACAATCTACATTAATTACAAAATAGAAAATGAAATACTGCGGATAACTGAAACTGTAATCACCGTTACAATTCGTACCTATAACAATTCCAATAAATGTTTAAATTAAACAAAAGAAGGTACGACTTAAATTTAACTCTGTTGAGGGATGAACCAGTGGTCTACACTTTGACTATTTTTTGAATAAGTTAACACAAGTCTGACATACTTTATCTCGGGACATAAATCCGCTACACTTTCTGTCAAGATCATAAGTTCACTGTGCATGACATCATTCAGGGCTGGATACGAGTTAGCTGCCATGACAACCTGAAAATGTCACGCAAGAAAATCACGCGTGACACAAAGTTCATCAAATCAATTATATTCTCAATGAAAGTGATAGGAGCGTTAAAAGAACAAGTCCAGTACAAAGCCTTAAAGAGGGGAGACCACTAAGCGGTGTAGAGGCGCTCCAATCTAATTATCAGGGTGCTCTTTCTCTTTCGGAAGGGAGTTAAATTTTCTTTAGGCGTCTGCCTTCTGTTCTTTCTGTTTGACCAGGAGAGGGAAATCACATAAAACAATTTATTCTTTTGTTTATACGAAAGCTATGCCAGTACCTTAGTTCCACGGGAAAGAAGTTCTCTGATGAAGGGAAACATTCCCAATATAATGTCTACGCCACTGTTGTCAACAAATATGACGGCTAGTTTATGAGGCGGCCCCTGTAAAGGAGAGATGAAACAAACTATGAGCATTAAGACAGACAATAAAACATGCATGCATGAATGCATGTGAACGAGCGAATAAATGAATGACCGAACGAAGAAACCAGTTAATGTATCAATGCATGTGAACGAACGGATAAATGAATAGACGAACTAACGAATGAATGAAGGAGCGGACGAACGAATGGATATATGATGAATGCTAAATTTGTGAATTGCACGAAAGAATAAATGAACAGACGAAAGAATGAATAAGTGAATGAACGAACGAACGAACGAACGAACGAACGAACGAATGACTGGATGGATGGATGGATGGATGGATGGATGGATGGATGAATGGATGGATGGATGGATGGATGGATGAAAGAAAGAAAGAAAGAAAGAAAGAAAGAAAGAAAGAAAGAAAGAAAGAAAGAAAGAAAGAAAGAAAGAAAGAAAGAAAGAAAGAAAGAAAGAAAGAAAGAAAGAAAGAAAGAAAGAAAGAAAGAAAGAAAGAAAGAAAGAAAGAGAGAATGAAGTAAAAACAAGAACGCAAGGGATAGTGGGCCATGGGCTCCCGCTGAATGAAAAGAACGAAAGAATGGGCGGAAAGATGGATGGATGAGCAGAAACACTGACCTTTAACCTTTCAACCCAGGCATCCAGGTCATCTTTTAACCACGGGCGAGCTGTAAACATATTGAAAGGTAGAATTGGTCAAGGTTACCACTTTCTGGAGATATACAATACAATGAAATGCAATCCAATTTATTATTTCAATCCCTAAAGGGGTTTTTCAGAACTAATATACAACAATGGTCAGACAAAATAGATTACAATTAATTACAATCAGAATTCTAACATCAAAGTAACTACACCTGGAAATAATGCAATGAACTTATCGACAGTCGAGCTACTAGAAATTATGAAAACAGAAAGCACGGGACAATGTGCAAAAAACTGTCGTTTTACCTTGCAATTTTTTCATTGCTGAATCAAAGTCAAGAATACCTCCTTCCAAGAGTCTGAAAAACAAAGTTGGCTCTCGTCAAAACAAATAGACAAGAGGATCAGAAACTGCAGTGCTGCGTCGGTGGGTCAGCGGAAACGAATGTTTGGTTTTATCAATAGTTTGCCCGTTCCGAAGTTCAAATGGAGACTGGGAACGAGATTTTAACTTACATTTAATGAGAAATTGGAGTCCATCACAATAACGATCACATTAAAATTAGTAAGTTTACCAAGTTTGAGGTTCTGACGTTAGATTGCAACCATGTAGAAAATCGGAAAATTAGACTTTGTATCGATTTGGGGGACGCAATCTCAGAATAAGAGACATCTGTATGGAATTTGGGCGACCTTTGATAGCTCACAGCCTGGTTACGACCAAGAGACTATGAGGTAAGAGAGCGAATCCCTGTGCTCCATGATAATTATTTTCAATCTTTTTTTAGTTTGCGCCATGCTATTTTGGGAAATTATAATCCGCCATTGAGTTTAAAATTAAATGACGTCACTCTAACTGACCAATAAGATGTCGACATTAAAATAGCAACGCAAACAAAAATAGATTGAAAAAAATCTCCATAGGAAGAGGGGCATGTATGGGGGATTCGCTCTCTTACCTCATAGTCTCTTGTTACGATGCAATGAAACAAAACGAAACTTGGTAAACTTACTAATTTTTATGCGATCTTTCTGGCGATGGGGTTCATTTTTCTTCATATGACGCAATCTGAACAATTCACAAACTAGGGCCCATTCCCTTTATGAACTTCGGAACGGGAAAAAGGTGATTTGGCTACTAATGTTTTTTACTGTGGCCAAATTTCCTTACTCTCAACTCTGTTGATAAAACCAAACATTCGTGCCGTCAAAACAGGCGGGTAGCCTACCAAGAAAATAAGTTTTATTTCTCTCATGAAAAAAGCCGCTGCACTCATGATTTTTCCGTCTATGTGGCACACAAAAGCAATCTGTAATGTAAGTGTTTTTTAAAGAAAGTGTCTTACTTGGCAACTTCCTTTGCACCCCAATCAAAAACATTGCCAGCAATTATTCCTTCTATCAGAGCACGCTGCCGCTGTTCCCAAGGCAACGCATCCAATTCCTTGAGTCGCTTGGACAACAGAAGAAGTGCAGCCTCGTTTTCCTGTTGTTTCACCTGAAAGTTTTAAAGAACATAGAAAATGGGGCCGATATTAGAGAGATTTAGGATCGACTTTGCGGCAAACGGCAGAATTCTGATTCGCGTTTACGTTTCTTTACAAAAATTAGTGCAGAAAAATCCTGACCCATGAGACTAACGCGAAACTACTCTACTTTACTTAGAACGAGAAAGCGGGAAGCAGCAAACGAAGGATAAACGTGGTCCCGTACTAATTTCGACGTTTGCCGTACGTTTGTCGTTGAAAACGGCGGGAAAACCGTTGGTTGTCAAAAAGAGCGGGAAAACAAGCGCTTGTCAAAAAGGGCGCGAAAAATGGTGTCTAACAAAAGGTGGGAAGTGAACTGTTGAACTTCGTGGTGCGAAAAAAGCGCGGGAAGATCAGAGTGAATTCCGTTTGAGTCCGCCATTTTGATCGAAACAAAAGGCACGGCTGTAAAAGGCCTGAAATTGATGTAAAATTATAATAGACTTTGCATACAAATTTCCAAGCAAACTTCACAACCAGGAAAACATGAATACCTTACCAGACCTTCCGTTTATTTCATAAGCCTCACAGAGGGAACGAACTAAAACACGGTGTTTCATTCAGTCAGTTGACTGGCAACCGAAATTTTGCGATAGGTTTTAGAAAATGATAAACAAGGCTGGTTTCTGTAGGACTTTGAATTGAGTACTTTACCTCAGCATACGGGTCAGGAAAACTAAACTCGTTAAGGTACTGTTCTCTAACATCAAGCAAACTGCGCACATTCAAAGTTCCATAAGCTCTGAAAGAACATAAAGACGCCAACGTGATATATCACTTTGTATACAATCTGATCGTATGTTAAAGAGCTTCTTTCAAAATTGAAATGAAAAACATTCTGCCCGTGTGTCCATATAATTATTTATTTATTTATTGAGAAATTTCACCCTGTACCCACTTACAGAATTACAATTATACGAAGATTATTTCGGTGGATATCTGATCAGATGAACTTAATCGCCTCAAAAATTCGAATTTAGTTGGGGGGAAATCTTTTCCAGCAAAATTTCAGCCGAAGCCCCAACAAGGGGAAAGCCGTGTTGGCCAAAAAAAAGCGGTCTAAAATCAGAGGACAGAAGTCAGAATAAATGTAATGAAGAAACTACGTAGTATTTCTAATTCTACGTTTTTCCCAGCTCTCGGTAAATCTCGTTGACTTCTGTTTACAGAATTGCGGTCTCGTTCACTCAGAAGCCTTTCAAAGAATGACACACCAAGCCGATCACATGTTGGCACTGAGGTTTGTCACAGCCAAGATTCATTACATCCTTAGTGGTTCTTTTCAGTCCCCAAATTGGAGACAGGACCGGCGCCATTTCCTCGTGGTCATCTGCGCCACGTGAAGGTCTAACCATTTACTGATGTCAGAGCAAAGGCAGCACCTTCACTTCTGTTGTTTTAAAGACCTAAGTGTTGGTCCGGCCGGGGTTCGAAGCCACGACCTCTACGAAATGAGCTAACAGGGCTGTTTTGCTCATCTTAAACATTTGTTTGTACTATCCTATTTCTTAAACAGAGCGCACTGTTGTATCTCCCTGATATATATCAAAGGAAAAACTTACGCCGGTTGTTGTTTGAGGGCATTCAGACGAAGTCGAAATTTATTGCGAAACTTTTCTGCTCTTTCTTTGGCGTCTGAGGTGTCTGGCTGACTGGCGACTGCTCGTTCGACGACCTGACGAAATAAAAATATGAGCTTAACTACTAACAGAGCTGGGTAAACTAGAGGTTAGAGGGTAATTATTCGAGTCGTGACTTGTTCTTGTGTTGCGTCCGTAGGTGAGACACATGACTACATAGACCCTCTGTCCTACTAAGATTAAAAGTACAAGTGGAACCCGGCCTTATGACCATCTCGATATTACGACCACTTTCTTGTGCCCCGAACGAATTGAAAGTCCAGTCATTTCCTTAGTTTTACAACCTCGTTAATCCGACCACCCCGTTATTCCGACCACATTTTCGCGGCCCGAAGGTAGTCGTATTAACGGGGTTCCACTGTATTTGCGAGTTACTCGCTGAAATTGACTAGCACCCTGAGTCTGAGGGGCGAGAGTGTAGTCATGCTCTAATTGCTATTAGCTGGCTGACTGAAAACAAATTGCTCGAAGGAACCAAAGGTTAGACGGACCCCATGTAAGCAACTCAAATTCATGCTTTTGTCTGATAGTTGCGCACTGTGTTATGCTTCGTCGATCGGAGAGCCATATCCTCGGAGACCCAGGGGCAGATAGTCGGGAGAGGGGGAAGATTTCATGGGCGAAATTGGGACTCTTTCAGTCCGTCTTCTCGCCCGTCTCATAAACTTTCGCCCATGAAATCTTCACCCTGCCTGACTACCTCCCCTGGGTGTTTGAGGGTAGGAGAACCACCTGGCAAATATTAAAACACTTGAATGGAAGACAACGAATTTCGTGTTACTTCAATTACACTTTAGTGTCGAATGCTCTCACGCCAAATATTGTTCACAAGTAAGAACCACCAAAAAGCTTGTACGACTATCTATGTAATGTAGTCTCTACGATTCTCACTATAACATAAGCTTACTTTGTCTAATGCGTCCTCAAAGCACTGCAGCCAGTATTCTCGCGCTTCTGTGTCAACCGTGAGGTCCTGGGTATCAGGGAAGTAATCACTAGGCGAGGCGAGGAGAGGGAATGGGACGAGTGTATAAGTGAATTGGTCCATCTCTAGCACGTCATACTGTAAGGAAGACAAAACAGCATCGCTAGATAAATTTTGATTGCACGTGCTTAATTCTTTTTCATTTATATTTGCCAGCTTAGTACCCAGTCATACTCCCTTGCCTTCTCGTCTGCGCGAAGCCTGGAGCGGGGTCTTACTCTCATTGCCCGCACAGCATGATGGGAGCGGCCAGTGTTACTTGATGACGTCACTACGGGGTAACTTGAGTGGATCGTACCTCTATCGCGGGCAGGCTGACTAATTCTTTTTATTGCAATTTTTTGAAATAATAAAAACTAGTAAACAATCAGAGAGAGCTTGAGAAAATTTAAACGACAATTCTTTTTTCGAGGGAAACACCTTAAACCGACCTGGCAAGAGCCACAGAGTAGATATCGGATTTAAGGCGCAACCTAGCGAAGCTTACCCCTAAAAAACTTGCTATAAAATCGATAATAACATGGAATTCGTTCAAATCTTACTTTAACACTGGAAAGCCACATCGCCTCAACACATCTACTTGATTCTGAGTCGTTCGGGAAAAGACCCTTCTTACAAATTGGCCGTCATTTTGAATTAAGGTAAAGGAAAATTGAACAACCGTATTACGTCATCAAACCCAACATGGCGGCGCCTGGGAAATTTTAAAAGCGAAAATGAGCGATAATCAAATCCTGTTTTGTCCGACACAGAAATATTATTTCCATGTTTTCCAACAAAGTTTGAAATAAGATTGTAGTTTCAACAATTTAACGTTGACTTAGTTTAACAGTGGAGGTTTCCTTTAAAACAAATCTATAGGTGATTTTGTTACCCTAACTCCATCAGCAGTTCGTGTGTTCATCAAATCAGCGGACCGCTTTGTCAGACCAGAGCTGCCTGCATAATTCTCACGCCATGTCAAGACGTTTAACTTGCTTAACGAAAAGTCCACTGAAAGAAAAACGATAAAGGTTAACAGGGATAGAAACAAATGATCTGCCACAATTTAACCGCAGTGCTTGCCTGCGAAGTTGTCATAAAAGTATGCTTGACTTCCGTCTTGGAGTTTCAAATGAACAACCTCACAAGCTTAGTTTTATTCATTAAAAAGCAGTTAACGATGATGGAATGGTGTTTGACTGCATAACTGGGTGAAATGATAAGAAACAATTGAGCAAAGCACACGTTTAGCACGGTAGGATTGAAGAACCAGGACCAAGAGGCACAATAAGAGGTAACCTGCGTACCACGCATTTCAGTGTTTTGTTTGTTTTTCCCTTTTTCGCTTTTTGACCGCGCGGAAATTGGGACGAGAGAGAAAATGAGAAGGAAGGGGGGGGGAGGTGAGAGGAGGAGAGAGGAAACTCTGTCTCTCTCTTCTCCCCTCCCCCCTCTTCCTTTTTTTCGCTCTCGTCCCAATTTCCGCGCGATCAAAAAGCGAAAAGGCACAAACCCAAATGAAACGCTTGCTATGTAGGATAAAAGTGAGGTAGAAGAGAAAAACCGGCATAAAATTTTTTTTTAAGGCTTAGTGAATTTTTAGTACATTTTTTAAAACGCGGGCGCCCATTGGACAACTGAACACCTGTCTTGCTAACAGCTTGTCAAGAACAAAATGAACAAAACCTGAGCATGAAAATTCAAACAAACAAGCAAAGATTGGTGAGGGTATCATACCATCTTCGGCGGCTCCCTTCATGAAAGCTCCAATGGCGCCTAAGTAGCCTTCATGTCTCAGAAACAAAGGTTGTTGGCTTCCCTGAAATAACAATAATAAAAACACAACATCTGCTAAGGATGGAGCAAATATCTGGTTGAGTACAATACTGCGCAAGACGGGAGATTGGGGATAGTAGGGCTGTGACGTCAATATGGGAATGCGACTCTCGCGATTTCTCTATTCCATCGACTTTAATCAAAAACCTCATATTATCAGTAACTGTATGCCAATAACAAGAATGAACCAAATTCCACTCTTTTATTTTGTTCTTATCTTTCTTCCAGGAACGCGAAACGCCTCCCAGGTTGTATGATCCAGAACATTAATGAGACTAAAGTTTCGTTCGATTGTAGGCGGAAAAGCTGTTTGATTTCTCTTTTTAACTAAACTTGGGAGAACGTTCTTGTAAACTTTCGCTGACACATAATAATTTAAGAGCAATTTTGTATTCCAGTAGCTCGAAAAACCTCTTATGAGGGATTTCTTGTCATCATTGTATATATTCCTATTCCCGAATAGGGTCAATCGAACACACGCTGAGACTACCAAAGAAAAATTCTGAACCTCCAAATGTTGCGCACGATCTAGTCTGATGACAAACTTATTAAAACTTTTTTAGGCTTTAAAAAACTGTTAAAAGAAGGTCTTTCTTGGAGACGTTTGTGAAAAGAACCTTCTATGTATTTAAACGGCGTATGAAGGTCAAATACCTTGGACCAATAATTGATTCCGTATGAAATTGTGTGCATTGTCAGCGGGTTGCCTCTGATGAAATAACCACTGAAGTAGATCTTCTTCAAGCCGTTCAGTTTTGCATAAAGCGAGGCAATCTAGAGGGCAGAAACGTATAGTTAATAAAATAAAGTCAAAAATTTCTTTCAAGGAAAATGGCCGACACACTAGGACTAAGAATGCTGACTGTTCCAAGGTTTCCTTCAATACTCTTTCATCCCTGAAGTTCCAGAGGTTAGTCGAGAAGAAAATCAGCCAGAAATCGGCGCAATGAAAGTTTTTTCTAGTCTTGTTAGATTCAAGAACACGCTGAGTTTTGTCCGGTTCATGTCCTCTCATAGCGATTAACCGCTGGCTCTTCCAGGGAAGAAGTTACGAAACCTTTGACTTTTTATTGGCCCAATAAAAATTCCTTATCCCGTAGTATCAGCCCTGCAATCAGTTGGGTTTACGGAGCGGTTTTCAATTGACTGACGAAAGAAATTGCGTATTTGCTTTGGTTTTGCATTACTACACTCTGTGATTGGTTGATAGAACTCGCGCCACTTTCTCAACCAATAAGATGTAAAACCAAAACCAATCGTGCCTCGCTCGCACGTGTTTCCCCGCGCCTGGCGCCGGTTACATGTATTTGCTTTGAACTCTGATTGGTTCATTGCGCTGTTTGCAACTGTTGTGATTGGCCAGAGTAACAACTTTGGTTTTGGTTTTACGACACTCGATTGAAAGCCGCTCTATCTGCCAAGGATGATAGTCTTTGGGGTTTCCTCGTTTCTGAAGTAGGTTTAGTCTGCATCCGAGACATCATTTCTTCAGGAGGGCTATTACAAAATAAATAAGGGGTGAGTTTTTAAAAAAACTGTCAGTAGACCTGTACCTTTCAAAAGCTCTATTTTCAATGGACTCTTATAACCTGCAGCTGCATTTTTTCTTAGGTTGGGAGCATTGTTCTGTTGTTCGTTCTTTTGTCCTCTCGACCAATCGTGTAAGACGTTGCAAACGGTGCACAGTTGGTAAGGTCACTTGGCCAACGTAATCCCGATGAAATGCTAAATCTCCACGACTGGTTTTCTTTACCTTGTATCTTTGTTATTACCGGCTAACAGATAATTTAACGGAGGTCGTAAAACCTCATAACTCATTCAACTAACCTGTCCAATGTCATTGCTAATCACATGCAGAAGACTCTTAGCAATGTCTGCTTCAGCAAACTTCCTACCTACAAGAAAGAAAGCAAAACAAAACTCAGTATGTAGAGACTTGTGTTTAAACACCATCATCATCATTTAAGCGTCAGGCTTCTCGGGTTGGAAACTGCCCCCTCCAAGCTCGACGTTTTGGCAACTTAAATTCTAGGCCTCTTCTGGGAAAGAGATAACGATGGCTACAGTTTATAGAGCCAAAATGTCGGGTTCTTATAGTATATTGTTACCGGAAAATTGTTTTACCATAGTGCTGCGTTTGTATTCATTTTATTAGAACGCTTTTTAATTGGAGTGTCGTAAAGTCAAACCCAAACTAACGAGTATCGCAAAGTAATAAATTACTCCAACCAATCAGAAGAGACGTAAACAGCAAAATGGTCAATCAGAACTCGAAGCAAATAGATGTAACCGGCGCCAAGCGCGGGAAAACGTGACGCGATTGGTTTTGGTTTTGCTTCTGATTGGTTGAGAAGTGGCGCAAGTTTTGCTAACCAATCACAATGCGTTCGAAAGTAAATGCAAAGCAAACGTGCAATTATTCTCGATCCTCAATCGTAAACCACTCTTATTGTAAGTTGTTTCATGTTTCGTCGTGTGGACGCGCGGGTTTGCCATTTTGCTGACATGTACAGTATGAAGCGGGCCTTAAAGTATCATCATAAGTTCATACAAACCATGATGGTGATCATCCCTGGGAGACCTCACTGCTTTTCCAAAGCTACTCGCAGTCAAGTCTCCTGGTAGCTTCAATGCATCATACGCCCCACCATAGATATCTTTCACCTATGAGAAAATGTTGTAACTTAAATTACCGCCATCTTGTATTGTGGTCATGGGCTCATGTTCACTTCAAGTTGTTTTTTAAAGAGACGTACAAAAAAAAGTACTCAGCAATATTTTTAACTCACAAGCAATGCAGAGCCGTTGTTTTGCTCGTGAAACCTTGGCTTGCCGGCCCTTTATGTGTTTAGATATCTCTGGTGCGGTGAGCATGGTACTTGACATGGTCTGATATAGCGACATGAATTTGTTGCACAGTAAGAATGTGCAACAAACAACTAGCGAAAACATTTTTAAACAACAGCATTGGCATCCTCTTAAAATTCAAATGTCAGCCAAACCGCCTTACCAGCATGTCCACATTCTGATGATGTCCTTTTGTTGCCAGCTCTAGTAACTCGTCAAAACCCTGTCAGTCCAAGATATAAACAGCTATAATTTTCGAAACAATTTCATCACGATTTGCTTTACAAAAACCAACCACTATTTTCACCATCTCTCAGATTGTGTAGATTTTCTTATCTAGACAATATGATCAATCATTTCAGCTTGAAGGGGTACTCCCTGATATAAGCTATTAGGCATCTGCGGCGCCAAAGGGTATGATTTTTGAGCTGTTTTGCTCTGAAATAGGGGATAGATTCTAACCATTTTGGGTGTGATAGTCTGAAAACGGGTATGGATTTTACAGAAACGCTTATGGATCCTAGAAACCAGGTCTGAAAATGGGTGTGATTTTTAGTGGCTAGGTCTGAAAAAAGGAACCGGAAAATCACATATTTTGGTCTGAATATGGTCAAAGGTACCACCACCACCCCCTCCCCCAGGTACAAATACAATGCTGATTAAAAACATTCACCAAAATGAATGAGAGCAACCAAACGCACTCTTGCCTGTAGACAAGTTAAAAGTTACTCTAACCACGTTTGTTTGTGAAATCAAGTGTTGTTGCTGCAATTATCATCTAGAATAGTACAGAAACAATGGCTACCACAATAATTTAAAACAAAACAGTTTTTTGCAAATGGAGATGAAAATCCAATCAACCAATACTATAATGTGGGTAGACCAAAGTAACTTCTTAGTTTTCTGAGCATTCTACCATTTTATAAAAAATATTTAGCAAAACTATATGTTAATTTATGAGAATTTTATGCTTAAGTAAATAAAGTGAGTTATATACAGGTGTTTTGACAAAGGTTGCCCAAAAAAAGCGTAAAAGCGTATGCGACAATGCCGAAAGGTAGTGTGCGAAATACTCAAAAAATTTCAATAAAAGCTCAGAATCCATATTGCCTGCCATCTCAAGTCTTTGCTGTACGGTCGAGGCATTATGGATTCTGAGCTTTTATTGAAATTTATTGGGTATTTCCCAGACTACCTTTTGACATTGTCACATAAATTATACACTTTTATACTTTTTTTGGACAACCTTTGTCGAAACAGCTGTATATTGCCTAATTGTGTTTTCATCCTAGCATGCACAATATGACACAACAAAAAATGGATGATGCCAATGAATTGTGACTTGGCTAATTATTGTTACATATTAAGTAATCACAAATCATGATACTTGCACCTTTGCTCTTGTAAGAAGTGACCCCAGGCCCCAGAATGTTCCTCCACCCATGCTTGTACCTCCAACTCGTTCATACTGTGTCTCAGAAAGAACCTAGAACAACAGAAATAAAATTACTCTAACAAAATGTTTGCTCAAGACTGTCATAAAAATCAATGGTATAGTACTTTAGTGGAGCATGGAGACTGTCTCTGTCATCCTCCAGTCCAGACTCTCCACTGCCAGTTGATGTCCTGTACCATTTGTGAATCTGTATTCAATTTTATTACCATCTCTGCTGTCATCCAGTGCAGCCTCTTCACTCTCCACTAAGGTACTACACCATTAAAATATTATTGTATCAATCTAAAAGCAGGGTAGAAAACCCAAACTTGAAAAGAAAATCAGTCAGGAGAATTCGTATTTTGGTCAAAAGTTAATTCACCTTAACAATGCTGACTCCAGAACCAATGTTAACCAATAGGTAAGGGAACAGCTCTGAATGATCCAAATCTTGGAAGACGTAAGGTGGATTCTGCTCACGATGAAACTCAAACACTTCATTGGAGATGTTCCGCAAGAGGAAGTTACATCCTCTGATCAGGCATTCCATCTCATCCTCCTTGTCAACTCTGCAGAGATCAAGAAACATTATTGAAATGTAAAGGCAAACTTCACAGTACAGTGATTTCCTTTGCTTTCTCTTCACCAAATTTTATGATAATTAAAATCAAATTTTCAAACCTCCTTCACGATAGTGTTCTTCTTTGTTTTCTCTTCATGAATTATTTACGGGTTTGCGAAAGTCAGTCTCATAAGTATGAATGGCCAATTACAAAGTTTAATAAGTTACATAAAAGTCTTCAAAAGACAAATTGAACTAAACAGGAATCTCTTACCTGCAGCCAAGTTTAGATGTGAGTAAATCAATATATTTATAAGCTCCACCACCTTTGAACAGAAAAATGTTAAAATATCACAATGCTATTTTTTAAACTGGATATGTGTGGCAGTTGTCCTAATCTGTTTCTGAGCCTTGTAATTTATATAAATCAGAGCCAAAATGTTTCAGGGCCTTCTGTCTTGAACTAGTAAATGATAGGCCATACCTCCATTGTTTTTCTACACACCTAGTAAGTTTTCCAAGCACCTGGTCCTCTTGTTATGCACATACATGTACGCAGCCAACTTTGTATTAAATTAACAATACTGAGCTTACATATGACCATACAACATATTTGTCTTAAGACACTTAGTGATGGTTAACACTTATTGTTTCCATATCTCAAACTGACCTTGGACACCTTACCCCTTATCGTTGTAGTATTGAAGTGCATGAGAAAAGAACCCTATTTTATGAGGAGAACTGAGTGATTTTGGGGCTTAGCACCGTGTTTGAAGTAAGTTACACTTCATGTAATTTTAAGTGAATGTCCAAGGACAGTTTGAGAGACGGAAACAAGTGTTAACCCACCTGGGCTGAAACAATTTGAGCTTTCTGATCTCAAAACCAACTCACTTAGTCAAGAACTAGAAACTTACATGCAAATAACCACAGTTCAGACAATCCAACTTTAGTCTAACAGCCACCAATTACGGACTGTCTTGTACTCAGCAAAGCACTGCAGTTAATAAATTATTGTAAACACATTACATGCTATTATTAACTAAAGAGAACTTCATACCAGTAGCTTTGAGGGCCCTGTCTTTGTATGCTGCTGACAGAATGTTCTCTTGGATGAAATTAACACACGTTTCAATGTACTTGGTTTCGAACTTTATGAAGTGCAACCTTAAACTTGACTCTTGATCCTCTTTGATCTCATAGATGTGTCCAGTTGTAGTCTTATCATGCTAGCAGAACAAACAGAAGATGACATAAGGCCATATAAGGACAGTTTACACTGGACACCAGGGCCAAACATTAGACTGCTGTCCTCAACACAGCTCATGGACTTTGCGTTATTACTTATTTTTGCAGGGGACTCAGTTGTTGTCTGTATTGTCTGGGTGTCCATGTTAGCCAAGTGACCACAAGGTGAGAGTTGACTGTATACACTTTTAAAAATTAATAGAAATTTGCATTTACAAAAAGCATAATAGCCATACCCCTTTCTCCTGCTCTTCATCCTCACTCTTGGCCAAAGATGTCAAAGAACTGAAGCTGTAATGACGTTTTCTTATTGTGCTTACTTCAGACATGTATGCCACCTTAGCCAGGGACCCTCCTGGAGCAACAAATAAAAGCCAAGAAACAGGCAATGCAAATCAATTTTTTCCATCAATCTGGAAACTCTACAAGGGCAACCTGAACTGTTTGCAACATCTCACATTATTAGTCGAGAGAAAAAACAACGAACAACAAAGTAATGCTCCTAAACATAAGAACAATGTAGTTGCCGGTTATTAGGGTCCAGTGGAAATAAAGCTTAGAACAGTTGAAGGCCTTCTGACTTTACTTATTACAAGCATGAGACAGTAGAGTATAATAGGGTGAGATGGGGTGGAGGAGGGGGGAAGGGAAGAGAGTGAGAGAGACGAATCAACATCCAAATGTAATATGGCAAATAATTATTACTTAATAATAACAATTATTGTCATTACATTTTTATTTTATTTAGCAGAACAGTAAATTATAGGTGGTTTGACTTTTAATACATCTGAAAACCTATCGTTTAGTGCATCTGCCCAAATAATCTACTGTACACAGGATGACCACTAGGGTAAAAGCAGAGACCTTACAGCACTGATTTGATCAAGTGAATTTTCTCCTCTAGATAGAGTCTGAAAACCATGACCCCACTAGGCGGCACATGCCTGCACAGACCTTCAGACGAAGTACCCCTTGTGCCCCCTGGGAAAAAGGCAAAACATAAAACTGCTGTAGATGTTTTTTCTCCCTTCTATGTATTTGCAATGTTTTTCCTCCTTCTTGAAAAATCTCATAAATAGATACCCTGTTCCTGACCTGGAGTACCAAAATCACAACCCCATCACTTCCCCCCCCTCCTCGCCTGGCCTCTTTAATATTTAGCTTTTTATGTTCAAATACTTTAAATTATACTATCCATGATAAGCAAAGGACATTCATGTATATGCTGTGGTTCAATTTTATACATAGTTTAAAATTTTATTTTCTATTGTTCAAACTCATTATCATACATTACCACACACACGAACAATAGGAAGATAAAATTTAAAGCAAGGATCAATTTGAACCACAATACACACATTATTAATGTATGGTGTGATGCAGAGATCTTGCTGATCTAGCTGTGTTTACGGCTTGAAGCCTCTTAATCTGTTTGATTGCTTTCAAATTAACCAGAAAAATCCATGCAGAACTCACCTATGTCAACTGCGAATATTTTAGCTGTTTTAAGATTTCGAAACACCTCAGGCAATGAAATACTCCTTGCATATTCTGCTGTACTTCCCTGCGCAACTTTTGAATCCATATTTTTGATTCAGATGACAAACGTCGCGTAGAAATCTTGCGCCAAACTTTTAAGAAATTCTGCTCAAAGAAAATCGATGCCGTCCGCCATATTGAATAATTATGAGTTGAGCCCGCAATCCTACCATAAGTTGATTTGGTTCCAGACCTCCAGACCTTCACGCGGAGAGTCCTCCATGTGGGAACGATTGAAATCGTTTTCCAGTCGAGTTTATGTCTAGCGTGAGTTCGGTCACTTATCTGGAGATGGAAAGACGGTGGTAGTACTGGTTGTAACTACAGTTGGAGTTTCAAAGGCATTCATTGGCGTTTCAACCAAACCTAGGATATTAACTCAAACCAAAGCGTTTTTTAGCAGTGTACAAGCACTGTGAAATCCTCATTGTACACTTGTACTGCAGAACTCTACAAGAACGATCATAATGGTAGTGATGACCTCGTTTCCTCCTCCTACTGAAGGATTACATCATGTACAAGAAAAGACCGAGGCTTTTGTACAAGATAAGTCCTATGGAGTGGGAACTTTGTACATAGCAACTGAGTAAGCTATTAGCTGTGACTGAAAAATTGATAACGATGATGATTACTTGTAATATGATGACAATGACAATGACAAACAAAGTGGTGGCATTAGCAAAGATGTCCCAACTGATGTGATGTTTTAAAAACACTTGACTTTCAAGTGAATAACATACTTTGGGTACTTATTTTTTTTCACTGCGGGATTTCTGTGGTAAAATTCATTGGAAGCCATCACATGACACCCAATGATTTAATATATTTTTTTAATTCCCCAGAGTCTTTTTTGGTTACTAACTACTAGCCAAAGAGCCTGAGGACTCTGGATTTGTGATTGGTAGATGGAGGTTCTTGTGTCCTCTTTAGTTATGAAATTAATTTCCACCCCATCAGCCCCCCCCCCCCCCCCCACCCATGTTTTTTTCTCTCAGTCCTTATAAGCAAGTGTGGATCTGCCAGTGTTATATATATGAAAAAATGATAACTATGAGAAAACAAAACATTTTTCTAGAAATCAGAAGGTTTAGATAGCCAGAAGTACATAATGTAAACAAACTCCAAGAGTGGTGAGTCTATGTTCAAGGTAGAAGTCTATTGTAATGCTTTTAAAATGGTAAATTACAGGTGCATTGCAACAGAGGTATGAAAAGTTGAGCTGGATGAAAATATTGGCATTATTTTTTATAGGAGATTGTCTTGGTGTGATTCATCTGGACAAGGCTTTTCACTGGAATATCCATCAATATCTCTGCATGCAATTTGCAGAGATACTTCGCAGTTCCCTCATGAGTGTATCTATTGCATGATGGAATCACCTCTGGATGGTATGTACTTCAAACATATATCCTTAACAATGTTGTGAATAAAACTATGGTCTCATTAAACTTGCCTAAGGATCTCATATACCACGTAGTCATCACACAGGGGATGATCCAACCATTTTTGTGGAAAAATGGAGATGAACCCACACTTGGACCATATTAGCATGAGTGATACGCAGCTTTCTGTACCATGAATCATCTAGGGGCAGTGATTAACTCGTTTACTCCCACGATCTGGATGTTAATTCTCCTCACTGACGGCCACACATTTCTTTTTAAAGTTATTTCATAGAATTTGGTGTTACACCAAATGGCATCACTTAGTGGATGATTTTCTTTATTCTCATCACCTGTCTGGTTAACATCGTATTGATAATGTAAGGAGAAATTACACATTGATCACTCCTGGGAGTGAAAGGGTTAATGCTGCCTCCAGATAGCTGGCTAGGATGCATTTTAAGATTACCATCAGCTGATGTTTTGATCATGACATGTTTTGTTGTAGATACTGGACATGATGGAGCCAGTGACGATAGTAGTGATAAGGTTGGAGAGATCAGATTTGTACCAGAGGACAAGTCCAGATGTAAGATCAAGCTAAGTAAAAAGAACTTGTAAGGGAACTGAAATATGTGACGTCAAATTGAGAGAAAGAGCTCTCAGTGGAATTCATTTCTAGTTAGATAAGGGGTTAGTTTAAACTGTGGTGCTGTGTTGGTGGAGCAGTGGAAATAATCTCTCTGAGTTGATTGTGTTGGAGTCTTGATAATTTTCTTCGCCATTTTTCAGGCAGATGTAGCCATTTTGATGGGGATCCCAACATTTCAATCCCTTACTTTTGGTTTTTCTTTAATAGTTGGCTTTGTAGTGCTTTTCTTCCTTTTTTGTGAGTGGGGTGTAATGATCCTCAAGAATACTCAGAAAATCTCAGGATAAGATGTAATTTTAAATGGTGAAGACTGCAAAACAGTCATATTTTGTTGTGCTGGTCTATCATACAAATGTGTGTGGTCTTCAAAGGAAAGGTCTGGTGCAAGCATGTGCATGAATGGAGAGTGGGACTGGGGGTAGCACACTTCATGTGCGAGGATCCACACTTTTGATGCTTCGTGCCTTTTGATTGATTTACAGTGCGACGCACCTTACCGTGACTACCCAACAAACTTTTTTTTACAAGTTAACCAATCAGGATATCTTCTTCCTTGTTCATAAAATACAAAACAACATGTTTTCACTTGCCTGTTGGATTTTGTAAGGAGGCGTGACCGTTAATCAAATTCGCGTATCCTGATTGGTTAACTTGTAAAAAAGTTTGTTGGGTGGCCACAGTAAGGCGCATCGCACTGTAGGAGAGAACAAAAACTGTTTTGCAGTCTAAAAATGATGTCTTTCTGCCTTTATATCTTTTTAGTGGAGGTCATGTTTACAGCTCTTTCAGATTGTCAGATTCTTCACCCAGACCCTCAGGAGCAAGGTGAAGGTAATTCGTATATGCCGAAGAAACAGTAACTCTGACTTTCACCTTAAATTTTGCCGTAATGAAGTTCCAATAAGGGAGAGGAAATGGTGTCAAAAAACATCTTTTGGATAACTTTCACACATTGTAATATGATTCCTTGATATTATTTTAAAAATCTGAAAGAAATTTAAGTGTGACCAGCTCACATAAAACCTAATAACTGGTATACTAAAAAGTAGCTGGTAGTATTTGTTTGATTTTTGGCACTGCTCTGTTTTCATTGTCAAATTTCATATTTTAATTTTATTTGCAAGCTGGAAATATTAGCATATTTAATCATTTTTTTCAAAATACCTTTTCTCAATTTGATTGTAGAGGAAGACTTTTTCTGTGATGCAGATGAAGAAGAACTTTCTGAGCAAGGACAGGTATATATATTTTTTTAAGGATTAAATCATCTCATTTGTTAATGCATTTGCATGCAGGGAAATGGTAAGCCAGAGTGTTGTTTACCATAGAATCCCTGAAATTTCTCTGTGGGAATAGGAGAACATTCTTTTTTACCATTTTTATTTGAAGTTATTTTTTTTAACAACCTGCCATTTTGATATTAGGTGAAAATTATGCTGTGAACCTGAAATTCCTAAATCAGAATGTCCAAACTATAAACGTGAGACTGTTTTCTTTCAGAAGCTGTCATTAGATAGTTTTATGTTGAAAAGATTTTCTGTGGATTGAAGTAAACAGCTGCTCCATTTAAGCTCCCAACCAAAATCTCCCAATTTTTTTGTTTGGTGGGTACCAAAAATATATAGATAACAACCAACATGTTGCTCTGAATTCCAAAAAATAAATTGATTTTTTCCAAACACTTCCATAACTTTCAGGCAACACTTGAACGTTTGGAAGGTATGATTCAAATGCCAAGTCAGCAAGAATTTGTGCAGATGACATCAGACAGCAATGGAGACTACCTTAATGGTCATGACAGTGCACAAGGTAATGCATCATTTTGTACATGTTTGCAGTGAGTACATCAGTGACCTAGATCTGTGTGCTCTGCCAAGTATTATGTATCAGTCACTTCCAGCAGTGCATGATGATGATGATGATAATGATGATGACGATGATGCTCTCCCCCCCCTCCCGGGTAGTATTGGGGCAATTTCAATCATCTCTCTGCAGTAGGGCATTTGTCTTCCCCTGGGTATTTTGATGACCTCATGATTTTTACGTAACAATATTGTCATTTCATTTCAATGATCAGTTCATCAGCAAAGACAATAAATTCGTGGCTAACTACATCTGGGGAGTGGGACATAAATGAGATGGTACCAGTAGATCCCCAGAACAAAGGGTCACTGCCACAATACCAAGAAATAAGACTTACTTTGGAGTGAATAATTTTTTGTTAGATTAACGTTGAGCCCACAAGTGAGGAAATAAGCTTTTTTCAACTGCACCATGGGACATTTGACCAGCTTGTTTGTTCTGGCAGTGGGGAATTTTATTTAGTAACATTAAGGGGGAAGGGGAGCAGGGATGGCACAGTGGTGAGAGCACTCGCCTCCCACCAGTGTGCCCCGGGTTTGATTCCCAGACTCGGCGTTACATGTGGGTTGAGTTTTTTGTTGGTTCTTGTCCTTTCTCCAAGAGGTTTTTGTCTGGTTTTCCCCTCACATCAAAAACCAACATTTTCAAATTCCAATTCGATTTGAGGGCCACAGGTTTGTCAGTTGTAACACACTGTAAAGTGTCAACCCCGTTAAACAAAGTTGATTTATTTTATTAATTAATTTTGGAAATTTTTAGCATCAAGTTTGTTTTTTGGAAAATTTTTAATTGGCAACTAGTGTATTTTATTCCATAATTAGTAATTTTAACTATTTTACACCAAAGGGGTGTTGTTTTTTTTTTGCCCTGTAAGTTCTGTATTTTTACTGCACATGGGGTAGGAAATAATCACTTTGCCAATTTTGCTGAATTTTGGAAAACCTCTGAAAACGGCTGGTGCTTAATGGGTTAATTTATTTATTTAAGTGTCCTTTCATTTCTAGCTGATGTGGAAATGGAACACAATGGAGACAGCAGGGAACAGTTTGAAGATGCTGATAAATGACAGTCTTCCATTGGCCAGATGGTCACAGTTAAAAGCATATTCGAATGAAAGCAGACTTGTATATGGTCAATACCATGATATGCTTGGCGAGGCTTTTTATCAAATAAAGCTTCACATGTTGGCAACATAATATTCTGCCTTATTTAAGTGTAGAACATAGCTTTTTGTTCAATATTCCTAACAGTATGTCATGCTTCTTACTCTCACTGAACTTACATTTATGTCACTTCTCAGAATTTGTAACTTCACAAAATTTTCATTGTGCTGGGGCTATACTACTATCACATAATGAGAACAAAAGATATTGTCATTTATATAATTTATACTTATTCACACCTGAGGGGTAGATGAGAACTGACAGGTCTATTTTCCACCAGAGCATTCAGTTAAAATAGTGTCAGCATCTGTGTAGTCACATCTGCAGTCATATTGATACCAAAACTGTCAAATAAAGCTACTTACATCCTTCCATATCTCATGACCCTGCATTGTTATTGTTTTTGAATAAATGCAAATGAAATCATTCTTTTTCTTTGATTTGTTCAGACGTGATATAATCTTTATAGACTTCTCAAGCCAGGCGAAAATCTCGTACTCCGAGTCCTCCCGCTTTTTGGTTGGTGGGTGGGCACCAGGAGAGACTCTGGAGAATTCGAAAAAAATTAAATATTTTGATTGGCTGCCCCGTAACGGTTTGCATTGTTTTACCGCAGAAATCCTGCAGTAATAAAATTCCAGTTCCCCGGAGTCTCTCCTGGCGACAAACCACTGGCCAAAGAGCCTGAGGACTCTGGGTACGAGATTGGCCAGGCGACTTAAAATTTTCAAGGTCAAAAAAATTATATGAATATAATTTACTTTTTCTCTTAGTGTGTTGTAGTGTCAAATAATTCCTTGTGATCAGTAAAAACTGTTGATTTCTCCTCTAGTATATGGCTTTCTGTGACTTCTTTCCTCCTTGGAGTGAGGCCACGAGGCAAAACTTTCACCCTTTCCCCCACCTATGTAAGCCTTTGAAACCTACCCCCGCCCTCCACCACTCCTCTCCTCTACCTGTACCCCATCATTTTGACAATTTCTCAATGACAACAGAAGGAATAAAAATTAATAAAATAATATTTTAGGGTGAATGTTTTGGGGATTTCAAATTAATTTACAGTCTCGTGCTCAAAAATTCCAGAGTCATTGGCTAGTACCACAGTTTGACCCATAATGCAATGCACCCCTTTGAGGCCCATGATTCCTAGCGGGATTAATAGCAGAGATCCCTGGGAAAAACTGTGTAAAAAGCTGATTAGTACTTGTTTAAAAATTAAGTGTTAACCCGATGAAAAGTTTTGTTTTCCTATGTAAATCGCCACGAACAAACTCCAGGCACATGACCGGAAACCTTAGTTACAATTTCACTTCCGGATAATTTCTTTTTAACAACACCAATGACGACATTTCCGGTACGGTGGTTTTGAACAACACAAAATCGCAGAGCAGTCCGCCTGCTGGCTCATTTTCAAGATTCAACTTTCATGCCGTTCTACTGCTGTCAGAGTTTGCTGGTGGCGGATCGGGAGGCCGAAGATATGAACTACTATCGAAACACCAGCAAGGATGTAGCCCCTCGAACCAACTGCCGACGTCGCATAGTTACAAAAGAAATGGCGTTCTACTGCTTTGACATCTTAGCGAGCCATTTATATCGGCTTCAAGAGCCGCCCTGGCCAAACTTTCCCAATGAAGAATTGTGAGTATAACTAGCTTTCTTCTTCCATTTGCGGTTCGACTGAACGATTGGTTTGATGCCGTCCCTGCTTTGGCATTAAGCAAGACGCGTTTGAAACGAAAAATGTATGTTTTGGGGAGCTTAGAGGCTTCTCGCTTCGCGACAACAAAATATCTGTGAAGATTCGCCGATCGCGAATGAACACAAAAGACTCGGTTTCCAAGATTGAATTTGGGTTTGTATTCAAATTTTTTATCCAGGGTTCCGTTATAAAAGTAAGTCACTTATTCATCGGGTTATTCCCTTGCTAAATTGAAGTACAAGTTATTCTTGGCCTTGAAAATGGCACAGTGCTTTGAACGACTTGTGCTGAAGCTCATTTAAATGAGACAAGGGACTTTGGCCATTGTTATTGTTTGAACCTTGCCGATTATATCACATCTCTGACATTCTACCCGTAACCGAACATCCCACGAATTGATGTTGCATCTTTGTCTAGAAACTTTCTTTATCGCGGTGTTTGAAATCGGGAATTTCTAGTTAAAAGTGACTTGTGAACTTGTCTAGGCGAGCATCCTTCGTATCTCAATAAGGTTATATGTTTGCGTTTCCTGTCTTGGAAATTTTTTACAGTTCTACCGTCAGCTGTGGAGTTTTTTCTGGCTGTAAACTTAATTAAGCTTAGTGTTTACTATTTTGACACTAGTTAAGCCAGATTCGCAGCGTAACCTGACTAACTCCAGCGAGATTTCTCCGTCTGCTTTATAAGCTTACTTTTCTCCCCAAGAACAAATTGTTTAAACTTGTCAGCCATTGGTAACCTTGGGATAATTGAATATATTATGTCCTTGAACTCTCACATTGTTTATTGATTCGCCTAAAGCCTCCATTTTTATTTTTGTTCAATAAATCGTTCCCTTCTACAGCCAAGTCAAGTTCAGTAAACTGTTTCTACGGGTATTGTTTATAAGTAGATGCTTTTTTTTTTTTTTACTCTTTAATATGCAATTTTTTTCATTAATATTTACTTCTTACTCAGCAATTCACACAGAATGTTAATTTGAATTTTCAATTTTAAACCATTCCTCCATGTCAATTCATTTTATTCAGAAAGCTATCAAGAAGATTTTCTTCATTGCTTACATTTTGTTCGCTATGTACAAACTGCTTTATTATTTTTTTGTTATTTGTTGCTAAATCCCTTTTTTCGTTATTTTTGTGCTGTCTTTTTTTGTTTCATATTTGAATCCACTTCTTGTATTTCTGTACCTTTTTACTCCATTTTTTGTGATGATCATAGAACACTGAATTCCAGCGATGGCTAGGCAAGGTTATAAAAAAATTCTAATTTCCTCAAAGTACTTCACTTTACAGCTGATTTAATAAGTCTCTGCGGGAGTAACTAGAACATCAAGGTTCAAAGTTCAGTGATGTGCTAACAATGTCTTTTCACTGCAATAATAACCTTCATTCATACATCATTTTTGTCAAAATCATTTATACTTATCTTGTGTGTTCAAAACCCATTTGCTTTGTCATTAGTTCTAAATATTACTAGCAGTGCTCTTGGTATCCTGTGAAAATTCTAAATATACACACAAAGCTACCAAAATTTATTTTCCAACAATTTATGACCATCCTGAATTCTTTGAAGAGCAGCAATTATATTTTTTGAGGTTTTTCATCCATCAGAAAGATCAAAACATGCTTCAGATCCTGAAGTAGATTTTCATGGGATTCTTCTAGGCCTGTGATAAATTTTTTATAACATTTTGGTCAGTATGCTACTTTTGATGGGTTATTGTTAGACAGGAAGTTGATAAGTATGTAATTTTACATACTTAGATAATATAATGTAGAATGATTTGTTTTATAAAGTATTCTTCTAAGTATGCAGTCTTGAATGCTACTATGTCTTACTGAATGTTTAGTGCTAGCAAAATAGATAATATTTATTGGTCATGCCGTTAAATTATATTTTTATTTTGTTGCTTGTACTACTCGAAAATGCCAGTTTTAATTCTAAGGCGTCTGCAGCCACTGTGGATTTCAGCTGAAACAATAATTATGTGCATGCAATAGTATTAAGTTTTAAATTACACCTGTAAAAGATTCAACGAATGGGAGAAGTGACAGCTTGCAAGTTCCTTTTTCACACTCGTTATTTTCCTCTCATAGTTTTTAAAATGTCGTGAAAATTGACAGACCAGTGTTTCATGAGGCTTAATTTTGCAAGTTCAATAAAAGGTCTCTTGCTCTAAGATCTAAAAAAAAAAAAATGAAAATATCTTTGTTTTTTTTTTGTGAACTAAAAGCTCTCAAAATGAGTGAATGTGGAATTACATACCAGTACCTACAGTTGTATAAGTCCATATTCTTGAAAGCATAACAAACTAGAACTAGAGATGGCAAATTAAAGGGGAAGTATCATGGGGTTTTTGATATCTTTTGTTAAATGATGAAATAAGACCTTCAATCACCTGCCAAATAATTCTAGAATGACAAGAGGAACGAAATCAACTCAATTCTTGAAAGAAACAACTTGTGATCTGTTCCAGCGCATTTTGGAAACAAAAATGCGAGAACTTGAAAAACATTAGCCTAATATTTTTCAAGTTTCAATCGAAAACCGGCGTACCCTGTCTCTGGCCAGAGGCACTAATCGACAGTTTTATTGTACTGGGGTGATAATTTTTAACAAACTTGACAATTATTTTGTTGTTTCTGCTAACAGTCAAACATTTTTGGGTTTTTGAAATGACAGCAAATTTTTGTGATACTTCCCCTTTAATGCTGTACATGAGTATCTTGAAGCCCTGCATTTACAGTCTTAACATACTACTAAACCTAGACATTTTGAACTTATTTAGGTATAAGCAGAAACAGGTCCTATAGTCTGCTAAGCATGTTATTTCATGTTATGGCAAGATCACAAGCCAGAGTGGCTTTTAAGAGAGTGCCACATGACCTCACATGACCAAAATACTGAAAAAACTGTCACTAGGTTGTTGGATAGTAGTTGACAATGTAGAATATTTAAACACCATACTCACTCAAATACCCAACTGTTTTTTATTATTATTATTATTATTATTATTTCATTTTATTGCAGTCCTCTATTTGTAACATGGAAGATTGGTCATGATCGTAGGCTCCGAGGCTGTATAGGAACATTTACTGCCATGCGATTACACAAAGGCCTCAAGGAATATACATTGTCAAGGTAAAATACGCTATTTCCTGTTTTTAGTTAACTCAGCCAGTACTTCACTATAGTTTCTGTATTGTTTGTTTATGTAAGCAGTCTCTTTGCGTCTTTACTCTGACAGTTGTTCATTTTTGCCCATACTGCTATCTATCACTTGTCAAAGTCCTTATTATTATTACTCTTTCTAATATACAGTAGAACCCTACTAATTATCGAACTTGGTTAACTCGAAATCCCCACTTACTTGTCTGAGCAAAATCTCATTTCCCCTGGATTTGACCCCATTTTTTTAGTCATTTACTATCAGCTAACTCAAACTTGATAACTCAGCGGTTAATAAATACGTACGTAGGATCACTTTGTTCGATGTTTGATCAAACATTGTTTGCTCGCTTAGCCAACCCATGTTTTGAGCGACAAACACGATGTTGAACAAGAGTGTTTGATAGTTTAGCCAGGGCTTAATAGCATGGCAAGTCCTCCTGATATACTGCTTCTGTTTCAAGCCACATTCCATTTTAAACCCCGCCTTTAACCCGTAATGTCGAAGAACAAATTCTCCTATCTTTGTCTCCATACTTTTCCTATCAAAGTACTGGGGTCAGAAGTTATTAAAATATCAAGAAAATTCACCTTGGGTGATCATATCCTTAATTCTCATGACCTCAGGGGTTGAATAAGCATTGTTACTACAAGGAGAAATTTGATGCTGATCATTCTTAGGGCTTTAAAGGATTAGAACCAATTTTCAGCCTTTGTTTCATGTATTAATTTGCCATCATGATAATCATGGGATTCTCATGTGCTATATTGTCAATAAATTTACTGCCTGTTTTTATTTTTCAGTGCCTTAAGAGATAGCCGGTTTTCACCTGTGACCAAAGAAGAACTAGCACTGCTGTATTGCTCAGTTTCAGTTTTGACCAACTTTGAAGAAAATGTTGATTGTTTAGACTGGGAAGTAAGTAGACTGCTGGGTTATTTCTCAGATCCATCATTTGTGTTGTCTGTCTATTTTGGTCCCTTGAAACAATGGCCCGATTTATACCAGAGATGGATCATCCATCTGGGGCGAACTTGGGCAAAGAACGGTAGTTCGTCTGATAATTCATCTGTGTATAAATACGGGTCAGACGGATGATCTATCTGAAAGCCCGGATTTTTACTTAGACGAATTATCAGACAAACTACCAGTTGTTCTTTGCCCAAGTTCGTCACAGATGGATGATCCGTCTCTAGTATTTGTACTAGACGGATGATTCATCTTGACGGATGATCCATCTGGACGGATGATCCATCTAGACGGATGATCCATCTGGACAGATGACTCATCTCTAGTATAAATCTAGCCAATGTAATGTTTATGAGATAATACTATTGTAGTCACATGAAAATGCAATTCACATGTTAGACTCATTGGTGCTAAGTGAAGGTGTTTTATCAATCTTAGATTGGTGTTCATGGAATCAGGATAGAATTTTATAATGAAAAAGGCGTTCATCGTACAGCCACATACCTTCCTGAGGTAGCCAAAGAACAAGGTAAGAGGCTTGCTTTCTTTGGTAAATCCACTTCTCTTTGAATTCGTTCATTCCCTTGCAATTTATGTAATATGCAGTGACAAATGATTTTATAGCAAGGTTGGATATTTTACCAAGTCCTCAGTATCTACAGTTATCTTTTTGAGCCTTTATTATAAATACGATTCTTCACCAGAAGTGAGGATACAGTAATGATAGTGACATGTATGGTTGGGGCTGGGGTGTATTCTCTTACATACAAATGAACTATACAGATATGTGGTGCTCCAAGTGGTATGGTTTTAAAGTTTTCAATTTTGGCCCAAAAATAGGTGTAGATCTTCACCATTGTGGTCATAGGTCTGAAAATGCATCAGTATGGATTTGAGAGACCTGGTCTAAGTATGGGTATTGAAAACTTACATAGCTTTGTCTGAAACAGGGTCGGGGCCTAGAGACCTGGGAGGCATGCCCTATCCACAAGCTGATTTAAGTAAAAATACAAAGTCATGTTATACAGTCAACTACATGTGAACCCAGTGTGTGTGCAACATCACCAGCTTTCTTAAAGGAAACTTCCACTCTTGAAACATATTAACATTTAATTGTTTAAAATACAATCTACTTTAAAATTCCGTTGGAAAACGTGGAAATAATATTTAATTCTCGGACAAAACATGATTTGATTATCGCTTATTTTCGCTTTTAAATTTCCCGGGCACTGCCATCTTGGATTTAATGACATAATACGGTCTCTCAATTGTTTCACACAAAAGAACTTCTGCTGAATAACAAAAGCAGCAACCGTTACACATCATAAAATTCAAAATGGCTGTGCCCAGGAAATTTAAAAGCGAAAGTAGTCGATAATCATATCTTAATTTTTAACACACTTGAATGTCATTTCTACATTTTAGACTAAAATTTAGAATTTAGACACTATTTCCAACACTTAACCGTCAATTTGTTGTCAGAGTGGAGGATCCCTTTAACTTTTCCCAGTGTAAAATGATTTGAACTCTCCCCTTCAGGTTGGAATCAAATCCAGACTATTGATTCCCTATTGAGGAAAGGTGGGTACAAGGGAACAATCACAGCTGATGTGCGTGGCTCCATCAAAGTAACACGATACCAGAGTGAGAAG
Source organism: Pavona decussata (assembly GCF_977016875.1). Classification (NCBI taxonomy): domain Eukaryota; kingdom Metazoa; phylum Cnidaria; class Anthozoa; order Scleractinia; family Agariciidae; genus Pavona; species Pavona decussata. The sequence goes on from NW_028145755.1 coordinate 607,434, forward strand.
GTGATGGTGGACTACAATGAGTATCTGGCATCCAAACGATCCACATGACAAAAGTGGACTCTAGGGCTATTAACAATTTAGGCTACTAGTTGTGAATACCGTTTTCAAAGATGTTAATAATTCACTGTTATTACAATGTATGTATATTTATTGGTGCAAACTGGGTGCCTTTGGTTGGGAATTTACTTTCTTCTTAATTCTGAGTCATGTTAGGGGTGTGGCACTATATACCAAGTCCCCAGCAATGTGAAAACACAGTAGATAGAACTACAAAACAGTAGACTTGGTATACAGCGCATAATCCCTTGTTAAGACTGGAAATGAGAAGAAAACAGCTTGCTGTGTATATTATTGTACTGTGTAAGAACAGATGACTTTTTCTGACTACACTGCGCTGCTTTAAGAATGGTCTTTGAAAAACAAAATGATAAAAACTACTGATAACACCTAACTTTTCTAGTGAGAGCTGAAATCTGCAAGGCTGAAACGAAAGATCACAAGGCTGCATTAAAACAAACACAACCACTGCAAAGTGTTACCGCATCCTTTCAGCCCCAGCCTGTGTGGGGGAGGTGGGTGTTGGGGTTGGGGGGGAGGGGGTGGGGTGGGGTGGAATTGGGGGCAGACAGCGTACAACATAGTCATTCCAGTAATCTTTAACCAAAATTGCCACCCCCTTCCTTCTTATAGAAATACCATCACAGAGATTAACACTCCAAGAAGATAATGCAAATTAACACAAACTGTTGAAATTAATGTTAATTTCACGAAGTTTAAGTCTCCATTATGTCTAACATTTGTCCATCTTCACTTTCTGTCCCCCCCCCCCCCCCACTCCTACCCCCTCCCCCTTAGTAGCATCGACACTAGCTGGCTTTGGTCAATCCTTGTTGATTCAGTCTAAGTTACTTTTTGAAGTAATGCAGTGTCTCTCTGAATTGTCATCTGTTTTCTTTTGCTTGTTTATGGAATTATTGCACGTTGGACCGCACATTTACATTTCCACTTACTATAGGGTATTTTTACTTAAATTCATGACACAATAAGAGGGGAAAAAAAATCTATGTTTAGCTTTGTCACTCTCAGGATTGCAGATATTCAAACTAAAACAAAATCCCAAAGTTTTGCACCACAAGAGTACTGCTGGATAGCTTTCATTTGAATCTTTAATAACACTTCATGGTTTCATTCACAGACCCCAATGTTAGACATCAAAATATTCTGCAGTATGATAATAAAGAGCACTGCACAAAAGTACTGCCCAGTAGCTTTCATCTGAATGGTCGCACTTTAGGATTTCATCCACAGACTCAAAAGTTAGAATCACATTGTACAGCATAATTAACAGTACCACAGGAAAGTACTGCCCAGTAGCTTTCATCTGAATGGTCACACTTTAGGATTTCATTCACAGACTTACAAGTGTAGTAGCTGTATGGTGCTGTTGAATCATGTTGCACAAGGATTAATTTACAATTGACCATACTAAGAGGTTTCATTAGGATTATGAACAGGTAGGCTGGAGGTTAGTGCACCCGGGCAGGTTAGTGGATTGGATATGGTCTTTTTATTGAAAAAGGTTGGTTGAGATGTTTAAGGACGGTGCCTACTATTGTTACTGCGCATACGTTCTGCGCATCTCGAGATACTAGGGTTTCCTATGGGTGGTGCGTACTAATACAGGAAAATTTTTGCGTGGTTTAAAACTATACGGAGAAAACAGAACGTAGCATGTGCTCTTGGTATCCCAAAAGAAAATTGGGGATAACCATGCATTTTTCAGAGATAATTAAACTTCAATTTAGAAAAAAATCCCATACATTGCTTTATATTTTGGCACCTTTTAGAAATATTGTTGCTTAATTATCTCTAAAGAAAAAGGCGTGGCTACCCCCGATTTTCTTTTTGGATTCCAATAGGCCTTGCTGAGATCTGCTTTTCCCTCATAGTCATAAACTGCTCAAAAATACTTCTTTATTATTAGGCACCGTCCTTAAGTAGCTGGGCAAAGTCGTGTTCTCAGTCACTCAATTTGCCCGGTGCCCAGACATTAATGAAACCCCTGCATACTGAGTACACATGTTGATAGTAAATCCTTTTTATGAGGAAATTACTTTCTTATCACACTAACATGAATTTAGCCTCCCATGTAGCAAATGAGTTGCATTACCCTCCCCTGTAACTGTTTGGGAGGTTAACTTTTGAATCGTCCTTTGAAGTAGACTAACAATCGTCTTTTGTAAGCAGTGAGTGTGCATCCAAACATGTCATGGTCTTTTTTAGCTTTTTTTTCTTTCTTTTTATTCTGGAATGCTCAATTTTTTTATTTTTTTTTTTCAAAAAGGCAGGTTTTTCCTTTTCTGTTTTTAAAATTTTCAAAACAGATGCTCATGTGTTTGTTTTCCTCCTGGAGTTTCCTGTCAATATTTTTATATTATTATGGGTATAAATACACGTCTTAGTGGCTTCTACTTAATAATATATTGGGGACTTAAATCTGTGCAGCTTCTAAAGAAATGAAATGAAATGAAATTTTGAAATATTAGGTTAAGCTGAAAAAGAAATTAAAAAATGAATTTGCCATACTGAATTTAGCAAAAATGCAGAGTTTGGTAGAAACTTGCTGTTAACTCAAGGAATTCTAAAATTGAAAATATTGGAGTGAAATTTTTACAAAGAATCATATGGCATCCTGGCAGTATTATTCTGTTGGTCGTGCATTTCTTTATAAAAAATAGTTCTAAGTCATACTTTTGTATTTCCTCAAGTGTGAAACAGATATCACTGAAACTTCATATTTTTGCTAAATTCATCATGGCAAATCTATTTGGGAATTTGGTTTTTCATTATAATTTTGCTTCAAAGTTTGGTAACACTTATGCCCTTCACACTGTCAGAGTTGAACGCTGATCCTTAGTGAATATGAAGTTCATCTTTGACCTTTCCAGATGGATATAATAATATACAGATGTAATCCTAGAATTGTGAAAGTGAACAGAAATCTTTTCACCAGTTTTTGATTTGCATGGTTCTTGGTTTTGACAATTGAAGAGGTTTCTGCAAAAGAGGCATAATTATATTGCCTTTTTCACTTCAAAGTCATAAAAGCACTCTTAACTTGCTCAGTTTTAGCCTGCAATGCAGATTTTGTGCATTAAACCCTTCAAGGTATTTAATATATCGTGCAATGTAGTGGCAGTTTCATACGACCAAATCCTTGAGTTTGAAATTCCGCAATCAGGCAAACAGTAAAATAATGTGGATCCACATTTAACACACAAAATCCACAGTGCATGCTACAACTGGGCAAGTTTGGAACGTTTTTCTGACTGTTTGGCCAAAGAAGCTTGACGTACATCCCTTTGCAGAAATTCCTACTACTGAATAATCATGATCTCTACTAACCATTCCATATGATTGCAGAGTTTGGGAAGTGTTTTGCATCGTAGTTGTGGTAAAAGCATATTAACTCTTTCATATGCACATAAGGAATGTGATTTCTGGAATTGCCTCAGGTTATATACATAGTAAACAAACGAATGTAATGAAACTAGCTAGGATGATAAGAGCAGTATTCCATAGTTAGTGTTATGCAAATTTAATATTACCATATTGAAGGGCTCCAGGAAAGGATATTCTAAGAGGCCTGTAATTTTTTTTTTTTTTTTCACCAAAAATCAGATTCTTTTGCATGCATGAGAGAGATTTCTAATTTCTTATCAAAATTCACTAGGTTTTTTGTTAAAGTCTCTGCAAGATGGCACCTTGTCTGGCTTTTGTTTTACCCGCCATTAAAACAGCTCTTTTTCATGATGGCAAGACAAAAGCTAGCCTCCCACGCAGTCGTTAGGGGACTCAGTCCCCTAAAAATGACTGCGTGGGAGGCTAGACAAGAGCCGGAAAAGGCATTTGTTCTTGCAGGCTAGAAAACAGCACACAGTAGGATAGGATGTTCTCGATTGCAGTCCTTCGATGATTGAGCATTATTTTTTGCCATTATGTGGTGCTGTAAGCTGTGGTTTGAATTTATTTTCGGTTTGATATCATTTTTTTATTGACCAAAAGTAAGTTTAACCCTCAGCAAAATTATTTGCAGTTTTGTATATTTTTTTAAATTTCTCATTTTAGGGCTCTTGTTTTAATTAAAACCCTAGCTTTGCTTGTTAGTCCAAAGAAGAAGTTCTATTATACCAGACTGACATCTCCTTCAATTCTGACTGCATATTTCTTCAAATTTCAGTGCTCATTATTGAAAATGTGCTTCAAAATTTCTAGAGCTCAAATTGCATCAGTCAGCAAAACTAAGTGAAGATTCCTGTTACTAATGGTAACAGTTTCAACAAACTAGGCGATGTCAAGCAAAAAATGGATCCTCGCAACTCATTACATAGTTTCTCAATGTTGGATTAAAAGTATTTTTGAAAATCATTTTTTATTCTGATGGAGATCAATTTTGAAACAAATTTTGTTTAATATGAGGTCCTTTTGCTTGGTGCATCGTTATTAACTCGTGAATGCGTGCATGCGCAATGAAAGAATTATCGCGATGTGGGGTTTTGTCACTCGGTCGGTGGGTTGTAAACTTCATATCAATTTTTTCACTTAGAAATGGTCACACAAACGCAAAGTTGTTTCTGATTTGTTTTTGTTTGGTTGTTGACTGATAAATTTGTTGGAGTGTAGTTAGGTCGGCACATATTTAGCATCTGGTATACTGGAATTTCTTGGTTAAGCATCGTTTAATTTTGGCTGTAGCCTGCACCATGCTAGTCAAACTGGTACTTAGAGGTTATCATAACGCCTTACACAGCCCCTGGAAACTTTCCTTTTTCAGTACAGTGCTCTGAGTCAACTTTCACAAGTAAAATTTACAAAGAATATATTGAAAAAGGACATCAGTTCCATGTCACTTGTGAATACACTTGCCATCTTAGTGTCGCTTAGGGAATTTGCTTGAGAGCAATGAGAGTACTATTTTTTGTCTTAGAAATTTTACCTGCTTTTACTTTCTTCTTGGAAATGCTACTTAAATTCATCTCTAACTTTTCGTAAAGGTTTGTTCTTAACCATGGATTTTACCATCTTCCTGTTATTGTAGCTCGCAATGGTTTCTTCTTTTTCTTCACCTTTTGTCTTTGCTACGGGGGATCTTGTATTTTCTTTCATATTATACACTTTCTTCAGTCTATTCCTTATTAAAGTTTGAAATTATGAACTTCCTGTCTGTTACTTGGTTTATTCTTGTGAGAAAGACTTTATATACGAAAACTAATTTATAGACCAGCCTGATTGCAGGGCTGCCATTACGGCAGAGGGCAATTAATTTGAGCCAATATTTCAACTGGTATCCGGTCGTTTCGTTCCATGGTCGTTTCGTTCCAAGGCACTTCGTTCCATAAAGAAGTCGTTTCGTTCCACGAAATAATCACGTCGTTCCATAAAAAAGCCGTTTCGTTCCACGCATTAGTCAATTCGTTCCAGCAAAAATAGTCTTAAACAAATTACATACAGCTTACCTCAAGTCGCGCAACGGCAGCAGATCGAGAAATTTGTCTGAAACATATCCGTCTCCCTAATCTTCTTGCGCGCGCAATCAGTTGATAGAGAACACGTATGATAAACGCAATGGACTGAACATTACCGGCCACGCGCGCACAAAATAAAAGTTAGTTAGGTACGCAACTTGACGGTCACAAACAATCTTTAATAGACAAACGTAAGATCTTTAATACGTCTGACAAAAGAAGAAATAGAACATTCTGAACATTCTGCCTTCAAGCTGTGCCGGCATCCCTTCAATCAGCTTCTTACAATCAATGCCTTTGTAAGAAAGGACGACCACGCCAAGCAGGTGCCTCTCATCTTTATACTGATGTCCGGACGTAGGAAAAAGGATTACAGAAAAGTCTTCAAGAAGCTCCTCGAGGTCCTTCCAACCGCACCGGCAGTGCAGAGAATAACGCTAGATTTCGAGAAGGCAACCTGGTCAGCCCTTAGGAGCGTCATCCCACACGCAAAGCTTCACGGGTGTACTTTCCACTGGACGCAAGCTGTATGGAGAAAGGTGAGATTTCAAAATAACCCTTCAAGCCCTTCAAGGTTTAGGAAATTTTGTAGTGAGATTTTAAGAAAGCGTAAAACAAAAAATTCAAGAAATTTTAAATGTGTACTTATGCCTTTCTGTATTTTTATCCTCCTAGGTTCAGGAACTCGGCCTCCAGGCGTCTTATCGAAACGACGAGCAGACCCACTCCTTCATCCGTGAAGTGATGGCGTTGCCCTTTCTACCCGAAGAAGAAATCAAACCAATGTTCCAGAGATTACAGCGACGAGCGTCCGAGTCACTCGAGGAATTTACCACCTACGTATCCAGCACCTGGATTGACGGCACCTGGAGCCCAGCAGACTGGACCGCCTTTAAGAAAGCAGTAAGAACCAACAACGACATCGAGGGATGGCACCATGGCCTTAACCGCAGAGCCTCTGGACGTGGACAGCTCCCCCTATACCTGCTGATTAAGCTGCTCCACAGAGAAGCCAGACTGACAGCAATCCAGATCCGTCTTGTCTCTGAGAAGAAACTGAAGCGAATCCAGCGTCGCAAGTACCGTGATCTCCAGGCCAAAATCTTCACTTACTGGGATCAGTACGAAGCCAACGACATTTCAGCGAAGCGTTTACTGAAATCCTGCTCCCACCTCAACGGACCGAGAGAGAAGTGAAGATTAATAAACTGAACAAACACAACCAAACGGCTCCTTTAGGAGCCACCAAATGATATGAAAGCCATATCCAACAACAATGCCATTTATTTTACTCAACAACGGTCAGGCGCACTATCCTTATAACTGCGCGAGACTAGGTACCAATATATCCTCCGAGGCTCGAACATCTTTTAATTTTTATGAAACTTCTACATTTAATTCTTTAAGTCAAGTTAAGTTAACTTTTTAATTTCGAATACTCACTTTTACACTTTGTAAAACTATTAGTGAACGAATGAATGAACAAAAGAACTGAAATATCATGTCGCAGTCGCAATAAGTCAGTGATAAGTTAAATAAGAAAAGCAAAACTTTCCTTCACAAGTACATACTCAAACCATGTTAAAAATAGAACAGCATATCAGATCTAAAAAGATCTACGGTCAAAAACATAAAAGTGAACAATAAACAAGGGACCCGGCAAACGGAAATGCTGCACTATCCCCTGGAATGCAACGTGATCAGATGACACATTTATGACATTACTTCACGGGAACATGCATAGACACTCTTCAAATTGACTAATGTATACAGTTTCATAAAGATTTGGGAGTTCGTTCGCAGGCAGGCAGCGAGAGCAGAAGCCTTTTCCGGCTGCATAAAGCAAAAAAAGGTATCGCATTCGCAGGCTGAGTTTGTAGGCCGTTTCTTCGACTTCCCATTATATTCTTCATGGACGTCGCTCCCTCCAGGAGCTTTTTGGGCTTAAATTGTTTAACAAAACTATCTACAAACTCGCCATTTTTTTTTTTTAAAGTAAGTAACTTTATTTATCCACATACTGTATCGCGTATGAGCAAAAAGCTCGTTCAAATGCAATTGTGTTTTATAACTTAAGTTAAGATATTACAAATGTGGTGTTTACAATTTAAAAAAAATTAATAACATAAAATAAAAATAAACTGAATAATAGGTAGACAAGTGGATAAAAAATAGATGAGTAGAAATGAGTCTATCTATTTACAGAGGTCACAGTTGTAGTCACGTGAGGACGACAATGGCATTCACCACGAATGAATATTGTTGGCTCAGTTTTAGTCGCCGACCGGTTTCGTCTGATTTGAAGCAAGATTACATAGAAGACCTTACATAACAAGGACCTAAGCCAGGTCTCTTCCCCCGCAGTTTTGGCAAAAGCATGGGTTTAGTTGGGGGGGGGGGGGGGAAGGGAGGGGGGTCACGTGAACCATGAAACACTCCACAAGAATTACGTGCATAATATGGCCAGATTCACAAGGCTTCCTAAGTTAAAAGAAACCCGCACTCTTAAATATAGTTTAATTTAAATTTTGTTTGACATGAAAATAATTTCCGTCTCGGACAATAGAGGATTTGATTATCGCCTATTTTCGCTTTTAAATTTCTCGTGCGCCGCCACGTTTGATATCATGACGTCATATGGTTTCCCAATCCATCTTACTGAAAAAAGATGGCGGCTAGCTGTTACAATTACCCAAAACTCTTCGCGCAGAAATCCCTAAAACGTTCATAAAAACGCATGGATAACTTTGTCGAAATTTCAAACCTAGCATACATGTTGTTGTTAGTAAAGAGACGAATGTCGCAAAAAAAATATGGCTATGTGTGCCTACTGGCTGTGTTAGGTTCGCAAGGTATTACTGACAAAAGCGGCAACCGTATGACGTCATAAAAATCCAAAACGGCGGCGCACGGGAAATGTTAAAGCTGTAATGAAAACCAATTTTAGTACACTTGAATGCAATTATTTCCACTTTTCAAACAGAAATTTTGAATTTCGGCATTATTTCCAATAATTTAACGCCATCCTATGTATTGTTTCTTGACAACAATATTGTCAAGAAACAATACGTCAGGATGGGGCTTCGTGAATTTGGCCCCTGCATAACAAGTGTAATGATTTAATTGCCCTAAAATTAAATCATCGGATAACTTAAAGTTTTACCAACTTTCTTTTATAGTTATAGATCATGACCAAGTGTGGATCCAGGGCGTCACTAAAGGTATAGTTCTAGTCAGAACTCTATTAATTGCCTTGCTTTAAATTATTGAAAAAGGGAGTCAAATTTCAGCAGTATGCATGCAACCTTCAAATTCCCTAATTGATGTAAAGATCCAGACGATAATCGGTGTAAAAACCTGTAATTTTTTAGTTTTCTTCATTTTGTTACACTACTGTTCCACTGGAGTATTATATACCTTTAATTTTATTTTCGTTGTTTTGTCACTTGTGGGGTTTGGTAGGGTTTTGAAACGAGATAAGGCAAAGATACGCACACAGGTTTAAAAGAGCACTTTATTGTAGCGTTAAAAAAAAACCTTTACAACTGGAGGGATGAGTACTCCTACAGATGAGCCGAGTATGGATTAATGTTGAAATGTGCCACCCATATGAGTGCACGAAATTCGCGACCAGTTTTGGTCTGAATTGTTGTTTTCAAGGGAAGTAAAGATTATTGCCGTTCTAGAAAATATCCATGGGAATTAATTGTGATCAGAACAGGAGCCACCCACCCCATCCCCCCTCCCAACAGAAAGTCATTTGAAATGCTGAGGGGAGGGCACCAAGATTTTCTGAAAGGAAGGTATGAAGCTAAATTGGAATTTACAGTAAATGGGGGGGGGGGGGGGGGGAAGTGTGGTTCTGAATCAAAAACTTCGTCAATGGGAGGGGTATGGATATTTTTGCAACAACACATTCAAAGTTCATATTTATACAAAGTATTACGCAAAAAATCGAGAGATTGGAGTTGATGATTGTCTAAAAGGGTCAAAGAACTGTGCAGCACTATCCCCCAAAAAAGTTTGCAGGAGTATCCCCACCCTCTAAAATACCCATACTTTTCCTCCCTCATTCATACAGTGTTTACTGTTATTGCTTGCCTTGACAACCAAGCATCATTTAAGTTAATTAATGTAAAATTTAATGCCCATGCACTTTGGAGATGAAATTTGCCAATGCTTTACAAATAAGTTAAATTTTCCTCCAAAATGATGCTTAATAAATATGAAAATTATTTCAGCCAACAGGTAAGTAAGTAATACAACAAAAATTTCTTTAAAAATCTTGACACACGTTTTAGAAGTAAGATAGTTTCTGACCTTCTTTGCATTAGCTACTCATTTACAATACTGTAAAGGTATTCATTTTAAGGTGGCTCCAATCCACTGGGTTTAATGGAAGGCACTATTGCTATACATCCAAAGTGAATATTCTTTTTCCTCTCCAAATCCCTCAAGGCTACTGTAACCAGCAAGAACAAAATTGTATTCTGCAACCCACACCGTTAAAATAATGGCTTAGAGTCTTAAGTTAAAACTACCCAAACACATACAAACAAATCGATGTTTTTTAACCTGCTTTGAATATTTTTCAATTTCATTTCTTGAAATCTTCCGAACTTTTCATAGCAGACCCTGACCCTGATTGACGCTATAGTGTTGTAAATATTTGGGTAGTGTTGTTGACTTGTTCACTTTTTGTTTTCGTGTTCAACAGCTTGGGTGCACAGAGTACCTGAACTCACATTATCAGTCTGGAGCCACCTAATCACCATAATTCACATGCATCATAATTCAGTCTGTCTTTTTTCACACACTGTGTGTAATTAAAAGGAGTCAAAATTCATTGAAAGAAGACCTTTTAGAGTCTTGGATTTTTTTTCTTGTCTCTCCAGTCTTCCTTTAACTTAATTTCTTTTTCCCTGCAATTTCCTTTATGTTTTGTTTTTTATCAATTTAGGTTAAGAATATTTAAATGGTACCCAAAAAATTACAAAAATGTCATTTAATTCAAACACTATGAGAACTCCCTTTGATTTTTTCCAACTTAAAAGCCCTGTTGTAAACCATAAGAAATGTGAAAAGAAAAGTAAATTTCTTCATCAAATTCATATTAACTTGCATTAATCGAAGCACCAGCCCCCATGTTCTAGATTGGTCAACAAAACCAGCTTAAAAAATCATAAAATGAGTGTAAATTTGCACACATAATATGCGAAAAAAAAAATGAAGGGGCAATTGACAAGAAGTTGAGTTACTGAGATTCTATGGACAGAATTTCTCTTAATAAGCCTATTTCTGCCAGGATTAGCTTATAATCCTAATCTCAGCAATCCCTTCCAAATTAACATTAGTGACACAACACAAAGTAGTTGTTGAGCTGACTGTATGTAGCTCACAATCTGTAATCATCTTGAGAGTCCATCTGATCAATCAATGTAGGTCGGTGTCTCTTGTACTGCTTTCGTCTGCAGTACAGCAATGCCACGGTAACGCCAGCAAGTATTGCAACCATTGAGACCAAAGATACACCAATGGCAATCTTACTTGTGTTGCTGAGGTGTGCTGTTTTGAAACAGAACAATTCTGTTTATTAGTATCAGATTCTATAACTTCCAATAATTAATTCATGTCTTTAATTTGCTAACTCACTAGAAACTCGAAACTCCTTCACCTTGCGTCTACCTTAAAGTTGGACCAATATTAATAAATGATTTTCCGCTCTTTCCAAGGACCCAAATTTTATAATTCATTTGACAATGAAATTGTCAACTCAAGTTCTGTTAAGTCTTTTAAGAAATCTCTCAAAACTTAAAATTGTCAATGACTATAAATAATATTAAATCTCCTAGCATATCTTTTAGCTTACCTTCTTGCTTTTGACCTTATGCCAAGTCATTATCTCAGTGCCACGTAAATAATATAGTTCATACTTACTTTGAGGGGCCTAATCACATAGTTTATAAGCTTTATAGTTTGTAGTTTCTTTTAGGTCTCATCACCACTTTATATTTTAGTAAACAAGTAAATTTTATTGTATGTCTTCTGTTGGAACTAATTCTTTTGTGTGGCAAAAAGAAAAGTAGAATTTATGGATAAAGAACTAGATTTGTTTCAATTTCACTCTCAAAAACCAACTTACTTGGTGGCGGTTTAACACAAGACAGTGTGAATTCATCCTTCAGCACTATGTAATATAGTCCATTTGATGGCACCATAAGAAGCTGAAAGGAAAATAATTAACTCTGTTTGATCATGTAATTAATTTCATTTTTTTTTAAGAGTTATGCTTTGACACTGCCAGAGAGTTATTGAATTATATAATTAGATGTTTGGGTCTTGGGCATATACATTCAACTACAGGCAAACCTCCTGTGAGCAGACACCATCGGGATCAGATAAATTTGTGGCATGGACAACAACCTTTCCTCCAACTGTAAAAGAAGCTCTATAGACCTTTATCACTTGGCGGCCATGTTGAGTCTCAGGAGAATAACAAGCTTTGTTTTTGCACAAGAAGCCTCGCACTGAATTCGCATCTGGGCGAGGCTTGCCATGCAATAACAAAGCTTTTATTCTCCTGAAACTCAACATGGCCGCCGAGTGATAAAGGCCCCTAGGGCTTAACTAAATTTGAGACCTCAAGAAGTAGAGAGGGATGAGTGGAGAAGGGGGCATATTATAGAGGAACGTTTTCTTTGTGGGGAGGGAAGGGATGAAGAGGGGGGCCTTATTCAGACAGGGGCTTAATGTTGGTGTCTTCTTTTGCTATTAACTGCTCATATGTCCTATGCATCTTAAGATGGTCCAAGAAGCTCTGATCTCTTAAGGATGGTGCTCACTGAATTCAAAGGTTTTTTTTGCATGGTTTATGACTAATTGAAAAATGAAGATCTTAGCAAGGGCCACTATTGAAATCCAAAAAGAAAATTGGGAAAATTGGGGAAAAAAGTCCAAAAGTTGTTACGTATTTTTAAATAACACTTTTTTGAGTAATGATTGTATGGTTAATTAACTCTGGAAAATGTGTGGTTACCCAGAATTTTATTTTTGGATTCCACTACCCCTAAAAAGTTAACATGTACTTTTCACACATAGTCATGATTAACTGTGCAAAAATTATTCAAAACTCATTAATAATTCATAAGCCCATTGACCTATCAAACGGTCGATAAAACATCACGTGCAGTGGTTTTAAAACCCAATAAAACCTCATCCTTATTAGTATGTGGTGTTCAATGTTTTTCTTGTATGCGCATTTTAAACGTTCACAAAAGCATCATTGTTATGAACTCTCTTGACACATGCTTTATGAGGAATGTTATTGAAGCTGTTCAAAAAACTCGCAGCACGTGTTTTATTGGGTCTAAAACCACTCGGCTGCGCCTCATGGTTTTATATCCCGATAAAACACTGCTGTTTGTGTTTTAAACATTACATAACCTCTGCGTTAGGTGGCACCATCCTCCCGGCCAGAACTTTCACGGTAAAAGCCTCATCAATACTTGTGCAAACTAACCTGGTACAAAACATTTTCTCCAGTTTTACTGATCTTGGCTTTAAACTTGACATATTCCCACTGTGAGGATTTTCCAGCTTCTCTCTTATGTCTTGCCGATGGAGTGTCATGTACTATAAGTCCCATCAGATGCACCACCTTCTCTTCGTTGTTGGTGAACGTTTCTGAAGCAGTCCGGTACCACTTTCCTGATTCATTGCGATAGAAGTTCACATCAACAGAAGGATTGGCAGCAGAGAGATCTTTGAAGGTGGACGAGAAGCCAACATACAGGGTATCATTATTAAAGCCAAAAGCTGTGCCGTCACACCAGTGTTTGTTGCAAGAGTGTTTTAAACATCTGCCTGTTATAGAAAGGTTTTGAAATGGAAATATTATGTTTACTTATAATCAAACAAGACCACCATAATTCTGGTGTCCATCAAACCACGACTCCAGTTTAATTGCATGAGACATTTTTTGGGTTTTGGGTTTACTGTGCATTCAACAACCATGCTGTCGTTGATCTTTGAAATATGCAGTTAAAAAAAATCAATACACCCCATGGAAGGTCATTGGAAATTCCTAGGGGGAGGGGGTCTAAACAGTCAAAATTTTAGAAGCAAAGTATGAAGCTAAGCTGGAATTACCTAGGGGAAGGGGGGGGGGGGTACAAAACAAAAAACCTTCCATGGGGGTAGTATGGATATCTTGGATATCACAAAAGAAAGTAAAATGCAGCTGCACTAAAACACAAACAGTTTATATCTGAATACCACTTTATTTGAGGATTGCTGGGCTCCAAAATGACGATATCCACATTTTTGTCTTTGTTACAACTGAAGGAAACCTTTGGACACCATGCTCATACAACAAAACTTTAACGGTTAAAGCCACACCAATGCACCAAGGCTGGTTTGGCATTATCATATTGTGTCTTGGTCATACCTCATGACAATTCAATTCAATTCAATTTTTATTTTTCACACGTACAACGAGATTCAGTACAGTACATAAAAAACAATATACATTTATATTACAAAGGAGGATTAAAAAGAATTAAGGATAAATTTGTTTGGTTTAGTGTGAGCAGTGTCAAAAGGAGCATGCTGCTTTCGAGTTGGGTACTGCTTACGATGGACTTGTTATTGGCACAAAATGCATTAAAGAAGTGTATGCATCGCTGACCTATTTTAAGCTTATACAGTCTAACCTCCCCTTACGTCCAACTCTCTTGAGCAACCACTTTTCCAAAATGCCAAATTTTTCTCAGTCAAAGCCCTATCGTTAAAACCTCTCGTAGGCGACCACAACCACTTTTAGAGATGACAGTTTGTAATTTTCTTTAATTTGTTTTTCACCTTCTGTAAGCGATCACTTGTCACATATCTATCCCCAGTCAGAAGTTGGACAATTTGCTTTAATTTGTAACATTATCACATGTACATTCTTGGGCAGTACGGGAGACATGAATGTCACATTCAGAGTACCAGATGTCCTGAAATAGACTTAGCCTTACCGAAATAGACTTGAAGGGGTGCATGGAATAAGGCCCTAGGTGACTTTTGATGTAAGGTCAAATTCTTCTTTTGTCTCTCAAGTGAATATAGGGAAATTTGGAAGGAGAATCTAGAAATTTATCAGAAGTCACTTACGGCTTTTTTCCAAGCACCCCTTCACTTGTCCCACTTGCCGTATTTGGTAATTTATCACAGGCAAGCCATCAACTTGAATAATGAAAATCTTTGGAAATACAATTTTAGAAAGTTTAAAAATGTTTTTGTGGCTACTTAATCTCTGGAGTCCCCTTATGCTAATGAGTTCAAAAGTTTGGCCCCCTATGGTCTGTCCTCTCGTAAGTGACCACCTAGGCTTGACATTTTGGGTGGTTGCTTATGGGAGGTTTGGCTGCAGTCATACATGATAGCATGGATGGTGTCCATACAGCATGAAACAACAGTAGGATTTGTCCCTTCATTTCAAACATTACGTGTTCTTAGTGAAATCAAATGGCGAGCTTCATTTGACCCACCACAGTCAGCTGACAGTTGGACAACAGTTAGTTGACAGACAACTGATAACACGGTATGTAAACTGTGGCAAAACCTCCATTAAATCTTGGTTAGTAGTGCACACATGACAAATATTCTAGAAATAGACTGTAAAAATTAAAGTTGGCTGAAAGGAGCTGTTCTCCATTTTCCCAAAGAATACATATTAAATTATAATAAAATTTCAATTTAAGTTCACACACCATGAAATTCCATGACCTACCAAGTTGGCATGTTCCTTCAACAAAATCTGCTGAAATCACTTCTTTTAGGTTATCTGTTGATAATGGATGAACTTGATTAATCTGCAAGATAGAATAACATATCAACTTAGCATACAAAACAAACAAACATCAAAGCATAAAATTTGAGATTAAATCTTACTGTAACATGTAAAGTTGATGCCTCAGTTTCACGTGAATGAGAATGCATTTCCACCATGAACCCATAATCAAGGTTTCCTGAAAGAGACAATACAAAATGTGGTTAAGTGTTAAGGTTTTCAAAAACAGTTTAATTTCTCATTGACGTAGTTATTTTAAGGTTTGCTTACAGGGGTTTCATTAAGTTTTGAAGTAGGGGGGCCCCTATAGGAGAGTAGCTGGGCAGAAAATTACGCTTGAAGTGAGTTTCTTTATGTTAAGTTTGAAAGTAGGCAGGTACTGACTCTTGTGTATCCTGGTACTGGTGCCCGGGTCCCACCTTCTAATGACAACCCTGGGCTCTGAGCCTGAATGCTTTTAAGCTTTGTAAAAAGTTCTATCTGGACATGCTAATCACATATCAACAAAAAAAGGAGGTCAATGATAAAGCATTTGCTTGATGCCTAACAGGACCAGGGAAGCAAGTGCGGATAATCGAAAATTCCAGAAAATCAAGGTTCAACCGTAAAAGAGCTGGAAACTGACTGGTGCCAGCTGCCTTAAGTAGCCAATGCTGCCAGTTCTTGACCAATATTTATTGGTTTCTGTATCAGAAAGCAATAATTATTAGAAGTACAGTAAACTACCTCCACCCTGGATGGGATGCTTCCTCATAGCATGGTCAAGACCAGGTTGGAACCACTTTCACTTTAAATATTTATATTACAAATCTAGTGTACCAACATCTTAAGTCACTCCAGCACCTCCATGAAAGTTTCTTCACCTTACCTAATTTTTTGGGAGGTCTTATGTCGGCATAAAAAATGCCAGCAAATTGATAACCAATGTCAGGTTGAGAGACCTGCAGAGTAACTGTTGCAGGTAATGTACACATGTTTACTACAGCTTGATAAAAAACAACTTTATCGTCGGCAAGTGCAGAACATTCCATTGTGGTGTTTGAAGTCTTGCTACAAGGAAACGGCGGACGCTCTGAAAATAAAATGGCATTTTAATCCATTAAAAATTTTTCCCTTTTAGTCAAAAATGGCAAAATTCTATGCCCATTGCACAACAGCAAACAAAAGAAAATCAGCAGCCAAACAGATACCTTAAGTTTATGCATTGGGTTTTTTAGGGAGTACTCAACCCATCCTCCCCATGACTAAACAAATGGTTGTTTTTAACCTATAAGCCCTAACAACGATCAGCATCAAATTTCTCCTGGTAACATCAATGCTTATATTCAACCCCTGGGGTCGAGAGAATTTAGGATATGATCACCCAAGGAGAATGTTCTTGATATTTTAATAACTTCTCCCCAGTACTTTTATAAGAAAGTATGGGGACAAAATGGGAGAATTTGCTCTTTGATATTGGGGCTTTCAGGGTTAAAGGTTGATCAACCACCTTGACAGATGTCTGAGAAAACAGACATGTCAACAGTAGCTGACTGCCAGTGAAAATCATCATCTAGTAAAGTTGCTATCTCTGTGAACTCCTCTGTTTGATGTATTTTTGCATAGCTTAACATTTCTACCATACTCCCAATCTCGTACCCAGAGTCCTCAGGCTCTTTGGCCAGAGGTTAGTCGCCAGGAGAGACTGGAGAATTCAAAAAAAATTTATCTCTTCTGGTGACCAACCGCTGGCCAAAGAGCCGGAGGACTCTGGGTACAAGATTGCCATGCTAAGTAAATTATTATTATTATTATTGAACTGTCATGATAATTCTCTCAGTTTCAGTTTCCTCTCTGATCTCTTTTCGGTACAAGACTAAACCACGTCAAGCAAAGCAAGGATCAGTATTTCCTTTGTGTAGGTCGCTTGTGTGTTCTGGAAAAACTACAAGCCATTTCTTCTTCATTTCGCATTTTGCCCTACAATTAAATAGACAACGTTTCTTACACTGGTCTTTGTGCCAAAATATGGCTCATTTTTTACTTTGGAGCAATTTTGATTTTAAACCCCCCCCCCCCCCCCCCCCAAAAAAAAAAAAAAACCCTTAGGTCTGTCTTGCCCAAATCCTTCAATATTACATGTAACATATTTATATTTTGAGGCTGATAAGTTTTCGGAGCTTTTGAAAACAGGCTCCAGGGGGTATTTCTCATTGTTTTAGAAACTAAATCTGTATCCGTATCTGGCGCGTGGGGATGATCACTAATTTATTTCTATATCAGTTAAGAGATAATTGAATTTAAATCAAGATTTAATTATCAGATTTTAAAATTTATATGTCTGCGGGAAAATGGTCTCTTTTTATATACTATGTAGGCATTAATTATCGGATCAAATTCCATTCCATGAATAGGTTTTCAATATTGTTTGTTCATTGAAATACGTTCATCTTGAATGAATTGTTTATATTTTGCTTGAATGTACGCAATAAGCTTATTGTTTACAGTACAATCCAAAATAGAAATATATTTAAGAATGACTAATGCACCTATCAATGTTAAGCCCGAGGGGGGGGACCCCGGGCATATGTGGGGCATTTGACCTCTTTTGCCTTCCCCACCCTCGGGAGTTTGACTTAGAATCAGGGCCCCAGGGTGGGGACGTTTGCTTTTTTTTGCGAAGAGGACTGGTAGCTAGTCATGTCTGTGCCGGCCAGATTAGCGTAGCTCAAGGTGCATTTAGGTTTTGTATTAGATTGAGAAAAATAATGATATCTGATTGTATCATTCTAGATTCGCGTAGCTCAACAAGGTCCATTCAGTTTTTGTATTAGATTGAGAAAATGATATCTGATTGTATCACTTGAAATGCTAGATTCGTATTTTCTACATGGTACATTCTTTTCCGTATTAGATTGAGAAAATATCTGATTGTATGACTTGAAATGCTAGATTTGTACAGCTCAACATGGTATACAGCTCGCGTTGTTCCTGTAAGATTGAGACAATTATATTTGATTTTTTCACGTGAAATGCTAGATTTGTTGATTATTTTCCTCGGATTACACAAAGCATCAAAGGAGTTTAAAATATAAAAAAAAAGCTTGGCAATTTATATCAATTATTTGTAAAATATACACAACAACTACTATGAACTTTAGGGATATTACTTCCCTAAGGTGGGGATATTTGATCTTATTTGACCCAGTTTTGGGGCCCCACGGTCGGGACTTTGACCAAAAAATCTTCTGAAAAGTCAAATGCCCCACATATGCCCGGGGTCCCCCCCCTCGGGCTTAACATTGATAGGTGCATAATTAATCATACTCACTGAAACTTCGAGTGACAACTCTTCCATGTAAAGGCTGCACTGGCCTGAAGTTATCTTCCAAATCATGACTCTTCGTATCTTGCCGCTTTCCATCGGAAAGTTTTCTGAAATGCTCGAGTTGATACCGGGAAATTTTAAAAGTGTGATTGAACACAAACCACTGCACGCTTTCGAAACAGCCAGGGGTCGTGAGCGAGCCTTTATAAGTGTAATATTGCTGAAAGTCTTGTGGTATGAATAATAGAGGCTTTAAAGATCGTATAAAGGCTTTATCGCCTTTATAATGAGTCGAGTTTAGTGCGTTCACTATCGGTTGTATCAGAGAGTTATTCTTCGCTGCAACCTCAACCAATATCCCCAGTACAGCCAAACCATCTGGTTTCACCATAGCCGTCGAAATGTTCGGATACTTTTCAGCGTTGTAGTGTACAATGTGTATTTCCATGGGGTATTTTCGTCCCAGAACCTGGTGCTCCGATCCGTGCGAATCATCGCTTCCCCAATGAAAATGCATCTGCACAGCACGAAACTGAGTTTGGAGATATCCCCCAGAAATATTGGACTTGCCGGTTTTAAACGTGGCTTGAACCGTGTGCCCGTTATTTTGTAGCTCAGCTGAAACGATTGGCTCAAAATCTATAGCGAAGTCTGTAAGCCCTGCATCGAAAATCGTCTCTTTAGGAACTATGTTTATCGGAGATTGTTTTTTGCCAGCGCAATCTTCATAATGTTGTTTCCACGTGCTGGGATCTTCAGGTTTGCGGTAACTCCAGTCGCCAGAGCTTTCCGTGGAGATTATAAGTACCACAGACACGACAAACAATTCTGCGACGAAATGAAGAAGTTCCATTTTCGTTGCACAGGTTAAGACAGCATTCAAATAGGGAAAATTGGCGCATAAATAAATACCGTTGCAACCACTTCCTTCGACAACAGCAAAATGTTTTGACGCAGGTTTATTTAGAGCCCAGACTCTTAGCGGGTACAAGGTTCATGGATAAAGTTTGAGAATTTCTGAAGTTCCAAGTTGTGTTAATTTAGAAATTTCACGTGATAAAATATAATTTTTAAAATCCAACATCAGATATATTTCCTGTAAGGTCAATCTATGACAGAGTTGCCTGCTAAATGACGCGGCAAGTGAATGACACAGAAGTGCGTCACGACTAGTATAATCACAAGCTGATCACTATAATCAAGAGCTTATTCAAATCACAAATGCCAAATTGTGAAAGCACACTGAAAGAGAAATTTCAAGAGCAGAAAGCGAGAAATATTTCGTTTTCGCGAAAAAAAGGATTCTCAGTAATGAGAAGTCTTTGTTAAAATTAGCGTCAAAATTTTATGTTGATTGTCTGATCCATCACCGAAGTAGCTTGAATATAAACGAGTACTTTTCTGGGTTTGGCTAGACAATATAAATTATTGAACAACCTAAAAATATTATATTGCAAAATACGTCAAAAAAATTTTTTTGGAGGTGCCAAAATTCTTAAACTACCCAGAATTTGACCCAGTTCTCAGTCAAACGCTTCGTTTCTTCAAAGAGAAAATGGGCCTTTGCAATTCTAAATTCAGCAAAAAAACTCCTTGATTTTTAACTTTATATTACACATCTGCTGTATAAATCTAAAAACTCTTTCAAGTGCTCAGATAGTGAATAAAATATTCAGCAACTGAATTCTGTCCTAGAAAGGGTATTTCTGTATTTTTGTGCTTTAATTTGACTGTATTTTACTCTCCCCGAGAAAAAAAAGATAGAATTAATCCAAAATGTTTTGCGATCATGTTCACGATTTGGTGGAATGGTGCAGCAAAAAGTGTGTATCGTTAATTGAAACCAATATTGTCCATATTGTTTGCTTGTTGCCAATATTGTCATCATCAGGTGTTAAATGGTTGAAGCAGACTTGCTCTAGAAGAAGACAAGCAGAGTGAAAAAAAGAGATGACCGCAGATGAAAAATATTTTTAAATAGAAATATTTCGGACCCTCGAGTTTTGTATTCTACAAAACGAAATGCAGAGGGGGCTCTCGGGCAACGTATTTATTTCCAGGCCTCACGAGGAGGAAAATGTGGAGGCTAAAAAGCCAGGCGGGGTATGTTTCAAATGATGAGTTGTTAAACAAACTTTAATTAGGCTTTTCCAAAATTTCACCACACATCTAACTAAAACATAGAATTAGTGGTTGTGTGTTATAAACAAAATGTGCTGTATTTTTAGTTAAGCACAATCTGATTACTTCTGCAAATTGAAGATTATATTTTGGCTGTAGAAAAACTGACTTATCTTTGGACTATTGGTACGCCAAGATTTCCGATGTTTCTCTTGCTTTTCCTAATAGGAGAATTAAAGGTAGGGGTGTCTTGATAGAAAAACCCCAGAATTCTTGAACTCCGGTTTCATTGTTATAATCTAAGCGGGGATAAGCTTTTATGAGAGCTTCAGTTCAGTATCGAGGGTAGAGTTTAGTACTCAAATACTTTACCGAGTTCACCTGGCAAAGCCTATCCAATTCTTTTTTAGCGTCACCGCATCGTTGTAAAATTGGAATTCTGTTGAAAGAAATTCTTTGCATTTTATTCTTAGTTTCATTGCAATAGGTAGAATTGATTAGTATAGGTACATTTGTTTTATTCATGTATTCATTCTTTTATTTATTTGTTCGTTTATCATAACCTAAAGGAAAACTGTGGTTAATAAAACTTCGCGTGACTTAGTGTTTGACTCGTTCCGGTATGTTATAGTTTTCACACGCATGGTGGGGAATCAGAGACAGGGGTGATATGGTCTTTACACGCTAAGCTAATATGACGCCAAAATAATCAGCGAGAGTTCAATACTGTACAAGCCGAGTGCCCATTCCAGCGATGGCCCTCGATACCAAGTCTTCAGCACGCATGACGTAAGTGGGTGTTTTCCATACGGCATGCACGTGGTTTGCATACGGTATGCACATGAGGACGGTTATACAGCTGTTTTCGAGTGCAAAGGAAACGTTTCCACTGTCTTTTGTCTTCTGTACCGCTGCTAGTTGACTAACAACGTCATTATCATCGTTGTAAACCCAAAGCAATTAACTTACAAATGGCATATCTATTAGAGATATGGCTGGCTTGACTGGCTTCTGTGCGTTGAGCTTATTCGCATAACTTCAGTGGTAATATTCGTCAAAATTGCCAAATTTGCCATTGCGTGCATTTCTGGACATAAGGGATTTATTAAAGTTTTCACCGGGCTCATTGGCTACCGAATAGCTTCGAGATCAAATCGTGTTAATTGGGAAAAAAGCATGTTCCTAAAAGCTCGATTTTGAAATAATCGGGTTCATTTATTGGGTCCCGTTCACACCGATATCTTTACGTTTGTACTACAGTGCATTTGTGTTCGTCCACACTACGATTTCGACGGTCTGACAACGTTTTGCGACCTTTTATTAAACGTTTTCAAACCATTAGGCGTGTGAACTGATGGCAAAAACAGTGCTGCGAAAACTTTTGCTACGTTTTCGGCCAAAAGCTCAAAAACATGGGGAAAAGTACTGATTATGAATCAATTCTTAGGATGGCAGACATGAATACATTGGAACATAGACGCATAGAACAATCTTTGATGATATTTTTTAAATGTTTCAAGGAGAATGGTCCAGGCTATGTAGCCAATTTATTCAAACCCCGAGTCACACCATATAATTATAGAAGCAGTGGTCTAAATGTTGTACAAACTTCATACAATAGTAGATTCCTTCATGGCTCATTTGCGAACATGATCTCACACATCTGGAACCAGTTGCCATCTGCTGTAAAAAACGCACCTAATGCATCATCCTTTCGGAGACCTCTAACTAAGTTAAATTTTATCGGCTGTCAATGCAGCAATTGCCTTTGAACCGATTTATTTTTATTTATTTATTTTTATAGATAGATGTTATTTTTTGATTTAATCAGTAGCTATTGACTATATTAACTTTCTTTTATATTGTCAAGCACTTTTATTATGAGCCTGTGGCTTGGGGGACTGGGAGACCACCCCCTATGTATTTGACATTAAATAAATTATCTTAGCTTATCTTATCTTATCTTATCTAAAAGACAACATGCAAGTTTGATTTCATTCGAATAAATGTGAATAAATTTGATTTGAATTGAATTTGAATTGAAAACTAATAAGCGTGAACAGGTAGTACTTTATCCGTGTAAGAGGAATTAAACTCCACAGGAAAACCTTAACAAATATAACTTTTATTTCTGGAAAGTACCAAGTCCAAAGGTAGTTTATTTTTAGGTTAATTTCGCACGAAAAAACCCTTAATAGAAACAATATAACTAAAAACGGCGACAACATAATTTAGAAGCATAATTGCGTTTCCGAGAGGAATAAACTATATTTCACTTCATTTTTCTCTTTATAGAGTACCTGTCTATGCAATCAAATAGCGATAAATTACTTTTCATAATATTGACAACTTTTTTAAGCTTTCAAATATGAATAGAATCCACGGAACCGGGAAGGGATCCCTTACTCTTCACGATTGTTCTAGGAAGATCAAAGGCTTCCCTGCACACAGGGTTTATAATTGTACTTGTACAGAATCAACTTTTAAAATATTGGGAGTTCTGTGAAGCACAATATGAAAGTAAATTTATTGCCTACTCTAAAGAAGATAAATGGACTTGCGTCAATTCACTTACATACAGTACTGTATATATTGTACAACACCTATGTCAAAGTATTGTACGCACCTTCATTGATTAATATAATTAAGCTGGAATTTAATGAGCGTTTCAGCTGCCGTTTTTTTTCCTTTTTTTTTTGGCTTATTTGCGTAGTTTAATATTTGTGTCAAAATGGTCACACGTGTTATATTTTATTTGGAAATGCTACCTAAACGTTCTCGGGAGATTTTTCAGTAAATGTAAGTCTGTGGATGACAAATGAAAGCTACTGAGCAGTACTTTCTCGTGATGCTGTTTATTATGCTGTACAAGGTGATTCTAACTTTGAGACTGTGGACGAAATCCTAAAGTGTGATCATTCAAATGAAAGCTACTGAGTAGTTCTTTCCTGTGGTGCTGTTTACTATGCTGTACAAGGTGATTCTAACTTTGAGACTATATGGATGAAATCCTTAAGTGTGACCATTCAAATGAAAGCCACTGAGCAGTACTATCCTGTACTGCTGTTTAGTACGCTGTATGACTTAATTCTAACTTTGAAACTGCGTTTATTCGTTTGCACTATTTACACTCTAAATAACAATCTAACTTTAATAAGACATCACGTTAATTAGAAAATGAAAGATTACATAACCCAATGCCTGAATGTGGAAACAAACTGTTCTTCCACCGCGCAGACATTTTCCTCATAACAGAGTGTCCAACCTTTCCTTAGGGTCCTTAGGAGAAGCTACCTCAGTTTTTCCGCCAGCATTAAAAATAAAAATCGCTAACAGCACAATCGGAGCGGTGAGAAAGAATCTCAGCGTAGGATGAAAGTCCAGGAACAACACTGATGACGTAATCATGACGACATTGGTCAGCTGATTTGACATCACTTGAAACATGTTGTCTCTAAATTTCAGAATAAGTGCCACAGTCAACCCAAAGAATGCCGTGACAACAATAAGAAGCGTTGAGTGAACATTGTAACCGTAAAAGAGCCCACAACTCAGCGCGTGTGAACGAAACTCGGGCCGCAGGAACAACGTGACTGTGTTGAAGAAAACACCAAACATGTACAACTTGGTATTTTGTAAGAGAATGCTTTCTTCCATTCCCCCACCCTCTTTAAAGATTTTCTCGTTGTAAATGTTCGCTGACGAAGACAACACGCATTGAACCATGACTAATACATGCGCTTCACCGATGCGAAACTTGGTTGCCAAGTCTTCATCGTGGACATCGGTAATATTCGGAGATTCCGAAGTACTTCGTAACTTCCGACAAATGTTCGCCTCGTCTCCGTTCTCGACCGAATCACTCACGGTAGGTAAGACATCTCGTATGATACGCTGGTGTTGTTCATGGTGAAGTTCTTTCTTTTCATTTGAAAGAGAAACGATTGATAAGAACAAGATAAGTAATGACGCCCACTGGACTCTGTTTAATTTCCTCCTAGAAGAAATGAAAAATGAAAACAACGTTTAAAGGTAAAAAAAATACAGCGAAAAGGAGACCAGAAATTTCCGAACATAAACATGTACGCATGCGAGTAAAATACATGTCGATACATGCGTCAGAGCGGGAAAATACCCGTAAGGAGAGCTGAAAAAAGGGAGCTGGCCAGCTTCACTCGGCTCGCTTCGCTTGTGGCCTTTTCCTTCGCCTTTTCCTCTTCGCCCTATCCGGCTACGGGAGCCTGTTCACAGGCTATACCCTTTTTATATACACCTGGGTGAAGAATGACAATGAGGAGAAAAGTTTCTTGTCTGAAGAAACAACACAACAGTAGAGGTACGACTTCGAACCACAAACCATCTGAAAACCACTACACTACTACTGCTAGATAAATGACTATTGCTAATCACTACAGGATAATAATGGTTTATAATAATGGTTTATTAATGAAAAATACTATTGTTCTTTTAAAAAAAGTGAATTGCAGTAATTAGTCACTGGATACAATAGTGCATTTGAAGCTGGGCATAAAAACTCTAAATATCAAATCTAGCAGTTGTAATTTGTAAATAACATGACCAGCAAGAAAGTGCTCTTAAAATGATTAGGTCAAATGGACGCCACCCCTCTCCTACCAACAGCTCTAGACAACATGTATGTATGCATGCACACAGCTCTTTGTTGTGACTTTTGTTTCAAAAAACGTTACAGCAATCATTGCTGAAACTCCTCAAAACAATAATTGATGACTTTTTAGAAAATTTTTCTCAAGTTGATCTCACCTGAGGACAATTCTGAAGAGAACTGCTGTTGTTATTATAACAAAATTCTGCATCAGAATATAAACTGCCTGTAATAATTAAACAAGGCAAACATAACATTAACATGGAAAGAATAATTATTACTGCAAACTAAAGTACTTTCGCTGAACGATATACCTTTTAAAAATGGAAAGGATTCTTTTTTTTTTTTGCATGGGACAATTTAGCAAGGAAAAGATTATTTGTGTGAAAGATAATAAAAAATGATCATTGACCTTGTGACAAAATAGCAAAGCTAAATATGGCTGTATGTGTTGCTGCTCAATGATATTCGTGGTGATAATAGTGATAATGGTAATGAAAGATGTGGTGGTTGGGGTAGTGGTAGTGGTAGATGTAATGGTCTGAGGAAGATGTAGTCAGCAGTAGTCATAGTCATGGTTGTCGTAGTAGTAGTAGCCATTGTTGTCATCATCATCATCATCATCATCATCATCATCATCATCGTCATAGTAGTAGCAACAGCAGCATGTACAAATTGTGAAACGGTAGTGGATCTTTAGTGTAAACCACTGCCTTAAATAATTAATCTGTAGTTTCACCAGAAGAAAAAAAATATTACTTTAAAGTCTTAAGACCTGCTTTTTGTACTTACTGCAGATAAGTGTAGAAGAATGTAAAATCCAATGAGGTTGTCAAAGAAATAAAGCAATCCAGGAATGGACCATTTAAGAAGCTCATGCCAATTAATATGAGCAAAGGAGAAAACTTCTTTTACTGGTTTTCCCTCTGTGTGAGGAGAAACATAAATTGGTGTTTAATATCAAAGACAAGAAACAGTTATATCCTTAATCTACAATTTTACCAGGGAGCAGGGATGGAGAAGCGGTGTGAGCACCAACCTCCCATTTTTTATTTCACGACGTACATCACATGTCTGCCTATATATATTGTACACAAAAGAACTTCTGCTTCCTGACAGTAACAGCAACTGTATGATGTCATAAAATCCAAAATGGTGGCATGCATGAAAATTTGAAAGAGGAACTTAACCAATATTAAATTTAATCATATCCAACTTTTTTGTACCTTAAAATGTTCTCTCCACTTTTTAGAATAAACTTTCAAATTTTGGCAAAATTTCAGGTTCGCTTGAATTCTCACCACCTTTTGTCTTTGATTCTGTGCATTGCTCTCCCTTTGCTCCAACCTTAACCTTTAACCCCTAATAGTGATCAGCATCAAATTTCTCCTGGTAATATCAATGCTTGTTCAACCCCTGGGGTCATGAGAATTAAGGAAATGATCACCCACTTGGTGAATTTTCTTGATATTTTCTCTCCAGTTCTTTTATAAGAAAAATATGGGAACAAGATAGGAGAATTTGTTCTTTGATATTAGGGGTTGAAGGGTTAAAAGAAAGCTGACTAACTATACACCTCACATGTTAAAGAAAATTTGATAAATAAATCAGGATAGAGCCAGTGTTATATACTGTAAACCTTGTGCTAACCCTGAACTGGAGACTAGGATCTCACTCTAGGCATAATATGCCTAATTTAGGTCTCCTTAGAGCTTAAGTATTCTGCTGTGGTGACACCCACTTAACCTTTTCAAAGTAAGTATTTAATATACACAAATTCTTCCCATTTTTTTCAGCATGAGAGAAGATACTGACAAAAGGGAAATAAGCTAATAACAGAGCATTTTTGTAACTGCCATACCTTTGCATAGTAACAGATGCACATAAAGGCTGAAGCAGACCATCAGCTTGAAGAGCTCCACAAAAATATTGACAGTAACAGGAAGATACTCATACCCTCCTCCTGTTATGAGAAAATCAAGAAAGATCTACAGTCAACTCCCTTAATTGCAGACACCCTCGTGACCGTGAGTTAGTGTCCTTAATAGCAAGAGCCCGTAATACCGTGAATTTATTTTATTCAATTAACGTCTGTAATTTATTTTTGCTGGAGATTTAATTAAATCTAATTTAATTACTATGATAATTTAATTTTTATTATTATTATTATTATTATTATGCGCAGTAAAACTATCTGTATGCACAGTATAAGAAGCATAACAGGGCGCATAGCGTAACCTGTGAGCCTGAAGCGAAACTTAAAATAGCACGTGAATAAATCAATAAAATATATGTACATATATAAAAGATATAAAATATATAAAAAAATATATAAAAGCCATAGTCTAAAAATATAAAATATAGAAAAATATCTAAAAGTCATAGTTTATATAAAAATGTATAAAAGTCATAGCTGGTCTATTCATGGCTGGTCTATCAATCTTGGTATAATAAAACATCATGTTACTACTTTGAAAGTTCTTGCAATGTTCAGCGTCGCCGATGAAACCGCCTTCTGCATTTTCTCTAGGACTTGAGTAGTCTTCTGCCCAACTAGTGATCGCACACTAATCTCTGTCTCTTTCGACCAGCTGCCTAGCACATCCATGATAATGTTATACTGGTGCACCTCATATCCTTTATATTGCTCCTTCAGTTCCCACCTCAAGGGACCATACTTCATGGTTTTCTCCTCGCTCTTCTTCTCTCGATTACTAATCCATGGACAACTCATCTCTATGGTCATGACTTTCTTGCTCTCATGATTCACAACCCTCGCATCGACCCGGTTGGCTCGCACCTCCTGATGATCTGCATACACAGGTACATCCCACCACGCTTCTACTTGTTCTGACTTGTACACCGGCTTTGGCATCACTGGCGAGTACCATGGTGGTACTTCGTCAAGAAGATCTTGGTCACGTAGGAACTCGTAGAACAGGACTTTTAAAGCCATGTTATGTCTGAGCAAATACTTGTTCTAAGCTAGTGCAGATCACCCGGCCAGATTGTGCGGGACACTTTCTTGGGTATGACCACATAGCCTACACTTCACATCCCCGGGACAACTCGTGTGTGTCTTCTCACTAGAATATAGCTTTGTGGGCAACAGTTGCTCATACAGTTCAAATACACCGGCAATAGTGTGCAAGGGGCATGATCTCCATTTATTCAGCCAACTGAAACACTCATTCTTGCACAGCTGTAAATCAGACTTCCTCTCAGGCAGCAACTTTCCCTGCCATTCTAGTCCACGTACTTCCTTCTCAAACTTCTTCTCCACACATTCTTTCAATGCTATTACTATTAATATTATTATTATTATTATTATTATTATTATTATTATTATTATTATTATTATTATTATTATTATTATTATTATTAGTTGCTGTCCATATTATCGGGGTGTCCGTAATAAAGAGGTGACTGCAAGGCAAGAGTTTACTCCTTGATAGGGTATGCAGCCCTTTTTGGGGATATTTGGGAACTTGTTATGCATTAGAAGTTTTCTGGTGGAGGTTTTTTTAATGGAAAGATTACAGCAAGGATTTTTTTTTGCAAAAATTTCGCACAGCCCGATACATCATTTATTGTACATTATGTGACTCAAACTCTATTCATACTTGTAGTTTATATAAGAGGGTTAGTATGACAACGGTGTATGTATAATTAATGTAACACACAGTGCAGAAGTCTTTCCAAACTTTTCAGCATTTTTTCTTTTGTGGAGAAGAAGGGACACTTTGGGGTTACGTCGTATAGCTAGGCTGTGTGACATTTTTCAGCACAGTTTTTTTTTTCCTAATAATAGTAATGGGACTTTCTAATCCAAAAAGATGCATGGCCTCATTGGCACCTCTTCATCAATAATACACCTGGATACCCCCCCCCTCCCCCCTCACGATCGTTTAATACGACTATCTCAAGCTAATATATGTTGTGGCGCCGATCTGCAATATATGTCTCGAGATGAGCTACGCAGTCCCTTTGCTCTAGCACGAAATCAACAAAGTTTAAACAGTGTAGCAAGTTTCTAAGCCCAGAGATCTGTGACAAGGCTGAAAAAAATTGAGGAAAACAAGGCTGTCTCGGCTTCTAAAAGTGGAACTAATAACTTTCAAGACTTAAGTTAAATTCTGTTTGTATTGATCCACGTGCAAACAAGCACTTAGAACTAGACAACCATGGAACACCCAAATTATTGGGCAATCTGCTATTTTCTGGGCAATGACAGTTTGAGTTCGTTTGCAGTTTAACTGCAGACAGAGCTGTTCTTTAAGTCTAAAATGCGCGGCACTGAACTCTGTAAAAATTACCGAAGAACTCGCTACAGGGTTGAGTGATCATGATACATGTAGTTCTGGTTCACAGACTAAATGTAAACAGAGAAAATATTCCTTTACCTCTGATAGACAGCTTGATCAACAACGTCCTCGAACAAGCTAGGGATACATAAATAGAACCAAGCAAAAAGGTGTGGAGTAAGCTGGCTGGATTCCACAATACGTTGCTAAAAAACGAGCTGTAGAGCCGTCGACACTTCGCAGCGAACGCCATGGTCGTTGACAGCCCTGACAGCGCGGGAGTGGGTACAACATCACCTCGCGTGATAATCCAACGACCCCGTGGGAAATAATCACGCGGAAGATCAGGCGATTGTAAATACAAGTAGCAAGGGGGAGGGGAGGGAGAAAATGTGAGTACAGCGGTAATGAGTGAATTGGAACCCAGTTGAGACCTTGAGGATAAGTCTAATCGAATATATACTTGCCCGAATAACGCAGCAAGTAAACCTGGTGGAAGGGTGTTGGATTCTGAACAGGGAGCCGGGGAGGGGGGAGAAGGAGGGGGGGGGGGGACGGTTTTCTGGCAACTGCTTCCTCCCTAATAAGACCACCGTTTTAAAAGAGTACCACCATTTTCGTCAATTGTCTATTGTAGTTGGAACCTCTCGTTTAATAGCGACCGCCTCTCTTAGCCGACCGCGACCACTTTTAGGGCTGAGCAGCAATTTTCAATTACAGTCAACTCTCTCGTAAGCGACCACCCTTGGTGCACGACAAAGTGGTCGCTTACGGGAGGTGGTCGCTTACGGGAAAGATCAACAAAATAAGCGTAATTTTACCTTAGCAGCTAAATTGGGCAAATAGAAACTAATTTATTTGATTTTTTTTCCATTTATTCATTCTTCTGATGAAACTTTGTATAACATTTCGGAACAGATCTGTCCCGTTTACCTACAGATCTAATTATAGCCATCTTCTCTGTCTGTAAACTGTTATTATCTGTCAGCAGTCCGGGGTAGCGTCATTAAAAATTGAACTTTTGTCACTTTTAAGTAATGATTTGCTAACGATCATACGTGATTATGTTGGGTGGTTGCTTACCGGAAACAGAAAACAAAAGAATAAGTGTAATTTCTGGCCTAAAAAGTG
Source organism: Pavona decussata (assembly GCF_977016875.1). NCBI lineage: Eukaryota > Metazoa > Cnidaria > Anthozoa > Scleractinia > Agariciidae > Pavona > Pavona decussata. The sequence continues at coordinate 638,278 of NW_028145755.1, forward strand.
GTCGCTCGAGTGGTGGTCGCTTACAAGAGAGCTCTTGAAACAGTATTTAACTGAGAAACAAAACGGTTGTTTACGAAGTGGTCGCTTACAGGAGGTGGTCGCTTACGAGAAGTGGTCGCCATGAGAGAGTTGACTGTATCATATTTTAGGAGTTCTTCTTAAGGGGGGACTTAACCTAAACGCCATTTTTTCGCCACTTGACATGGCTTTAATGGAAATATCTGCTTCTCGTTCACGTTTCAAGCAATCCAAAAACTTTATGCTCATCCCGTGAATCTATGTTGTGGCGTGTTTTGTTAATTTTTGGATGATTTTTGGGTATATCTGGGAGGAGTTAGTTTTTCTAGAAGGATTGGTAAAACTAGGAGAAATAAGAAATATTGAAGATTTAAAGAAGTTTTAAAATTAGAATTTGTAGTTAATAATCAATAGACGGACACCAAGTTAGTCCATTAGCAACCTGGGGTGCTCTTGCGTGGGTATCAACTGTCTGTTGGTGCTCCAAAAATCATTTTCTTTCTTCTATCCCTTCTTAAAACCTCTTCAAATTTCATTCAAATTTAGGTTAATTCCCCCCTTAAAGTCTCCGAAATGAACCTTTAGGTAGCCTTTCCTCTCAAATTAAAGCTGTTCTGAAATGGTTCATAAAGTCGTTGTGGTCGAGCGACTTGTCCAGCCGAGCATCACCTTCGTTTCTGTGGCGTCGTGTGCAGTACTTCCCAATGAGACTTCTCTTTCAAGATGGAAATAACTCCCTTTTGGGGACAAGTAATGTTCTTATGGACGCAAGTAACTCCCTTTTGGGAACATAAATTTGTCTTTCGAGACACAAATAATACCATCTTAGGAACAAATAATTGCCTTGCTTGTGGAAACAAATCGTCGTTCGAGACCGACAACTAATAACCCCTTTTGGGCGCTAAAACTTTCAGCGATCTGGGCTGAGTTGCTCGAAGCATGGTTGGGGCTTAAGGTTGGGGCTAACCATTGGTTAAGAGGTATTAAAACCTATTGGTTGTCATGGCATTTAACCCGGGTTAGCGCTAACCATGCTTCGAGCAACTGGGCCCTGATAACTTATTAGCTTTCACGTAGTTCGGATGATCGATTCACAAGCTAAACCGTAACGTCTGTGTTTCAGGGAGTCAAACAGATTTGTAAACGAGAATGCAAGAGAACTGTCTGGTTCAGAATATGAATTGTGATTCAAGTGATGAGCGTAATGCATCTTTTAGTGAGGTAGATGTTTACAACTAACCTTTGTTTTGATTTATATCACAGTTTACAAAATGAGGCAACCAACATCGTCACACTCAGAGTAAGTAAAAAACTGCTTTTGATGATAAATTGCAATTTTTCAATACATATACACAAATTTTTATTTAATTTATTGAATTTAATGTACTGAAACAAGAGAATTTTCATCTCATTTCTAAGCATTATCTCTTTTTCTTCTCACAGCAAAAACACTAACAAACATTTTCCAAGTGAAGGTAAAAAAAATGTTACATTTAATTTTACTTAAACTCCAAAGTCGTCACCCACTTGCCCATATGATCATTGTATCCTATTATCAAAATAAATAAATAAATAACTAAATAAATCATGAAATTAATAATGCACCTGCATGGATAATTAATGTCATTTTATTTATTTATTTATTTATTTATTTATTTATTTATTCATTTTCAGAATCAACTGTTGAAGGAGCAAATATCCAGCCATCTTGACCTCACGCTTGGTCAATAACGCATATATAGTTATACACAAAACTTTTGTAATCACAAGAGAGATACCTATAATGGCAGTCTAAAAGTCCCCCTTTAGCACTTGGAAAATAACCTCCCTACAAATTTGCAACCCCACTAAGGCATAGGTACCATATACCTACCGGCCTTTTCTTTTCTAAGTGGAGGGGAAAGCCTACTCTAGTCACTCTAATACCACAGCAGCAGTTCCTACGCACTTCAACTCGCCAGCAGACATGAGGTTTATTCCTCTGGAATTACAACCCGACAAAGACGGACCCCGGCGAAAGGGATAAAGGCCTACCTCATAGAGGTAAAACTTTGTCGGCAGACGGCCGAACGTTAGGCAGTTACATATGCTATGTCATGTACACTAGTTCACCTTTTTTAGCTCTGGCCCTGAAGAAGACTAGTGGAACTAGTTTAAATACTGTATTGGTTTATCTATGGTAGGTCCAGCTGTTGTGGAGAATGTGGACTGCGTGGTGATCGTTAAGGTTAAGTTTGGGAGTGTACGAAAACCTTGGACAACGTTTAACGTGAAGTATATTTTAGACCCTGAATAGTGCCTTATTCAGCGGATAAAGTCATCCGGCCTTTGAACAGCTGAGGCCTGGTATATAAGGGACTCTATAGTTCAGCGATAGATGACACACTGCTTTCCACTGGTACCCGGTGGGGGACTCGACTGCAGCGATAGATAACAATTTTGCTTTTCAGAGGTACACTTCAGGGGGCTCCCATTTAAACACTCGAGTCTCAAATAAGTCTTATTTCTCTGCATTGTTCCAGTCACCTTTCGTTCGGTGGATCTACCATCTCATGTCGCCCTCGTGAGACAAAGTTAATCACAAATTTATCGTCTTTGTCAATACAATTGTCGGAAATTTTGACAAGAACCCCTTAAAGACACAAGATATCGCTCTGTGAGTTTGGCTCAAGTTCATTTTCACCCCTTGTGCATCAGGCAATTCCAACGTAGCCCAACCCCTCCCCCTGGGGCGTTTGAACAGCTCGTTTGTTCCCTCCTTGGCCGTGGTGCATTTGCCGGTTTATTTTTTTTAATCAAATGCTCAGGGGTCGGTCCGGGGTGGGGGGGAGGTAGGTGGAATGGGGAGACGCCACCGTAGTAAATGTCTGATACCAGTAGAAACCCCCCCCCCCCCCCCACCACCACCACCACCACCCTTCGACTTCCTTGTTATTTGGTTGCTAGGATGCAAGAAGTTAATACACTATAATAAACCGAAAGTTTCAATAAGAATGTCCGGTCATGATCTCAAATTCAGGAACAAAATTTCAATTATCCCTAGCGTGCGTTTAAAGGTGGATTTCCACTGTCGCGCAAATTTTACGTGCGTACAGACGTTGTCTGTACGCATGTAAAAATTACGCAACAATGGAAATCCACCTTTGCAGGGAAAATCCAATGAGCAAAGTTTACGAAGGCACAAAATACAAAGCAAGTCCCCCCACCCCTAAATTGAAATAAAATAAAATAAAATAAAATAAAATAAAAAACCTCCCCTTGGTTCTCGGCAGAGGAGATGGAGCCTGGAAAAATTGGGTGAAGTAACTGCAAGATAGAAAAGGCCCTCCTGGTATTCGCGGCCACACTGCTCAAACTTTTTGTGAACAATAACGCCAGCTACCCAGATTAATTTTCCCTTAATAACTCTTGAACATTAACATCAAGAAACTTCAAGTATGTAGATGCTTATTTAGTTAGATTCATTCTTTTCTGATTCTGGGGGTGTTGTCAGTAGTATTAAGGAAAGCAAGAAAGAGCAAAAGTTACATAGCTTGAATTCAGAACTATTTTATTTTTACTGCTCTTTAAGTCATCTGAATTATAATTGCTTATACCTAACTATTGGTATCCTGTTTCACATGAAATCAACTGCTCGCAGTCTTTTCCCGGCTTTCAAATTCTGCAAATTCTTCAACTTGTTAAGAATCTGTTTATCATCAGATACAGAAACCTTTTCCGTGGATTGGTCCGACGTCTCTTTCTTGTCGCTGAATTTCTCTTTCTCGTCATCGCGGTGTTTACTCTTATGCTTATGTTTCTTCTTCTCCTTGTGTTTATGTTTGTGTTTTGACCTGTAATCGTCTTCACTGTCCGAGGAATCGGAATAACGCTTCTTCGCGTGTTTCCTTTTGTCTTTTCTAACGCGCCTTTTACGTTCAAAATCTTTATCATTGCGATCTCTGTTTCCAGCGCGTTTTTCTCCTGAGGAAGAACGTGAAGGCACTTTGTTGCGAGACCTGTCATCACTTTCGCTATCCTCGGATTCAGGATAACGTTTCTTTGCGTCTTTCCGTTTGTCCTTTTGAACGCCCCCTTTCCGGTCTAAATCTTTATCGTTGTAAACTCTGTCTTCGGTGCGTTTATCTCCTGAGAAAGACGTCCCTGTGTTACGTAAACTAGGCGGAAGGGCCGGACCAAAAATATCAGGAGACGATATCCGCTGTTCTGTTTCGGTGGATTTTTGCATTGTATGTTCGGTTTCAAGGGGTCTCTGTTCTACTTCATTCTGCTTCATACCAGACAAGTCCTCCTCTACCATTTTATACTCAGAAAGCACAGGATCTGTTACGTTGCTTACATCAGGTTCCACCTCAACCTGACTACTCGCAGAGTCTCCAGCTGCCTTGTGGTCCGAAGTCGGAATCAATAAACTCTCGGTTTTTCCTTCCTCTTCACCATCACTCGCTTCCGATTCATCGTCTGAGGAATCAGCGAATATCGCTTTAAATAAATCCATGGGAGGCCTTTTTGGAGCGGAATCCGCATCAGCTTCTACTTGTTTTGAAGCAGTTTGGTCTGAATCACTCGACGGCAGAATAGCTACTGCTGCAATGCCCGCTGATCTCCCAGAGGATGTCGGTTTAGACGAAGATCCTACCGAAGCACTTGAAGTTAAATTGGATGTCACTGTCATTGGAGAATCAGAATGATCCGGAAGAGCTTCAGCCGAGCTTTTTCCAAGCTTGTCCGACTTAAGTTCACTGTCAGAGCTCGCAGATGAAATATCGTAAGTTATGGCAAGCGGCCCTTTGGATGGTGGTGTTATGAAATCTCCCAGTGTAAACTTTGGCCTTCGTATTTTAGGTACACCCACAACATCAGAACCAGGATAAGGGTTGGGAATGTTAAACCGCTTACACAGAATGTTGGTAGGATGCCACTCAAAAGTGTCACGAGTAAGTTTCCCAAACATTTTCATTTTAGCGGCTTTCGTTTGATCTGATGAATCGGAAGACTCCTGAGCTGGAACCTCTTCATACACTGTTCTGTGGTCATCTGTGTTCTTTGCAGTGGTAAATCTTGCGGCCATTGTAGAGTTGAGAGGACGGTACAGGGCGGCAGAGCGGGCGAACTCTTCCTTTTCTCGTTCACGCTCCCATTCTGTCAATCCACTACAGAAAAAAAGGAATGTACCGGTTAAAGCCTTTTTTCACAGCAAATGCAAGATGCAGCGTTCACTGGAGGGGAAAGTAACAATGTAAGAGAATCCTCATTTGAATGCGAAAACGTAAAACCTCCTGGCGTACGTTTCTCAAACCTCCTGAACTTTCAGGCTGAAAAGTAAGTTTCGTATCCCCGATTTCTACAGATTGCTGGTTATTTTTCCGTACAAACTTGTTCAGTGTGTTTCTTAATCTCGGAAAACTTAAAATGTTTGTTACTTCCTCAAAATTATCAAAAACTGAATTTTTGGTAATAAATTTTGTGTATGTAAAATGTTTTTTTCGGATCTGAAATCTTTTCAGGAGTTTGAGTAACGCTTTCCAGTTCAGTAAGATTTGAATGTTTGTCTGAATGTTTCAGTTTGTGTGAATTATCAGCTTCCATCTTGAACTGAGGCAGTAAAATACCGACACCTCTCAAGTGTGTACTTCAGTAGGATTTATCCTTTAAATAGAGAGCTTAAGCAAAGACGTTGGTGAGCCACGGACGGCAATCGGAAGTCGAATGTTTCCTTTTTTGAGTGGTTTTGCTCCTTACCACGGACAGGAAAAGCTCTTGTTGATGACTGTGGCTTGATGCGCCATGGCGTGAAAACGCTCCAAAAACGATAACTCAATTTCCGGTCGCCGTCTGTGGCTCCAAAACGTCTGTGCTTAAGTTCCTAATATCTTTTCCCAACGACCCTTGCTTCCAAAACTCACTCTCACTTCCCCCTTCCTTATTACGCCTGTTACGCAGGCTAAGCGTACCTGTCATTCATCTGTTCAGGGACCTGTTCACCTTGCCTGGCTTTCAAAAACTCTTCATATCGAGCCTGCTTGGCAACATCTTTGGCGAACGGTTTAAAACTGCTATGACCAGACCAGAATTTGGAAGACCAATCTTGCTGCACTGAAACAGTTGCTGTGGAAGTTGCTGATGTAGAAGATGCCGTATTAGAAGGCTTAGGTGTGATATTCTTTGCGGATGCCAAAACTCTCTCTTTATCCTCTTTTGACAAATACTCAAAAACTGATTTTTTTGGTGTCGGAAGTGGCTCTTCACCCAACATCTCTCCTCTGTCCGAGGCAGTAAGAGTCTTTCTTTTTTGCTGCACTTCTTCTGAAGGCTTTGATTCAGATGTTGGGTTGACAAACTTGTGAGTACCGTTGAAGTCTCGAGGGACGACAGGAGGAGGGAAGGTCTTCATGCCGTCCATGGCTTTGGGTGTGGCACTAAATATTGACAATGCACCACCTGATTTAAAACAGAACAATTTCTGTGTCATTCCCATGAACAAAACAATTATTTTCCTGATGATTTTTGTGCATTTATATAGATGATTGTTTTGTGTATACGTTGGATTGTACACAAAACGATAATCCCCTGTAACAGAAAAGAAATTACATAACAAATTAGGGTTGGGTGTACAGCAGCTCTCTCTTGTTTTTTCTCTGGATACATGTTTCTTCAACTTTTGCAAGTCAAGCGGTTGATTGAGAACTTAGACCTGATGTAGTT
>NW_028145755.1:652500-677500 GCF_977016875.1 Pavona decussata
CTGAAAATCCACCTGTGAAGGCGCCATGAAATCGTCTTCTGCCTTCAGAATCTGTAACGATTTGTTCGTGTATTGGAACAGCCTTTTTACGTGGGGCGTCTTCTTCCAGGGGCTCAAAAGGTGTCCCAAAACTTGCGAGCGTATCTTCATCGTCGCTGTCCGCCATCTTGAATTTCGCTTTGGTACAATGACGCATATTTTTCAAAGATCATCCGCTGATCATAGCCGTCGCGAGGATCATCATAGACTACGTAAACAATGGTTGCCTAGTTACTAGCAAAGATGGCGGTCAAGAAAACACGATTCAGTTGCTTTTGACAAGTTCTTCATTTATTCTCATATAAAATAGGATATTCAAGATAAAATTTCAGGTCAGTGAGGAGAAAAGATAAGTAGCATGCCTGGGGTTACGTTTTTAGTTTAAAATCAAGGAAAAAAACGTGGAATTTTCGTAAAATTAGCTTAACGTTGGTATGCTGCTTGTGAATAGAAATTCACAAATTCAGTTTTGCATGAAGCTGTAGATCTTTTGGTACGTTTTCTTCTGTCTTGGCCACTTTATTAGAGCTTAAAAACATTTGAAATTACTTCATGGGTTATGTGATTACGCTTACAAGGATTTATAGGAAAAACTTTACACTAAATTCTTCCTTTTTGGCTTTGTCCTTTATTTAAACCATTTTGTAAGTAGCTAGTAATTAAGCTTATTTCCTTGGCATGCTTCATTTATAAAACAATAATAGCCAGCATTTTATTATCAATTGCCACACAGTAATTTGGACATTCCATTGATCGTCCATCAAGTTTTGTTGTCAAAATGTTGTCAAGTTTGGATGCAGTTCACATATCAGCCGTGTTGGAAGACTGTGTTGATCAGCTGGCCATCCTTGGCCATATCATGCCACCTTCCCTGGAAGGGAGGTCTGATGCGGCACAGATTGTGGATGATGAGCTGGGACAAATTTTACAGGATCAAAGATTCCTTGAATCTAGATATGAAGTGGTAAGGATGAGAAATGGAGAAACAGAAGTTCATTAGAGAGGGCTTCAATTGCGTGATAAAAGTAATCCTATATTAAGTTTTCTAAGTAAAACTCTTGCCAGTTTCGCAACTGATCACAACCCAGGGTGCATTAATTCCGTGTATGTCCCACACTGAAGATATGCCCAGAGTTAAGTTCCACGCCAAGTGATAAATTTTTACTTTCATGAGTTTGTTTTTTGGAACATTTTTAATTGGCAACTAGTGTTTTTTTATTCCATAATTAGCAATTTTAACTATTTTAGACCAAAGGGGTGTTATTTTTTTTGCCTTGTAAGTTGTGTATTTTTACTGCACACGGGGTTGGAAATAACCACTTTGCAAATTTGGCTGAATGTTGGAAAACCTCTGGAAATGGCTGGTGATCAATGGGTTAAATTATATTTCCATTCTTTCAAACTCATTATCATATATAAAGATAAACTTTAAACCAAGAATAAATTTGAACCAGAACATATACACAAATCATGTTGGGTAAATCAGGGAACATGACCCACCCAGTAGCTCTGTGAGTAAGTCATGGGACTAGTTTACGATTTAACTAACCTGAGGTCAATTATTTTTGTTCTAGCTAATGAGTAACAGAGATGATCCCAGTTCTAATAACAAGAATCACTTAAGAGTGATGGATGATACCCAACTGCAATCTGCTGCTAAGTCCTTGAGAGAAAGTACAAATGGTAAGTTAACTGAATCTTGAACTACATGTAGGGGATTAGCTTCTAAAGAAACTGTGGTGCTGTGTTGGTGGAGAGCAGAAACAAATGTTTGGTTTATCAACAGAGTTGATAACTTATTTTACATCGGCCTCCGTAAAGGGATTTGAGTGCTAATGTTTTGAGATTAGCCCTGACAAAGGGTTTTATGCTCAAAATGCCAACACCCAAATCTCTTTACGGTGGCCAATTTACACTGTACCATATAAATTATGTACTCTGTTGATAAACCATGCAAATGTTTGAATCAAGAACTGACTGGATGTTTGTTTTCATTGTAACATCTCAGACTGCTCAGAACAAATCCAGAGCTGTTTACTGGTGGAGGATGACAGTGCACTTATGTAAATATTCTTTTCTTTATCCTTTCTGACAGCCCTTAACAGAAGTTTCAGACAAAACCCTTTGACAAGTGACAGTCTCTCAAAAATTCAAGCAGACAGGTAATGTTATTTTGATTATATATATATTGTTTCAGTGTCCAGACAAACTAAGGTAAATTCTGAGTCTAACAGAAATTTAAGCCATGAGCTATCACACCCTGGCTGGATACTCTTAAATCACTGAGCAACAGGTGTAGTAACCGAAGGGTTCTTTATATAATTGAAGACACGAGTGAAGACACAGACATCCGTTTAACTCACTGTATTATACCATGTGCTTTCTGCTTACAGTAATCATGTGATACGTATCATGTATTGCATAATCATGCACTATCATATTACTACATTCCTCCCTTTTCAGTACATTCCTGTACAAATCGTGAATGTAAAAATAATCGACCAAGATCTCTTATTACTAAAATATAATCATAAATGATTCGTGCGATTACATAACAGTAACAGTTTATGTCCAATGTCCGATCGGTGTCCTAATTCTTAGCTATTCTCTCACGTGTTTCTCAAATTCTAATTGTCATTGTTCAAAATCTCTTAAGTGTCCTTCGAAGACTGATCTAGGCCTTCTGTTGGATCGCCTGAGTGGTTCCGGTGCGGCCTGGTTATGTTCTGCATCGTTGCTAGCTGCATCCACCCTCTGTGCTGCTATTGCTGGTGGTTGTGGGAGATATGCAGGTGGTATCTGTGTTTGAGGTTGCGTTCCTGTTTCCCTTTCGTTGGAATCGGTGTTGCTGGTATTGCTTTTGAGACGTCTGAATTTTGATTTGTCTCGGCAGATACTTTTGCCATCAGTTAACCTCTTGGCGATGATGGTTGATCCCTTCACCTGGGTCACGACATATATGTGCGGTTCGTACGGCGTCTCAGCTTTTCGTTTCTTGTCTCGCTTTACGATGACTGCTTGCCCGATGTCTAGGTGCAGTTCCGTCGCTCGGTATCGCTTGTCGTGGTATTGCTTGATTCGTTCTTTGTAGTTTCGGTCGTTGACTCTGACTTCTTGATCCTGTGTTGGTATGGATAATGGGAAGTGTTCAAGTTTCGTCCGGATCTCTCTGTTCATCATTAGCTCATAGGGTGTCTTCCTGGTTGCTGGGTGTGGTGTATCCCTGTATGTTTGGAGCATGTCGTAGGTTGCTTCGCGTACATCTATCCCTTCCTGTTTTGCGATTGTCGCTATCTTGTTTACGAGCTTGTTAAAACCTTCGACTTGGCCTTGAGCTTTCGGATGTTTGGGTGTGATCTTCTTGTGACTGAATCCCATTTCTGTTGCAAGTGTCTGGAACTCTTTTGAGTTAAATGGCGGTCCATTATCGGTTTGCACTGTCTGTGGTACCCCATGTGTGGCGAACATCTTCTTCAGTTTTCTTCGGACTGGTTTGATAGATGTTGAGCTGATGAACTCTGCTTCTGGGTATCTTGAGTACTGGTCGGTTACAACGAGTACATATTCGCCATTAGGAAATGGGCCACAGAAGTCTGCCTCGACGGTGTTCCACGGTCGTTCTGGCAGTTCCGTCATCTTGGCGGGTTCAGTGTGCTGAGTGTTGGTGGTCACTTGGCAGCTGAAGCATGTGCTAACAATATCGTCGATGCGTTTGTTCATGCTGGGAAACCAATACTTCCGTCTGAGAAGTTCTTTTGTTTTTGAAATGCCTAAGTGTCCCTGTTTGTGAGCAATGCTGACAATCTTGTCTCGCAGTGATTCTGGTGGGATAATCCTGTTGAGCCTCAGCAGGACTCCTTCGGATTCGTAAATGTCTGCTCTTACGTCGTAGTATGGTATCAGGTCTGGATCGTTTCTATTCCATTTCCCTGTTTCAAGTGCTATCTTCAACTTCTGCAGCACTTTGTCTTCTTTACTTGCTGATCGGATAGTGTCCATGACTATCGCGTGGTCTGCGTCAATGACTGCTTTGACGTAGCCTTCATGTTTTGTTTGCTGGACCTCTGGTAATGGGTGTCGGGAAAGGTAGTCAGTCATATTGGATTTCCCCGGTATATGTACTGCAGTGAAGTCTAGGTTCTGCATCTTCATCACTATTCGCTCTATTCTTGGTGGTAGCTTTGCAGTTGGATTATTGAAGAGTGGGAGGAGCGGTTTGTGGTCAGTTGCTAACTGAAAGTGCTGTGCTCCAAGTAGATACATGTGTAGCCTGGTGGTGGTAAACTCTGCAGCCAGTGCTTCTCGTTCTATTTGAGAGTACCGTTTCTCGGTGTCTGTTAATGATCTGCTAACAAAGTGGACTGGTTGGTAACCATGTTCAGTCTTTTGGAACAAGCCACCTCCAAGGCCAGTTGGGCTGCCATCGCATATGACCATGGTTTCTCGACTTGGCTTGTATGGGATGAGAACTGGTGCTGAAGTAATTGCAGTCTTCAGATCTTCGAAAGCAGTTTGCTGAGCTTCGGTCCATTCAAAGCTGTGTTCCTTCTTTGTGAGTCTTCTCAACGGTTCGCAGCGGCTGGAAAAGTTGCTGATGTAACGTGATAGATAGGCCATCATTTGCAAGAATGACACAAGCTCTTCCTTAGATTTCGGTGGGTTGCATTCGCTGACAGCTTTGACTTTACTGGGACTGGGCTTCAATCCTTCGGCAGTGAACAGGTGCCCATGAAAGTCGATGGTTGATTTTCCAAATTCACACTTCTCCTTACGTAGGGTAAGGTTGTGGAGCTTCAGTCGTTGAAGTAAAGCTGCTAAGTTGGCATTGTGGTCATCCCAGTTGGTTCCGCCAATCATGATATCGTCTCGGTTGTTAAGGACTCTTGGTATTCCCGAGATAATCTTGCTCATTTCAGCATCAAATAAATCTTGGCTGTTGACACCTCCAAACGCGAGTCGCTTGTAACGATAGTTACCCCATGGACTTGAGAATGTCATGAGTTTTCTTGATTCTTCGTCTAGTGAGAACTGGTGGTATCCGTGGTTCATGTCAAGTTTACTGAAGACTTTGCAATCTTTGAAAGTGGTGATGAAGTCCTCTGTGATAGGCGCTTGTACTTGTCTTGTGCGCTCCATGGACTTATTCAGTACTCTTAAGTCAAGGCTGACACGGATGTCGTTGGGTTTTTTTGGTTTCGGTTGGACAACCAGTGGTGAGCACCATGTGATGGAGTCATGTTCTGGCACCTTTTCCATGATGTCTCTCTCGACAAATTCTTCCATTCGGTGACGTAGAGGTTCCATCAGGTGGTATGGTACTCGGCGGGGCTTTTGTGCGATCGGTTTCGCAGCTTCTTTAAGTGGTAAATGGATTTCGATGTCTTGTCCATCTCTTCTTGCTTTGCCAATGCCTCTAAATCTCTCTTCGTGCTGAAAGAGAATCTTGTTAAGATCTTCATTTCCGGTTTGGATCTTGTGGATCTTCTGTAATTCTTCTCGATTTGGTTCTTTCAGTCCTCCTGTCGCGTCAAATTGGATCATTCCCAGCTCTTCCAGTGTTTGTCTTCCGAGTAACGGTAGGGAATCGATTGTTCCTTGAATAACGGCGATTGTCGCTTGTGTTTTTCGCGTTTTGTTTTCTAAGGTGACGTCGCATTCTCCAATAACTGGTAGATCTTCGGTGAGTGTTTTCAGCTTGATCTTCGTGTTGCGTAATTTAACCTCCGGCGTTACTCGTAGCAATTCATTGAACTGGTGTTCGTCCATGACGTTTGCATCGGCGCCTGTATCCGGTTCAACTTCTATTTTGGTTCCATTGATCCAAATCTCGCATTTGTTTTTCTCGATGGTGTCCTGTGCTGTACGGTGTACGTGCATGTGCTGTACGAGTCTGGCGATGTCCTCATCGAAAGAGTCTTCGCTTTCTGAAATGTCGCGTGCATCTTGTGCATCTTGTTCAACGTGTCGAACTCGTCTTCGGCGGTGTTGATGATCTGTCGGCGGTCTTGGCTGTCGCGGCGCGTGCTGAAAATCTTCTTTCTTGTCATTTCGGCGACCCGATCTGCCACCTTGTTTATCATCTGAGCGGTATCTTTGATCCGTGTTACGGCACATTTTGGTGTAGTGGTTACGTTTACCACATTTGTAGCATTTAGCTCCGTATGCTGGGCAATTTCCTTTTCCATGTTTTGAACCACAGCGGGGACACATACCATTGTTGTCACGCTTGTAACTTTTGACTTGTTTAACTTTGTGTGATTCCGTTGTGTCCTGGAGTTTCTGGTCGATTTCGTTTGCTTGAGTAGTGGACTCTTCTTCTATGGCTGCTTCATCCAAGATCTGGGACAACGTCCAGTTATTGCGAATTGTTTTTACTCGTAAGCGGCTGTTTGTCATCGTCTTGATAAGATGGTCTCGGATTGCATCATCTTCGTCGGTGAATTCGCATTTCTTTGCTATCGCTCGTAGTCTAGCGTAATATTTCGCCATGCTCTCATCGATCTGCTGAGAAAGGTTTCCAAACTGGAATCGTGCATAGTCCTTGTTTTTTCTTGGTAGGAAATTCTTGTCTAGTTTCCGAATAAAGCGCGAGTAGACATCTTCGCCCTCGTGTTGTGCGGGTAGATCCGGGAGGGAATCTTCTAAATCGGCAATCTGCGATCCACCATAGATAATTAAGCCATCTTTCTTAACTTCTGGATCTGTTAATCCGAAGAACCTGAATTGTCTCTCTATATCCTTTTTCCATTTCGCCCATCGCACGGCTGTGTCGTTAGCATCATTTGAGATGGTGAACGGACGGATGTTTAATTGACGATTCACGACTGTGATGTTTTGTTGCGGATTTGTGCTCGGACCAGGATTATCGGTTTCTTCTGGTGGAGCCATTGGCTGATGTTCTTCTACTCCTTTCTTCTTTGTGGGATCCTCGTCGCCAATGTAGTAACCGAAGGGTTCTTTATATAATTGAAGACACGAGTGAAGACACAGACATCCGTTTAACTCACTGTATTATACCATGTGCTTTCTGCTTACAGTAATCATGTGATACGTATCATGTATTGCATAATCATGCACTATCATATTACTACAACAGGAACACTCTTGATGAGCTTAATTAGTTATTTTCTTGGCCATGGGTTCACAAAGTATGACATATTTCCTGCTAGGATGAGTAAATGAGTCACTCAATTCCAGCAACAACTACTCTCCCCTCCTCCAACAGTTCCTGGCTGAGTCCAGGAAAACTTCAGTCGGGGCATTTGTTTGCTAATGTATCAGCAAATACCCTGCTTAGTTATTTTGCTGACTGTGGTTTCATAAATGATATTGACATAATTGGTTTTTCAGATCACACATTTAAACAGTAGATACATGTACAGACACACAGTGACAATCATTCTCCATATGCTTCCCTTTAAACAAAAAACCTTGCAAGCTTGATATTTTAATAACTTCTCCTCAGTACTTTCTAAGAAAAGTGTAGGGACAAGATAGGAGAATTTGTTCTTTGACATTAGGGGTTAAAGGGTTAATATGGTAAGAAAGAGAAATCAGGAAAATGTGGAACTTGGTGATGTTGTGATTGGTATTTGAGGTGCTTCAATATTTCATGTCCAATTTATTTCTCCAGAAAGTTTCTTCAGGATGTAATGGAAGATACACTGAATGAAGTGGTTTCCCAAAAGTCATTCGACTCCCTCGTCAAAGCTGTAAATACCGAGAAAGAAAAGAAAGCTGGGCTTCAACAAACAATACTCAAGTAAGCTGTCACCTAGAAACACAAAATGCACCTGTTACCTTCTAGAAATGCATAACTGCAAAAATGTTGGAGGATGAGCCTTAGGGCAATATTATGCATTACCCTTGCTAAATAAATTCTCTAATAGCCTACAATGGGCTTAGTAAACATGGCATCCAGCATAGAAAAGTAATACCCCTACTTGCTTCAATCTTTATTGAGACTGGAGTGAAGCATCTAAGGACAGTGGGGAGAGAGTGTGACTTCATATTTATGAAGATGATAGTGGGGCTTGTGGTGCTCCTTGTGGTTTGTTACAGCTTGGGCCATTGATGGTTAGTTATTGTCAGTTGGTATAAAACAGAAATATCAGGAGTGAACAAGGGTACTGGGGCCTGTGTACCTGCAGAGAGGGTAGAGAGAACCCCTTCCCACCCCACCTCACTCTCCAGTAAACTACCAGCCATGTATGAGTGTGACATAGTGAAAACTTTGTGTCTGTTTATTCATTCAATTTAACAGGGAGGAAGAAAGTCGTAAACTTGTGAAGAGCCTTCAAAGACAGCTGATAGAGGTGAAAAAGGACAAGGAAAATGAAATTCAGGTTGGTTTTAAAGACACAAATATGTATGTTCTCCAAAGTTTGGTGGAAGTGCTCTCTGACTTGCTATGCACTCTGAAACTGAACATTGTTATTAATTCTGTTGCAGCAAAGAAATGAAATGATTGCTCATCTGAAAGATCAGCTCCAAGAAATGAAAGCTAAAACGAGCATGGAAGGAAAGTACATCAAGAAAGATGCAGAGGTACTAAGATTGTAAGCTTACATGAAGCATCAAGAAACCATCTAATGCATTGATTCTAATAACCTTGTCAGTGTCATATTTAGATACAAGATACTGTCCCTAAGGTGTACTTAAGTTCACTTAAACAGGTTGGCTCAAGCAGAAAAAGTTGTTCAAGTCTTAACTTGATAGATGCGAATATATGATCTGCACATGCAAAGATTTTCAAGGCTTCAATGATCAATCCTTTCAAAAGCCATAAACCCGTGTAGATGGAACTTACTTTCTTTTAAAAGAAATGACCATTTTATCTGTGCAAAATGTTTGTTTCTTTTATGACTTTCAGTCATAAAAACAGTCAAAAACCTTGAGCTCATTTTTTTCTGCAATTATTAGTGGTTAATTTAATAAGGAGTTTTTTTTTTCTCCTTCCTGGGTAGGTTCGTGTCAACTGTACACAAAAAAGATGTCAGCAAGGAGAGAATGCTTTGAAAGAAGATCTCGAGGTAGGAGGGTACATTCCATTGTTATTTACATGATGTACAAGTTGTCATATGGAATGAGGATTGTGCCAGAAATGTTGAGTTTAAATGGTCTTAAATTTCAGTTTTTCCTTAGACATTTTTTGTGGAGCAATATAACTGCGGTGCTGCCAAAAAACCTGTTTTTTCACTGACGTTATATTGCATAGATTCACTGATCTGTCAAAATTAGAGTGGCTTGTTTCAAGTGTCATAAAAACAAAGCTACAAGCTACAGCTGAAACTAACGGCACTTGCAACAAACCAATAAGTACTCGAAGCAAATACAGGCAGCAGTAGCACCTTCTACGCAGTCATTATTTTTCAGAAGAGTCATACAAGAGACCTTAGACTCTAGTACGAGTAGGAGTTTTTCTAATAGACAAAACGCGCGCAAGTGAACCAGTGTCATTTTGGCGGGAAAACGAGATAGCCGTCGTCATTTTACTGCGAGTTTTTGTCAGATTGGCGCAGTATTGAAAGCAAGTACTCGAAACTTAGAAAATCTCGTCTTTTTGAAATCACGAAAGGGCTTACCTATCATTATTTCAAACAAATGCGTCAAGTTTGTCCGTGACAATCAAGATTCGTGAGTTATATCCCTTTTTAGTATCCCTATCCATAGTCGTGCTCATACTAGATTCTCAAGGTCTCTGTTATCTTCTTCGGAGGTTAGTAGTACTTCCCTTAAAAGCACTCCGATTGGTTGAGAAAGCCGTTTAATTAAACGGGTAATTAAACGCAAAAGTTCCCAGTACCAATTTTAGTTTTACCAGTTGTACTGTACCGTGCAGTTTTTACAGCTGTGGCTTAATTCCTCTGTCTGATCAAGCCGTCTAATTTTTTAGCCTTCTAGGTTCAGAACTTGTAACTATGCTGTAACATTCTGGTGAAACGACAGGGTCTTGATCATTTTGTCCACCAGTTTTCTCTATTTTAAAGTTTTGGTCTTGTTTCTTTTTGTTCTTGTTGCAGACATTGCGCTATAAAATAGAGGAGGAAGTTCGAGTTAATGCTGAAATTGAGACTTACTTGAAGCAACACCATCAAGTAAATACAGCTTTATATTGCTTAACCATGTTACCCAGAAATAAAACAATCTGCTTAAAATATCAAGACAATTTACCTTGGGTGATCATATCCTTAGTTCTCATGACCTCAGGGGTTGAATAATCATAGATATTACAAGGAGAATTTTTATGCTGATCACTGTGACCCAGGTTGTTCGCGATAAGTAATTTTCAGTACACGTGGTTTAAGTATAGTATGCAAATACTTTCCACGAAGTAGATAAACTGAAGATACTAACAAGATGTGATGGATTTATTCGTAGATACTGGAGGAAAAGGTTGAATATTGGATGGAAAAATATGACCGTGATGTCGAACAAAAACAACACGAGTTGGATGTTTTGAAGGTTTGTACCCCCACGGCTTGGGCTACTTCGACCGGTGGGAAATGGTGATAACTAGTTTGTTGGAAGAGGACCCACCTTCTCTGGGGTCACCTTGTCTGGGGTAGAGGGGGGGGGGGGTGTAGGCAGAGTCCACTATCTATTTTGTATGGTAGTTTTGACGACTTTGCAGAGCGTAATGCTCCGAGCGCACCTTTCATAGTTTATGGATGCACTTTTAATGCTTTTGTTGGCGAATAATAAGCTAGGATCGACTTAGGCGAACTTACGTATATGACGAACACATTTTTCGATCCAGTTTTCACCAACAATGAAATTTAACTGTTCAATAATGCAAATCAAATTGCGTTGTCTGGTTGCTTGCGTGTTTTAACACTTATCTGCAACAGCCAAAAAATATTCTTTGCGTTATGGTGAAGAAACAGTGGCTTGTTCTAAAAGTGTCCGTCTCTTCTGATATAGGAACCATTTTTTTAAGAAGCTCTGCGCTCGTGGAAGAATTGAATTTTACTTTAGGACCACAAAGCAGCTTGTTAAGCAAAATGTTTACTGCACTGTACTCTTATATTTCCGTTAAGCCGACTGCCGATAGAAATTCCTGATATCATTAGAGAATGCGAATGCTGCGTTTAACCAAAAGTTTTCATTCATTTTAATGGCATCTGTTTCCTACAATTTTATCTTTCAGGCATCCAAGGCCAATGATCTGGCAAAGTTGCAGGAACTCACACTAAAGGTAGGAATCTACCAATACAATTAGGAAGTTGAGTTGGTGTAGGGTAATGTAAGCCGATGTAATAAGAACTTTGTACTGCCATTAAATAGAAAGTTTCTCGCATTTTGTCATTGACACAATAAATTGATAATCGGACTTTGTGTCGTACAACTCACGGGTCATACTGGAAAGCAATTCAGTAGTCATGCTGGAAAGCTTAGACTGAACTCTGGTTTCTTTGATAACAGTATCTACCGCTTTGTTTTTTTCACAGTACTCTGAATACGAAAAGGTTGTGATAGAAGACCGCGTTGACAAGGAACAGAAAAGAAGGAAAGCAGAGCAAGAAGAGGAAGAACTCAAGGCCGCTACTAAGGTGAGTTAATTGTTACGGCAACTGATTTTTCCAGACTAGGAGATGAAGCAGTTGAAATTTCATCGTTTTCTTTCGTAGAGCTAGAATCGTTGTTTCACGGGTTTTCGCTCGCATGCATAACTGGGTATTAGCGTTATTGATTTTTGGGAAACCGGAACGGTTTCCCGGGGGGTTTCGGGATAATCCTTCAGTGGACTAGTAACAACAAAAACAACAAACATACACTACCACCATTATCACTCTTTACAAACTAATGTTGAACAACAAGTTGTATGTGTCGTCGAACGCGCTCCCCTAATGTTTGATTACTACTAGCTATATCATTATCATTATCATTATCATTATCATTATCATTATCATTATCATTATCATTATCATTATAAAATATAAAAGTTCTCCGACACAAAAACTATATGGAGCTTCTACGCTATTCCCTAAAGGAAAGTCAATTGACGGTAGCTTTGAAAGTTCTCACTATGTTGAGAGAACTCGAGATGGTAGCCTTCTGCATCCTTCTCAATACGTCATAACCCCGGCTGCCAAAGAGCTTCCTCATTGTCAGGTTTACATCCCTTGACCATCCCCCAAGCACGTCAATGATGATGTTACATTGTTCAACGTCATAGCCAGGGTACCGCTACTTCAGCTCGAATCGCAGTGGCCCGTACTTGACCGTCTTCTCCTCGGACTTCTTTTCCCGATGCTCCATCCACGGACAGGACATCTCCACAGCCCACACCTTCTTATTCTTGTGGTCCACAAATCGAGCGTCCACTCTGTTAGCCTTGACGGTGGTATGTTCAGCGTAAGCTGGAACATGCCTCAGATGACTCATAGACTGGTTTGGGCACTGCACACGAGTACCAGGGAGGGACTGAATCAATTAGCCTCAGATCCCTCGTCATCTCGAAAAAGAGGACTTTCAGTGCTTATTATTATTATTATTATTATTATTATTATTATTATTATTATTATTATTATTATTATTATTATTATTATTATTATTATTTAGAACTCAAATAAATGCCTTAACCTCAACGAATTCGAGGTCCGTACTGTAAGTTACGGACTTCGCGCCATAAATCAGCGGGAAAAAAACGAGGATCCGTAACTTATATAATTAACTTACAGTACAGACCGAGAAAACGAGGTTAGTCAAATATTTATTGCGTTCGACGAAGGAGAACGCAAGCCTAATTTCGTTTTTGCGTCCTGTGTCTTTTGAGTTGGTGTGCCTGTGTACGGCTATTCAGAACTTTTCGAGATTGCTGTAAGGACACCCAAATAGCCCCCCCGCTTGAGTTTTGCAGGGGCATGTGTCGGTCGGGAAACTGGTGCGAACTTATGACGACTCTGACCTCGTTTTCGCGCTAGAGCCATCTTTAAAGTGTCGTTTTCGTATAAGAGCCGCCCCCTCGTTTTCGCGCTAGAGCCATCTTTTAATGTTGCAAGCGGGTCGAGCAGGGGGGGCTGGCAGCTACCTTTGATCTTGCCGCTTTTCGGAAAGTGATGATCGCCCCAGTAAAGAAATCTGTCAATCAATCGAAAACCGTAACGAGCATGCGCGAAATGCGAAGGATTCATGCTATTTTGTCTGTGGCGACTCGACGGTGGAAAACGCATTCGTATTAAGTCATTGTTACTTTACTGTTAGCATGTTATTTTGCGGTAGTACGAAGTTTGAACACTGCGATTAATCAAGACCGCTGGAATGAGGTGCCAGCTTTGTTTTAGGTTAGTAGAGTCGTCAGCAATGAAATTGCGAGCGACATGTTTTCAGCGAGTGTATGTGGTGAAGAATATGATTTGTAGTGTAGCGAACGATTATGGTTTTCGTCATCTCAGGAAGATATTGTACGTCGACAAAATAGTAGAGTTCAATTTCGATTGTTGTTCAGTTCTGAAGAAACTAGAAGCCACGCAGTGTTTCACGACTGTCATCGCGAAAGCCCAGAATGTAAGCTTATTTCTCAAGATCGGCTTGGAACTGTAATGTAAGCGTATTAAAAGTATTTGTGCCACATTTTATGCGTATCAACTGTTGAAAGCGTCGTTTAATACGAATGAAACAGCATGTTTATTTTACGGAATTCTCCCTCTGTTTAAATGTTGCGTGACGACAGTTATTCCTGTAAGTTTAATTTTAATGCACAAATTGTTTAAATGCATACACAAGGAAAACGGCTTGAGTCCTTAAGAAATTTTTGGATAAGAAAATTTTGCAACTGGAAAGGATAGCTGATAAAGATCTCAGAAGAAGATTGCTCAACATTATTGTGAATAGAGCTACCAGGTTTGTATGAGTGGTTGCAAGGGTGTTTGTCTCTTGTCTGTATGGGGAGATTAACTTACGTGAAAAGACATTCAGGTCCTTATTCTCTCGTGCAAAAAATTGGGAAGTTGAGTTCAGTAGCACCGGGTGAACAATGTACTGGTACACTGAGATCTTGCAGAAACCACATGCATGTGCAGAAACCTACTTGGAAGGTACATGTAAATATTATTGTATTACCTGTCGCCCTTTACAATACAGATGTCCATGAACACCTGTATCGGTATGGTGGTTTTCCCCCATTGGTGGATGCCAAAATGGGGCTACTGGGAATACACCCTAACAACCAACTGCAAGGGAGATACAGTACCAAATAGATTCCGGGATGGTAAATCAACCATGGTTTCTCTATGTATTGAACAAGCATACATAATGAATTCAAAAGTCAATATTTGTGGCTCACTCGGCAAAGTTGAAGAGCAAAATGCTGCTAACATCACCTCTCAACTGCTCACCATTTAGAAGAGATTAGAGAAGAAAAATCTGTTGTTGAGAGTATGGGCATGACAGTAACATTTTAACTTAAGCAAAACAGAGAATTAGATCATCAGAGCATCCACAGTTTGTTGACTCCCAGTGGGTAGTTGCCGTAAAGGGAGAGATTCTACAGTGTACTTAAATGAAAAAATCTACAGGGAAGGTAACGATAAAGTGGAATGGAAGAAGTCTCACTGGTCTAGCCCTGTGAACTATATGGGTCAGCTAGTCGTTGGTTACAGTATTTTCGTTTTTCGCTGCAGAATTTGCATCCGTGATCCCTCTTGATGACCAAACTTCAGGTAAAAGAGAGACCGAAACTTTCCTGTGATGTTTGGACGTCGAATAGCCAAATTATTTGCGAATCCGCACAGACGCGCCTTCACATAAAATCGCCGCCATGTTTGTTTATCAAAAAATCGGTACTTAGTCTCGCTCGGTCAAATTTCTTAACTGGGGCGATCATCAATAGTCGGTTCCAGGCCTCGCTGCTAGCCCCCCCTGGGGTCGAGTTTCACGTTTTGCGTGCTTGTTGGTGTGCTTGCTTGTGGAGTTTGACCTTTTCTTGGCGTTTGGTGTGCTTGCTTGTCGAATTCTGGACTGTGCTTTCTTGCTGTGTGGACTGTTATCAGATAAGTTGTGTTGTTTACGGTGAAGTTAGAGTTACTGGCATTTGGAATCTTGCGAAATTATTGCGAAAGCTTATCGATGTTCAGTTCCTTCGTTTCAGCGGGAGTGGAGTTTCACGTTCTTGCATCGTTTTTGGTGTGCTGGCTGGACGGCTGTGCTTCGTTAGGGAAGTTGCGTTGTTTAAGTTAGAAAAAAATACTTTCGGGTTAAATTTAGATTTATCAACGCCTTCACGAAGTGTGTACGACTGCGAAGACACATGGATAAATTCAGCGTAGTGTTGTTTACCCGTTTCACTACAAGAAACCAACGCTGCCTTGCGCTGACTAAATCAAGAGACAAGTTGCGTAGTTTCAGCAAAATATATTACATTTACTTTGGGAGATGTGTAGCTCGGCAAATAATTTACTTACCGAGTTATGTAGATTGGCAAATGGTCATGATTTGTGGTCACCAAAGCAAAAAGTTGCCGAGTTGTGTAGCTCGGCAAATGGCCATGATTTGTTTCGAGAAAAGCAACATTCCTAGTGCGAGTGAAACGAATTGGTGAAGTTGCAATGGCAAACACTTTATCAAGTCATTCGATTATAAGGGATTGCAAGCACTCAGTGGTACCCAGTTTTTGTTATTGCAAGGCAACGTTGGTTTCTTGTAGTGAAACGGCCACAGTTCGGTTCCGTTTTACGGGGACCAACTCTGCGAGACAGCCGCCAACTTTGTTTGCGTTCTTAATTTTGTTGGAGCGATGGATGTGCGCACGTGTATGCTCGAGCTGGAAAGAGTTCGCTCTTCAAGCGTTTTGCCGCTTCTTTGCCAATTACAAGCGAAAGTATTGTGCGTTTTTTAATCAAGGAAATGCTGTTTTCGAAGGTTTAATTCAAAAGATTAAAGCATAATTATGTGCAGCGTACTGATTTAGCGAGGTTAAAAGCGATCGCGCGTGTTTCAATTCTCGGCTTGTGAATTAACAGCGGCCAAAAAGTCGCAATATTTTAGTTTCGCTTCATTCACTGTTCAAATTGGGTTTAGTGAACAAGTTATCCAGTCATCTATCAGTGGAAGACACGGTTACAATCTGAATCAGTTGATAGAAAATGGAGAAAACGTGACATTGCCTTTTGAGATGATCTCAATAATATTTATGCAAATTTGTAACGCTACGCCGAAGATGTCTCGTGGCGGCTTTCAATGTCTGCTCAAAGGCAATGGCATATGAACGGCCACGTTGAAGTTTCCCCGGTTCCTTGCCGAATTCTACCGTAAATGTTGTACGCTTTAAAATAAGGAAATGCTTTTTTCTAAGTTTTCATTCAAAAGATTCAAGTACAATCAAGTATAATCTCGCGTTGCGTACTGCTTACGCAGCAAATATATTTTTATATATTTTTCTTTCATTTAGTATATTTTAGCTATTTATTTATTTAGTTGTTTATTTATTTATTTATTTATTTATTTATTTATTTATTATATAATTATCAATCTTTTGGCTTCTATTCCTCTATTAACGTGAAACTCAACTCCCGCAACAAACGAAGGAAATGAACATATCGATATGCTTTCGCAAGATTCCAAACTTCAAAAGTAAACAATGCATCTTCCCTGATAACAGTCCACACAGCAAGGAAGCACACTACAGAATTCGACAAGCAAGCACAGCAAACGTGAAGAGAAGGTCAAACCCGACAAGCAAGCACACCAAATAACCATTATATTATAAACACTGGGTTATACAATGATAACATTTTTTAGCGATTTAAATAAACATGTGGAAAATATCTGGCAGTTAATGTAACTTTCTTTTCCCAAATGGTCGAACGCATCTCACTAATCTCTGATTACTACTAGTTATATCTCTCAGGTTAATCAGGCGCGTGGGAAAGGAAATTATTTATTTGAAGTCAAGTTCAAATTTAGCGGGCCGTGTAATGAAATACGGCCTGCAAAATTGATCATTCACGCCGCGCGTACTAACTGGGAGATATAATAAACTAAATATGGACTAAATTAACTAATATAAACTAAATTCTGCGTTATTCTCTTCTTTTAGCTACAATCTTGGTGGCGTGGTACGATGGTACGAAAGCAACTCGGGCCATACAGCAAGAAAAAGAAGAAGAAGGGAAAGAAAGGAAAGAAATCTGGAAAGAAAGGCGGCGGAAAGAAAAAGAAGAAGTAACTGAACGATCAAGCATGTTCATATCCACATTTGTACAGAAACAACCCATTGTATCAACTCAAACTAGTGTAAATTTACGAATAAAATATCGATTTTAACAGAAGCTGTACTTTTGAAACTTTTATAGGTTATGCTTTGGTACCATTTTGACTTCCCGGCCAATAATGATACCTGCTCTTCCCCACTTTTCACACACACTCTTAAGTCACACCAAGCCCACCGATATTAAGCTCCTTCCCTTGGATGCATAATTCACCCTGCCTAGTTTCACAAACTACTGGCAAGGTGAAGGACCATAAAACGGTTTTTTTTTTTTTTGTCAAAGGTCACTGTGTAAATTTTCTCCCTTCGTAATATTACTTTGATAAGGTGTTTCATCTCGTATGGCATCTCAATAAACTTCCTTTCTCAATAAGTAGTCAATAGGATTCGATTTTTTCCAGAATATTGCCGAGAATACATACAATGGAGCAAGACACGGGAAAACTGAGCGTTTTCTTAGTCCGTATCCAGATTGTTAGAGGATAGTAATTTCTCTCAAAAATTACTGGATTTACCGAACCACTAAACAAGACGTTCCACTATAAAGGGGCAAGCCCCTCCCTCATTCCAAACTTTTGTGGGCGTGAGACGCCCTCCAGTCATGGCAAGTTTTGACTCAAGCGTCCTCTGAAAATATATGCCTCAAAAGTTTTTAATATTACCACCGCAATATAAGATATCAAGTTCTAATTTGTTTAACAGATAACCAAGCCAATTTAACCGGTAAAGCCCGGAGAAAAATACGCGTGTTGTTTGTCAGTTGTTTACGCTCTGATGGTTGATTGACAACTAAAGGTGAGAATGGACAGGCCAGGCCCCTTTTATACCGGAACTTCCTGTTAAAAATTACTTTGCGTAAGAAAAAGTTTTTCCTCAGACTAAATCTCTGATTTCTGCCAAGTTTGCAGTAAAGTGGTGAAAAAAGTGGTTGTAAAGTTGTCAGGGCAATGTCAAAATTTCCGGAATTTATATTGTCATGCTTGTTTAGCACGCATATTGGTTGTTTTTGTCGGCGTATCAAAAATGAAAAAATAACATGCTTATTATACTATTTTACAATGTGGAAACCCCAGTGCGTCTTTTCGGAACTTTTTTTTCCTATTGCGGCAATTGCAATGGCAACGAAAACGTCACTTGGCAATATAAAATAAATAAAGTAAAGTAAAATGACTTCGCGTATTAAACTTCTACTACTTCGTGATTATTCCAATTCGTTCAACTTGTACAATGTGAGCAAAGTATCCGACAATTAAACTGATAGAAACGGATGAGAAGGAAAAATTTACCGTCGTCACTGGCGTTCTCCACAAAACCTTGAACTTGGTCATTTCACGTTGTTGTTTTGCTGATGACGGCAAATAAATGTACCAAAATTTATAACGCACGTGCACTGAGAGATTGCTGCTGCTCATTAGTTAAACCTATTGTTTGGTGGCGTTCTCGTTGCCGCCGCTGTCGTCGTTGCTAGTTCCCTATTGTTAAGGGTGTGTGTGTGTGCGGAGAACTATTTGTTTTCGACCGGCGTATGCGTGTCAAAACCACAAAGAAAACCAAATTATCATTATTTTGCGCCACAGTTAATTGCAACCTCGCCCACGTAAAAAATAAGCGGGATAACTCGTGGGTATGTGATTCATTCACCTCGGGCTGCGCCCTCGGTACATAAAATCACATAAACCTTGCTTGCATTGAAGAACAAGGTTTCAGTAAGGTACATTCCGGAACACGTGGTAAGTGTTTTTAAAAGTTTTATTTCCCTATTTTCGTGTACTGTGTAGATATCGTGTAGTACAGTCTTTGATCAGCTCTGTACATGAATATCGTTGAAACCTGACAATTTTTTTTGTCTGACTGGTATAATGTATAGTTCTTGTTCCTTTTCACGTAACACAAGTAGGATGCTGTTCACCCTTGCATTTGATAGTAGAAGCCCTCTGAAGCTCATTTCGTTTAGCAAACATGTGTCGTTTTTTGCTATTCGCCATTTTCCTTGAAAAAGGGGTATCGAATGGTCCCTTAAAATTATCTAGTGCCCGCAAAATTTTGCCTTTGCTCGATTTGCTCGCCAAATTTAGCCAAGTGCTCGCTTTGACTACTGCGCGCATTCAACGTATTAAATTAAAAATACATAGATGAATAAACAAAAATTTGCTGCTAAAGGATAATTTACGAGGTACTCGCTTGTTACAAGCTGTTTTTCCTAAAATGCTCGCTGCTCGCAAGACAAATTTGATCACTACTTCTCGTGCTCGCAATAAAAATTACAATGCTCGCATGCTCGCGAACAGGGACGCAAAAACATGTCTAAACTTATAGCGACCAGAATTAAAAACCTTTTATTAAATATCATCCAACATAATCAGATTGGTTTTGCTAAGAACGCGTCATTAACGAAACGGTACAATCGATTTTACTACTTTTAGTCTTAAAGAGAATGTTCCCGGTTTAATAATTTTTTATTCATTTTCAAAAGGCAATCATTCAACATGGAGGACAGGAATGTCAGAAACGAGGTGGGTAAAAAATTTCCATTTTCTTGTGATGAAAAATGTTGGGCCATGTGCACTACACAGTTTCAGTTCCGAAAAAAGTTTCTGTTCAACCAGTTTAGATGAAACCCACGTATCAAGCGGAAATTTTCCGGATCATCGGCCAACCAACGTTCCGGTGGCACTTGATGTCTAAAACCTACAGTAGCTCTTCCGAAAGAATGAAAATCCCTGCTCACAAGCCAATCAGCATGCGACAAGTTATACACAGAAAAAAAAAAAAGAAAAGAAACATCTTACTTTCATTGACATTATGCCATAGCCAAACAACTCTCCGCTTAGTAATTGAATTAAGTGTTTCGTAGACGCAGCGGAACGCAACTATGGAAAAGAACATTTTGACACTAAATTTTTCATACCATTTTAAAATGGATTTGCCAGTGACCGCTAAAAAGAGTTGGACCATTTGCAGAAATATTTTCCCTCTGTATCTGAGCAAGAAAATAATAAATAATGATAATGATAATGATAGTGATAACGATAACGATTACGATGATGACGATGATGACGACGACGACGACGACGACGACGACGATGATGATGATGATGATGAGGATGATACTAACAACATTCCTTTTGGCATGTAGCTATTGTATGGGCACTGAAAGCACACCACAAGTGCACTTTCTCTGACCATTTCCGAGCAATCAGTGCAATAAAAAAAATTCTATTTCGTTAGAGATCGAACGCACTTTGTTTAAAGTCCTTTATGCTAGTTTACCAGGGTTTACTTAATTTGAGCATTAGGCCAATTATTTCCCTTTGAAAGCACTGTTATCTTATATTTAGCTTTTTTATTAAAATTTTTGCAGGTGGCGACGTTTGAGATTGATGAACAGCTGAAAAAAAAGTTGGATGAGGACTATATGGAATCCATGGAAATAAAAGTAAGCTTAATTGTTTTAATTTGATATTTATTTCAGTTATTATTCGAATTATGATCCATTGACATGTTACGTAAAATGGTTTCAAAATTATTAAATTACCCCATTGATATGTTTAACCAGGTTACTTCAAAGTGCAAGAATGCATATATTCTAGTTTTATATTGGAGAATGGATTTAGAGAAGAGTAGAATAAATTACCTTGTTTGTAAGAAACCTTCATTTGATCAACACTTTGATTGACTGATGCATAGAATTATTGATTGATCGATTGTGGATTTGTTGGTTGACTGTCTGATTTATTGATAGACGTTTTATTAAATAAATCAATCATTTGACTGGCTGAAAATTTCTCAAGGGTTTATTAACTCAGTTGATGTAGTAACTTGGCCACCGTGAAAAGATTCAATTTCAACCACTTTAATTTAATATAAGCTACAATAGGTGGCTTATTTAATTTTTGTGCCTACACCCCACCAATTCAGCACTTCAGTTTAGTTTATTAGAAAATAGTCCTATATTTTTTAGATTAACCAAGGTCAGCCTTTGACACTTTTTTCCCAAAATTTAATACGTTTCCAAAGCAAACTGCTCAGACAGGCCTGATGTAGAAATAATGCACTGTTATAGCTACTCATTTTCTATGACTTTCTTAAATGATAGTAATGTATTTCAACAAGGAAAGTGATTATTAGCTTTGTTGTCTGAAAAATTTTTTCTAGTGAGATTGTAATGTCCTTTTCTGTTTCATTGAAACACTTTGGGCCAGTTGTCAACTAGTGAATGTGCGCATGCGTAATGAACGAGTTATAGCGATGGTGGGGTTTTCACTTGCTTGGTTGGTTGGTTCGTGTTGTTAACTGTCAGGCATGCGCAGTGAATGAGTAATCGTAATGTAGCGGAATTTCACTCTGGCGCTGGTCGAAGCGAATTTTGCGTTTTCGGAAGGAAAACACACCTTGGAAACGGTGAATCGAAAGAGGAACTTCTAAGGGATGCTCGATAGTTTCAACAGCGGAAATCAAGCATTAACGGCGAAGAAATTTTTGTTCGATTTGTGGTTTTATTTAGTTTTTGACCGCAGTGTTTTAAATTCAATTAGTGGAAAAAACACGAGATTTTTTTTCACGGCGCATCTGAATAATCTTATCTCAATCTGTAAAGCACAACTTGACAATCATTTTAGTGTAAGAATGGCGATTTTTCGTTAAATCTGAGCAAAGTTATAAGTTTTTTCGTTTTTCCACAAAGTGCGGTGTCTTTTAAGAATTTAAAAACAATTTAATTTAAAAATAATTGAATTTAGAAATTCAATTAGTGAAGTGTCAGCGTAAATTTTGAACAAAAAAACAAAAAAAATTAATCGGCGCATCAGAATAACCTTATTCAATGTGTAGGAAATAAGGTAACAACCATTTTAGGACAAGAATGGTTATTTCTCGTTACATGATTGGGCAAAGATATAGTTTTTTGCTTTCAGGGTAGTGTAGTGTCTTAATTTCAATTACTGATGTGTCATCTGCATTCACGAGTTGGCTTACAGGAGCCTTTGATTTAAAGAGAGTCTACTTAGGCCGCGGCTTTAGACAATCAGTGGGCCTCCAAATCTGTTAATAAGTGGTTTATTTTAAGAAAAAAAAATAGTTTTCTAGTCTGGAATGCAAGCCTTCTTGTTACCGTCGGCAGTAGACAATGTTTAGATATGATTGTTGGCAAAATTGAAAATGGCGTAAAACATGGTTTTGTTAAACATCATCTTAACTGTCTTTTAATAACTGACCCTTTGAGTTTATTTCTTTAAGGTGGCCCGATAGGGAAAAAAGTGAAAAAATCATATTTTTTGAAAAAAGCAAATTTAACATGTTTAGTAGGTGTACTTTCAAGGAAAGTTAGTTTTTTTCTACGTATCCATTGATTTTATAACAAAATTTTGACTCTTATCTAGCGTTCTAAATGGTTGTTTTGGAAACCAGCATTTTTCCCAAATTCTACATTTCGACAGTTTTATGCGCTAAGAATAAAGTTAATGTGATTTCTTTACAACTATAAAAGAAAACAGACTGAATTTTTCAGTGTCTTTTTGACATGGTTTTGAGTTTCATACAGCAAGTTATTGATAATTTGATTTATTTTGTTTTTTGCTTCCAGATGAAAGAATGGTACACTCGTACAGCCCTGCCTGTTCTGTGCCTGGCTTACAGGAACGGCAAGTTCTGGATAGCAACGGGTAACTCTGCCAGTTTAAGGCGCTGATCTTTGTTAGTTAATCACAACTATGGCAAGCTTTGAAGCATTTCATCGATTTCCCATCGATTCCACACATCCAGACATCAGAAGTTGTAGTTATAGAAATTCAGTGGTCACTTCAACATGAATATACATTAAACTTCATCTGAAATGTTTGTTACGTGGAATGCAAGTGCCTTGGAAAATGTATTTGATTTTGTCAATTCTACATTTAGATGTTCCAGGATTAAAACATCTAAAAGACTCCCGAAAGGTGCAGGAAGCCTTTTTAAGGCACATGAAAACACCTGAACATCAATCTGGTAAGGATTATTAAGTTTTCATTAAATGCCCAATATATTAAATTACATTTTAATGACAATCATTAGCAGGCACATAAATACTGTGTTGCTTCTTC
The DNA here is from genome assembly GCF_977016875.1 of Pavona decussata. Lineage (NCBI taxonomy): Eukaryota > Metazoa > Cnidaria > Anthozoa > Scleractinia > Agariciidae > Pavona > Pavona decussata. The sequence continues at coordinate 675,826 of NW_028145755.1, forward strand.
CTTGCCAGACACAAGTTTTAATTTTGCATGTCTTTAATTTTCCTACAGCACAACAAGATGACGGTGAAGGGAATACCGGCAGAGGTAAAGATGGCTGCAGCCATCAAGACTTTTCCCTGTCCAGGGTTGGGGATCTCCGGAAAATGCTCTACAAAGCTGTGATGAAAGATGGTAATGTTTTTATATTAAGTGTGGTTTTTACTTTTTTAACACAGTCATTTATTCCTTCACCTCCACTGTAATTTAGATTGACTTATTTTATTGTGCGTTCTTTGCAGCTCATTTTTACCGTTCAGGATTAACCTTAAATCCTGTTTCAGTTAAAGTCCTAGCCTAGAGTAGTTATCAATGAATGAAGATCTTATATATTACTCTCAGTTGATAATTTATTGTGAGTGAATTACTGTGGATATAGTAATTTACCAGGGTTATGTAATAACATGTTATCAAGATAAGGTAGTTTTACATTTCATACTGAGTTAAAGTGCCAGTGTACTTATCGGTCTTGGTAATTTGCCATAGTCAATCTTTTTCATCTTTTTCAACCCTATGTTTTTTCCTTAGAACTGCATTAATTTTAAAATCAAATAGAAGTTAAGGTTTTGAGAGTTAAAATATTCTTGACCATTATCAGTTAGTAGTGGATTTTAACTTGCATATATTTGGTTTGTTTTCATGTAGGGAGATCTCGCCCTGGATGGGGAAAAGAACGATGCAAACCTGCATGGTGGCCTGCCGGTGTTCCCTTCACCGATATTAATAACGCTAAGCCACGGCCAAAACGCAACGACCTGATTTTGCTGTTGGAATCTTACAGGGATTGGAATTTGCAGGATCAGCCTGAGGAGTGTGTGAATGATTGTCATCCTCATGATCCTCAGATTCCAATTCCTGTAGAATCAACACCTGCAGCAGCTACATCTCGTGCATCTCCACGTGAGGTACTGATAAACTCCATTGGCCTTGCGCCATCCCAATAAAATGTTTCGTTTCCCTTCGCCCCGACTCTTGTGATGGTGGGTCGGTCCGTCGGCCATAAAAAAAAAAAAAAAAAGAAAGGAATTAACACTTGAAGAGGTCTGGTTTCTAGAGAAGGCCAGGCTGCTAAGTAAGAAGCCTGGTTACAAAGTCAACTCGAAAACGTGGTCTTTTTCGTTCGTTGTTTGTAGAATCGACGTTAATTAAAGACAAAAGTTATTGTCTTTTGCGGCGATAATGTATAAACAGTCCTAATTTTTTTAAGGGGATGTAATGGACCAAGCAGGTTATTATCTACTAAGATTTATAACTAAAAATAAAAATTTTACAGTCTCACTGAAAAGGCCTTTAATTGAAATGGGATAAGAAACAAAACAACACTTATGATATCTATCCAAGAAGTTCTGAATAATATCAGTTTCAGGTTCAGACGCCCCATAGACAGGTAAACCATTATATAAAATTGGGTAAACAAGTGAACAATTTCCACCTAGGAATATTGTGCTTTCTTGAGGTCCTTAAGACATGTAAACATCTGCTTACTTTATTATTAGTAGTTAAGAACTGTTCGACTAAAGCTCCATTCACAGCGATTTAAACCGGGTTTAACAAAACGAAAATTGGTAACAGAAAGATGAACTATTGGCTTTGACATAAGATCTAAGTAAAGAATGCCTTTCATTTGTGCTAAATCTGT